>NW_022631073.1:9532491-9875181 GCF_010015895.1 Lontra canadensis | reverse complement strand
TTGGAAAGAACTCAAATACATGGAGGCTAAAGAGCATCCTACTAAAAAAATGAATGGATCAACCAGGAAATTAAAGAAGAATTTTTAAAATTCATGGAAACAAGTGAAAATGAAAACACAACTGTTCAAAATCTTTGGAATACAGCAAAGGCGGCCCTGAGAGGAAAGTATATAGCAATACAAGCTTTTCTCAAGAAACAAGAAAGCTCTCAAGTACATAACCTAATCCTACACCTAAAGGAGCTGGAGAAAGAACAACAAAGAAAGCCTAGATCCAGCAGGAGAAGAGAAATAATAAAGATCAGGAATCAATGAAATAGAAACCAAAAGAACAATAGAACAAATCAATGAAACTAGAATCATTCTTTGAAAGAATTTATAAGATTGATAAATCCCTGGCCAGACATATCAAAAAGAAAAGAGAAAGGACCCAAATTAATAAAATTGTGAATGAAAGAGGAGAGATCACAACCAACACCAAAGAAACATAAAAAATTAAAAGAACATATTATGAGGAACTATACACCAGCAAATTTGACAATCTGGAAGAAATGGATACATTCCTAGAGACATATAAACTACTAAAACTGAACCAGGAAGAAATAGAAAACCTGAACAGACCCATAACCAGTAAGGAGATTGAAGTAGTAATCAAAAATCTCCCAACAAAGAAAAGCCCAAGTCCAGATAGCTTCCCAGGGGAATTCTACCAAACATTTAAAGAAGAATTAATACCTAGTCTCCCAAAAGTGTTCCAAAAAAATAGAAATGGAAGGAAAACTTCCAAACTCATTTTATGTGGCCAGCATTACCTTGATCCCAAAACCAGACAAAGCCCCATCAAAAAGGAGAATTACCAATATCCCTGATGAACATGGATGCAAAAATTCTCTCCAAAATACTAGCCAATATGATCCAACAGTACATTAAAAGGATTATTCTCCATGACCAAGTGGGCTTTATTCCTGGACTGCAAGGTTAGTTCAACATCCTCAAATCAATCAACGTGATACAATACATTAATAAAAGAAAGAACAAGAGCCATATGATACTCTCAATAGATGCTGAAAAAACATTTGACAAAGTACAGCATCCTTTCTTGATTAAAACTCTTCAAAGTGTGGGGATAGAGGGAGAGGGTACATATCTCAATGTCATCAAAGCCATCTATGAAAAACCCACAGCAAATATCATTCTCAATGGGGAAAAACTGAGAGCTTTTCCCCTGAGGTCAGGAATATAGCAGGGCTGTCCACTATCACCACTGCTATTCAACATAGTACTAGAAGTCCTAGCCTCATTAATCAGACAACAAGAAGAAATAAAAGGCATCCGAATCAGCAAAGAAGAAGTAACTCTCACTCTTTGCAGATGATATGATACTTTATGAGGAAAACCCAAAGGACTCCACTCCAAAACTGCTGGAATTCATACAGAAATTCAGCATAAAGTGTCAGGATATAAAATCAATGCACAGAAATCAGTTGCATTCCTATACACCAACAACAAGACAGAAGAAAGAGAAATTAAGGAGTCAATCCCATTTACAATTGCACCCAAAACTATAAAATACCTAGGAATAAATCAAACCAAAGAGGCAAAGAATCTATACTCAGAAAACTATAAAGTACTCAGGAAAGAAATTGAAGAAGACACAAAGAAATGGAAAAATGTTCCATGCTCATGGACTGGAAGAACAAATATTGTGAAAATGTCTATGCTACCTAAAGCAATCTACACATTTAATGCAATCCCTATCAAAATACCATCATTTTTTTCAAAGAAATGAAACAAATAATCCCAAAATATATATGGAACCAGAAAAGACCCCAAATAGTCAGAGGAATGTTGAAAAAGAAAACCAAAATTGGCGGCATCACAATGCCGGACTTCAAGCTCTATTACAAAGTTGTAATCATTAAGAGTATGGTACTGGCACAAAAACAGACACATAGATCAGTGGAACAGAATAGGGAGCCCAGAAATGGACCCTCAACTCTATGGTCAACTAATCTTTGACAAAGCAGGAAAGAATGTCCAGTGGAAAAAAGACAGTCTCTTCAACAAATGGTGTAGGGAAAATTGGATAGCCACATGCAGAAGAATGAAACTGGACCATTTCCTTATACTACACACAAAAAATAGACTCAAAATGGACGAAAGACCTCAATGTGAGACAGGAATCCATCAAAATCCTTGAGGAGAACACAGGCAGCAACCTCTTCGACCTCAGCCACAGCAACTTCTTCCTAGAAACATCACAAAAGGCAAGGGAAGCAAGGGCAAAAATGAACTATTGGGACTTCATCCACATCAAAAGCTTTTGCACAGCAAAAGAAATAGTCAACAAAACCAAAAGACAACTGACAGAATGGGAGATGATATTTGCAAATGGCATACCAGATAAAGGACTAGTATCCAAAATCTATAAAGAACTTATCAAACTCAATACCCAAAGAACAAATTATCCAATCAAGGAATGGGTAGAAGACAAGAACAGACATTTCTGCAAAGATGATATCCAAATGGCCAACAGACACATGAAAAAGTGCTCAACATCACTTTGCATCAGGAAAACACAAATTAAAACCACAGTGAGATACTACCTCACAACAGTCAGAATGGCTAAAATTAACAAGTCAGGAAACAACAGATCTTGGGAAGGATGCAGAGAGAGGGAAGCTCTCCTACACTGTTGGTAGGAGTGCAAGCTCATGCAACCACTCCAGAATACAGTATGGAGGTTCCTCAAAAAGTTTAAAATAGAGCTGCCCCATGACCCAGTAATTGTGCTACTGGGTAATGGACACCAAAGATACAGATGTAGTGATCCAAAGGCGCACCTGTACCCCAACATTTATAGCAGCAATGTCCACAATAGCCAAACTATGGAAAGAACCTAGATGTCCATCAGCAGATGAATGGATAAAGAAGATGCGGTATATATATATATATATATATATATATATAATGGAATACTATGCAGCCATCAAAAGAAATGAAATCTTGCCATTTACAACGATGTGGATGGAACCAGAGGGCATCATGCTAAGTAAAATAAGTCAATCAGAAAGACAATTATCATATGATCTCACTGATATGAGGAATTTGAGAGGGAGGGTGGGGGTCATGGGGGTAAGGGAGGGGAAAATGAAACAAGTTGAGATCAGGGAAGGAGACAAATCATAAGAGACTCTTAATCTCAGGAAACAAACTGAGGGTTGCTGGGAGGGGAGGGATAGGGTGGCTAGGTTATGGACATTGGGGAGGGTATGTGCTATGGTGAGTGCTGTGAATTGTTTAAGACTGAGGATTCATAGTCCTGTACCCCTGAAGCAAATAACACATTATACGTTAATGAGAAAAAAAGAGTAAGATGCATCAGGTAATCCCTTAATAAGGTAAAATGAATTTTAATTCTCACATTTTGATTATTCTTGTATAAAGTGCAAACAGACTATGAATAAAAATGTGATCACTTCCTGTAAAAAAAAAGAAAAAAGAATAGGAAAGAGCTCCAGAATCCACAGATCTTCCAAACGAATATAGGGTAAAAGTGCTAGAAGATATTCGCATCATCAGGCATGCTCTAATATTAATTTGTCATCACTATGACTGCTTTGCTCCCACTCACAATAAGGAAGTCCTGAACTCACAAAAGCAAATTATTGTTATATAAAAATCTACTACTATTGTCAATATCTACAGTTTTTCTCTCCTTCTCTATGCACCCTGATAGGTGAGCCACTGTGAAAAATATTGGCACCTATGAAGACTAGTGAGTTTTTGAAGAATGAAAGGGACTGAAGAGGGGGAAGAGGGTTTGCTGACATTAGGACCAGACGCCCAGCCAAGACTGGTCCACCAGGCGGGGAAGCTCATCCTCTCCTCACTCCCTTTTCTCATCCCTCCCCCAACCAAATTATCCCTTCTTCCTAGGTATCTGTACTTTTTCACAGTTTTTTGTTTGTTTGTTTCTTACTATTGAAAGTTACCAATTAAAGGCTAATTTAGATTAATAAGTATCCTCTTTTAAAAAGATAATATGACTGGGGGGATTAGTCTCTTATGGGGCTCTCAGTCACATCTGCATGAATTTGTATGAATTTATTAAATCAGATCACATTCCTCCTAACCCCTAGCTAATTGAGATCATTTGCACTATGAGGAGTTAAAATATGTGATGGGAGAAGGGGTGATGTAATAATTTTAGTTCAGAGGCCACCTGAGGGACTAGGGAAGGATGGATATAATGCTACAGTTAGGAAATTAGGAGATTATGAAATGATTGAGTAGAAGAACACAGAAACCCACAAGAGGGTTATCAAGGACATACAGGCTCAGACTTGGTGAGGCAAAAAGGCCCCACAGTGAACTTTGGGAGAGTGCCTCTGCCCGCAATCCATGGTAAAAGCCTGCTCAAAAAATAAAACCAGGACACGGTCCTGCACAAGAGATAGAATCCAAGGAATTGAAAGTATGAAAACCCCAGAACACACGGAAGCCATGTCCCAAGGTCACAAAAAGCACACGATTTGGGATAAGAAACGTGAGAAATGATCCAGTCCAACCATCCTCAACTTTGAATAACAGCCCCATTTTCAATGTCGGAACACTTCACAAACCCCTTTCATAGTAGTATCTTGTCTCTTGATTGGGGGAGAAGAAAAAAGTGTGACAAAAAGTTGCCATTCATTCAGAAACTGAATGGATTTGCACGTCTGATTCTAAAAGCATCCATGAGTTTCTGATAACCAGTGCTGGATGTCTGCCTGAGCTTCGGTGTGAAAGCAAAGATACATTCTACTCCAAGACCTCCTCGCACACCTCCAGGACGCCAGAGCTGCCACGCATGGGAACCACAGGGCTTCATGGTATGAATCAACAAAATTCTCTCCATGTGCGTGGGAGAGTAGGTGTCATCCCTGAAGTAACACAGCTGTCATTACACTTACAGTGCCTGCAGGTATCTTTCTTTGGAGAGAAGCATAAAGAAAACAGACACCATGGTTTACCTTCTGTGAGAGAGGTGGTCAAGGGCAGTTTGGGTTTTGGCTGGAACACCAGAGTAGAGAGGTCCCTGATGCAATTTCTAAGCAGTTTTTGAGTTCTGGCAAAGAAAATGAGCTATTGCTTCCCTGAGACTCTAACATATGCTCCATTTTTCCCTCAGGGGTATTTCCATTTTTATTAACTATGCATTTTGCTACATGATCGCCAGGACTGTTCCTTCTTTTGCAAAAGCTAAATGATTCCTTTGAGAGCATCTATTCCCTGGGATGTGTGAGGTAGCAGGCCCCGTTCACAAGGGGCTCTGATCTCTGAACCTTATTAAATAAAACATTTTGGAGAGCTTGCTGGAGATAAAGATGAGACCAACCAGACATCGGGGTGGCTCAGCCCGAGATCTGTGCATGGAGTCAAAACACCTTAGTCTCACTTGAAAGGTCTGTAAAGAGGCATTCGACTCTTGAAGCTGGCCTGTGGGTTCACGGTCATGCTCCATTTCTTACGCATGTTTTAACTGTTCCTCTGTTTGTGTTTGACATTTGTTCTTTTAATTTTTCTTTAAAAGGACTGAAAGAACAACACTAACATAATAACCGAGAAAGGAAACGGTATCTCTAAATGGCAAAGCAATTACGCAAGGACAAAGCTAGGAAAGCCCAGTAAATCGTCACAAGGAATAAAAATGATTCTGAAAGCAGTGGCCTGCTTGGTCAAATATCAGAGCACGTGCTTTGCGGGTCGGTGATAACTGGGAGCAACCCTTCAGCAAGATTAGAAAATTGGCCAGAGGTGACTAAAGACTAGGGCTTTTTCCCCCTTATTCTGAGTGTCCATTTCCTCTTCTGTGATATGCTGATAAGAATACCTTGACCAATGGTTGGCTATAAAAATGAAATTACACAAAATGTGTAAAGAGCTCGCATGGCACAGGCTGCACGGGAAATGTACAATAAACAATTTATTACTATCTTGCTCTGGTAGATTTCTCAGATGGGAGGGGGCGGTGCAGAAGAACTCACCTCCTTGGCTTGCCCCTCAGGCATCCCTCCCTCCCCCTCAAGCAGAATCCACCTTCTGAACAGATAACTCTACCAGGGGTTCAGGGCTCAGGCTTTACCTGGCCAAGAAAAACAGTCAGGAGGAGTGGGCACGTTGCCTGCAGATGGTAAGGTGCTCACAGAGAAGCCTAGCACTTAACAAAGACGGCCTTATGTCTCACTGGGAGGGCAGCTTTGACATTTACTGCTTTTGTCCCACGGGCTGAGTGGGGTGATTCTAGAAGCCTCTATGATTACAACAGGATCATGGCCATTAAATTAAGTGGCTCCTGGGCCACAGACCTGGATGGCAGATTACCTGCTCTGGGGTAGGAGAAAGACAAGAGAGAGAGAGACAAAGAGAGACCCCTTCTCTCTACGGCAAGCTAGGCTTGCTAGAATATTCATCCAAGCTGTGTGCCGCATCCCTGCCTTTAACCCACAAAACACCAGCGAATGCCGGGCTCCTGTGCTCCTGGTTTCCCGCAGCTTCAAGTCTGTTGCCTCTGAAGCCCAGAGCACCCCACCTTCCTTTACCACACCTGTCACAACCTCAGAGGCTCCCTGGCACCCAGTCTGGACTGGATCCCTCCGCTGTGCTAAGAGCCGTCCCCGATGGGCCTCTGGGGAGGGTGAACAGAGAGGAGACTCTGGTTCCATGAAAACTCATTGTACCTACACCCAGCATAAGGTCCAGAGAAGAAAACCTGAAAGCCAGGCAGGCTGTCAAGCAGGCCTCTGTTCCTCGGCAAAGCCAGCCTACACTTGGCCTTGATCCTGACACCAGACAGCAGCGGGGAGCCGGGGAACCAACCAGAGGAATGCCCTCCCTGAGTCAATGAGGCAGGACGAGCCCAAGCGAGGTGGGGTTGAGGAAGGGAGAATGGCGGACTCACCTGGGGAAAGCGACTTCACTTTAGGACTGTGGTCCCCAGAGTGTGATCTCTGTCCAGCGGTGGTGACAGAGGCAGCAGGAAATTTGCTAGAGATAGGACTTCTCGCTGCAGGCTGCGTCCCATCCTGTCTGAGTCTGAGGATGGGGCCCAGCGTCTGGGTTTGCCCCACCGGCTGGCTCCGCTCTGAGCATGGGCCGTGGTTCCCAGCCTTCACTACACATTGGCCTCACCTGGGGAGCTTGAAAACCCAACAGCTGATGCCCGGCTCTCACACTGGAGCTTCTGATCCTCTGGGTCTGGGGTACCGCCCGGGCATCAGAATTTCAAGGCTGGTGACATGTCAGGAGCCTGGGGGAGCTTCTACAAGATACCCTGGCCAGGCCCTCCTCCTGGCTGTAAGAATTAGAATCTCAAGAGGGGACAGAGCATTTCTGTGTCTAGCAAGGGCCTTCTACCCACATGTTTCCAATGTACTCACTGGTTTAGGAAACCATTACCTGTGGAATTTGCCCAGAAGATTGGTTCTTCCAAGCCTTGCCAAACAGACCTAAACTACTAACATAACCCCAGGCCCCATTCAACCAATGTTGACTGTCATTTGTCGGTCAGCTAATGACACCTTGAGTGCTCACTGCGGCCCATGTGCTGATCTCTTAAAGATACAAAAATAAGCAATAGGAAACTACACGTTGGCCACATTGCATAATCAGAGAGCACGGGGTGGGGGGAACATAGTACATATATATACCCAATGGAAAAAATTAAATAAGGTGAGTCAGTCAGGAATCTCTTTGGAAATACCCAAGAAGCTCTGCCCCCGAGAAAAGTAAGTATGCGTCCCTTCCCACGCCACCCCTGGCCCACTTATTCCTGGGGAGGTTAAACAAACAATTTGTTTTGTCTTCTGAAAAGAGGTGTAGAAATTCATCAACCCGGAAAAAAAAAAAGAAATCACAGTCAGCCAGCTGAGATGCTTCCAACAACGATAAAGGCCAAAACCAGAGAGCAGACAAGGATTTTGATGAGCACAGTGACTGAAATTAACCTGTGAGGAGACTGCCAGCGCCAGAGTGGAGGCAGCAGGGGGAGGCCCGGGGAGCAGGCAGCAAGAGCCAAGGCAGGATTGGCTCCTCGAACCGTGTGTGCCGCCAACAGCTCTGGAACCATTGTTCTGGATGGAGACCTGCGCTCACCCCAGCCTAATAAATAGGAGTATTGTAATTGCTTATTTACATGTCACTCCCCTCCTCTAGACTGTGGGCTCCTGAAGGGCTGGGACTGCTGTCCCCTAGCCCCTGGCTCCCGGAGTCTGGCACAGACCCCCTGGCAGGAACCACCTGGCCAGTGACTACAAGACATTCATGGAGGCTTTATGTCAATAGCCTATTCTTTAGAAGGGATTGAGAAAGTTACATAAAACCCTGGCGAAGTTAGCATGTGCCCGGATGCAAAGATGGAACAGGAAAGTTCCAGTCTCTGAAGGCCCAGCGCTGCGCTATTAGCTGTGGCATGGGTTGAAGAGTTTCCTCCAAAAGTTCACGGTCACCTCGGCATGGGAACTTATTTGGAAATAGGGTCTTTGCCGATGTGAATGGGTCAGGATCAAGATGAGATCCCATCGGATGAGGGTAAGCCCTGACCCAGTGAGGGTGTGGGACACCCAGAGACACAAAGGGAAGGCTATGTGATGAGGGGGCAGAGAGTGGAGCAACACGGCCTCAAGCCAAGGGACCTGCGAAGCCACCAGAAGCTGGAAGGCTCTGGCAAGAGCCTCTCCTGGAGCCTTCAGGAAGCCTCGCTCTGCTGACACCTTGATTTCAGACTTCTATCTTCACGATCTGTGAGAGAATGACCTTGGATTGTTGGAAGCCACCCAGTGGGCTGCCATTTGCAAGAGCTGCTCTAGAAAACCGATCCAAGCTATCATGCCTGTAGGGTTCCATGCTCCCAACAAGATTTGAGAGGAGATATTGCTACCCCTGGTTTACAGGAAAGGAAAGGAATCCTAAGAGTAACCAAGAGTGTCTCTCAAGTTGACATCATCAGGGACAGGAATCCAAGAGTCATTGCTTGTCTGCCCCAGTTAAAGACTGCTCCAAACAAGGGGAAAATCATCAGGGCACAACAGCAAGGCATCGATGGATGGGACACAGCCTGGAGATGGGGATGCTCTAGACACCCTCCTCAGCTACGTAGCCCTGACAATTATAAGCCAGCCCGTGCAGGCAGACGTGCTTCTCAGGGCGCCGCCTCCCAAGACATGTCTGCAGGACTCCAGTGTTTATAAGGAAAGCCTCACCTTTTCAACTACAAAGACCCAGAGAGACAGGACACGTAATCAAAAAGAGCACATGAAAGGGGGAGACACATATGCTAACCATAATGTGCTATTTCTACTTAGAGAAGAAGAAAAATCGTCTACATTTTTCTAGAGTAAATGTCTCGTGATTCTGTTTCAAGATGATAGTAAAAAGCTACTTGCCTCTGACACAGGCATGTTAAGATCTTAAGAAGGCAAAAACATAAGAAGGGAGACATAAAAAAAAAAAAACCCTTTTCTTCATTCTCATTCTTGTTGGCACTTCCTTTGAAGAGTATTTAAAGTGGCTGGAGTGCTGGAAAGATGGTCTTCCCATATTTAGAATTCCTCTTTTTCTTCTACACAATAGAAAATGCATAAAACTGTAAGTGACGTCTCTACTTGCCCCTGAGGTTGTCTTTAAAGATTTTAAAGCTCCTGAAATATAATAGATTCAAAAAGACAATATAATCCTGGTTGTCAAAGAAACTGCTTCTCTGTCTCCCCATCTGTGCATGAAATTGGAGAATCCCTCATTTGGTGCTCAGGAAAATGGGGCGGTGGACCGTAGCCCTGGTGCTTTAAATCCCACTTCAATGACATAGGAAACCAAGGGAGACTTTTATTTTTAAATATCTATTTAAATGGCAGCTCTTAAAATCTTGGACATTCCTTTCTTCTCATGCCATGTTTTATATTCTCTCTCCCACCTTTTTCATGGAACCTTCCTTGGATGGAGGAGTGTTAACAGTGGTGGACCATGATGGACTAGGAGGAAGAACAGAGGTTTGGGGAAAGGGTCACCAGATGGAGCAAATAAAAATAGAGGATGCCCACTTATATCCGAATTTCATATAACAACTAATTTTAAGGATAAGTATATTCCACATGGTACATGGGACATACTTATGCTTTAAAAATTATTTGCTGTTTGTTTGAAATTCAAATTTAACTGGACATCCTATATTTTTTCTTTGCTAAATCCAGCAAACCTAGCTGGAAGTCAGCCAGACCTGGATTTGCATGCCTGTTTTGCTACTAATTAACCACGCAAACTCGAGCAGGTAGCTCACCTCTCTGAGAGTCTGTTTCCTCTGCTGTATAATGTAGAGAATTCCCACCACCAACAGGGTAATGACCCAGTCATCAAAACAAAGCTACGAGGGTCCCTGTAATCAGTCCTTCCAGCTGCATCTCTCACTACTCTAGATCTTCTAGCACGGCAGCTACAAGATGCTTGTAGACCTCCTTGCACACGATGTTCTCTCACCTCTGGCTTTTGCTCATGTGATTACATTTGCTAGAGTATGTTCCCCATCCCATGCACACACATGTGCACACACATACACACACGTCCCCACCCTTTGCAGGCTGACTTCTCTTAACCCTTTAAGAGTTGGTTTTGGTATCAGTTCCTCTAAGAAGTCTTCTCGAACTTGACTCTTCCCACCCCTCCGCACCGGCCCAGCGGGGGTCCGAGATGGCTCCTCCACTCTCTGCAAACCCTCTCATTCGTCACATTGCTCTTCACTACACTCTTCTTTGAAGGGGGTCTACGCTCCCATTGGACCTACTTGTCTTTTTGCCACTGGGACAGTGTTCAGTGCTGGTAGCAATCCAATCAATGGGAGTTCCCTTTGCTCCACCCAGAATCAGCTACCCTGGGTCGGAGACCTCAGTGGCTACTCCCCCAAGCCCACAGGAACACTCCACGGGCCTCTACCATCAGCATGAGCTTAGCTTTTAGCTTATAAAGAAATGCCTTCTAGGGGCACCTGGGTGCCTCGGTTGGTTAATCATCTGACTCTTGGTCTCAGCTCAGGTCATGACCTCAGGGTCCTGGAATCAAGCCCCGTGTTGGGCTTCCCGCTCAGTGGGGGAGTCCTCTTGAGGGTTCTCCTTCTCCCTCTCCTTCTCCCTCTCCCTCTGCCCCTCCCACAGCTTGCACACTCTCTCTCTTTCTCTCTCTCTCAAATAAATAGATCTTTAAAAAAAAGAGAGAAGCTCATTCTACTTTACACATTTGCCCCTTCTTCCCCGAGCTATTTGCCTGAACACTACAAGCCACCAAATACAAAACTCTACAGGACACCCTATAAAATGTGCACATCCCACTGCAAAACAAAAATGCCGGGACGGCTTGTTCAAAAATGATCAAGAATTTCAAGATGAAGAAAGCAGAATGAAACCAAGTGATAGCCTTTTCTAAGCATGGGGCCCCGGGCAGCAGCACAGAGCACAGTCCCACAAAACAAGCCTGAGTCTGCTCTTCCCCGATGGGCTGTGTGAAGCGCCATGCTCCTAACATCGACATTCAGCCTTCTGCCTCTACCCCAAGGCACAGCCGTCTCCGGGGCCAACATCCCATGGGTCGTTATTGAGACTCTGCAGGGACTCACGTGACTTGAGCTCTGGCATAGTGTCTGACGGTGACTAGAGAAACCAAACGCTATGGTCGACAGTTTCAGGTCTCTTGGACCAATGAGGACACAGTCGGGTACAAATGCAGTGGTATAAGACCAAGTGGTATAAGACCCTCGCCAGCCGCTCCTACTCAAAGAACACCTCCCCCAGCCCCAGCCAACAAGCAAAACCAAACTCCATATTTAGGGACCAGGAGAGGAAAGCAATCTTTAAAAACTTCATGGTTTAAGATAAAGGGTAAAATAGAATGGGTTTTGCCCTCAGAGAGTCAGAGTTAACCTCTGCCCATAGCCCCAGCTCTGCTCTGATCGTCCTGAACTTGGCCTGAGAGGGAGCCCACAGCCCACACTCTGAAGCCTTACACTTGTCTGGCACGCAAGTGCGGGTGAGTATCACCCCCAGACACACCAACCATCCTACTCTCTATCTACGTTCTGCTAACCAAAACTCACAGTCGGAAGGAGATGACTCCGTTTCCCACCAACAGCAACCCTGCCCGAGTAATGGGCTCTAAGGGGCTGGAGAACTTTCTGATCCTAGGATGAAATGCTATCTACCAGCTGCCCAAAGGGTGTTGTTGTCCAAACACATGGCACTAATGCTCCCATTACAAAGATCCAAAATACGCCATTCGCAGCCTTGCGTAAGAAGGAGAGGGGCTGGCCTCCAGGGCAGCTGACAGGGTAATCGTCCCTTTGGGCTCACTGTCTCACTCAGTCTTCAGACCATCCCCTTTAGGGCAGGTGAGGAAGAAGGACTCACGCAGGTGACCAGCTAGCCAAGGTCACTCAGACATTAGCAAATCACAGAGCTCAAGTCTAAACTCTGATCATCTGGCTTTAATGCCTTTTCTCCTTGCAGGGCCTAGAGTGGAGCTGATAAGGACCAAAGAGAGAGGCCAGTGGGTTCTCCCCCCCCCCAGCCCCCCACAGAAGACACCCAGCCCTAGGTGAGCACTTGGTACCAGGCCAGACTCCTTCCATGGCTCGTGCAGCAGGAAGGGTCTGTGTGTGCCTCCCTTGATTCGGTTTTAAGTATCACCAAGAATGGAGCCTAAAATCACCATCAGCTACAACATCAAAAGCCAAGCTCATAGATATGGACCACAGCCGGGTGGGTGCCCAAGAAAGGAGTAGGGAGCAGGCAAAATGGGTGAAAGGCAACTAAATGTACAAACTTCAGTTATAGAATAAGTCAGTCACAGGCTGTGACGTGTAGCACGGCGCGTGACGACCATGTTTAGTGATAGAGGAGTGTGTGTTTGAAGGTCGCTGAGAGAGTGACCAAACATGGTGACGGAGGGGAACTAATTGTGGGGGTGCTTTCCCAATATATGCAAGTGTCCAATCACCCTGCACACCTGAAACGACATCCTGTTGCATGTCAGTTATACCTCAGTAATAAAAAAAGAAATGAGCTTGGAGCACCCCCAACACAGACCCTCCACGCCCCGGGGATGGAAGTAGGTGGGAGAGGGCTTCGGTGAGGAGACAAAGTGGGGGCCTGATTTGGGGCTCAGCAGGCCCCTGCCAGCCCTGACAGGAGCTGCAGGAAAGGGGAGGGGATTCTGGGGTCAGGGGGTGAGAGGCGAGACCCCCCTCCTTCCCGCTGCCTCCTGTGCTTCTCGGCTAGGGCACCCAGGGCTCCCCCTCCTGGATCTTCTCCTCTCCTCCCCCACCTCGACCCAGAGACAAGGCCACCATTCTGGTCAAAACCATGTACCCTGCCGAAGATTGTTCATTTTCACATTTGAACTGGCTGAGGTTCGTGAGTTAGGTATTTTAAATTCTCCAAATGGACTTTGTCTCACTTCATCATTCACAAACGCATTCTGATTTTTGGAAGGTAGCAAGCTAGGAGAACTCTTCCTGCCCTCTCTGCCCATCAGACTGCCTCCTCGTCCTCCAGGGCCAGCCCTGGGCAGTGCCCAGAGAGGCTCTGACAAGATTTTGCCCAACCGCTACATCAGCAACCCCCAGAAGCCTCTCTTTCATGTGGCCCTCACACTGTGTGGTAGACAGCTGACTCCCTTCTCCGCTTATACAAAATGCAAAAGGACCTCTCAGAGACAGTGTAATTCTTGTTTTATAGCTACTACTACCTACCTAACAACCTAACACTTAAGCAAGACCCCTGTGTTTACTTTGCCCATGCATCTTGACGAGCTCCCCGGAGACCTCTGAATATGATGGGCCCTTGAGGATCCCTACATGAGAACATCGGAGGCCCCACTGCCCAGTTCAGATCCCTCCTTCCCACCATCACCTCCATGGAAAACCACATCCAGTCCTCAGCCCCTCCATGCACCCAGCAGACACACCCTATGTCCGTGGCATGTGCAGAATTCTGCCCAGCAAGCTGGCCCTGTGATAGTAAGCTGCGTGAGGGCAGGACTGATACTGGATTGATCTTTGAGTTTCCACAGATCCCTCCAGGGACGACCCGGCTAGGAACACCACCGGTGACGATCTTTGATTTAGTCTAGATGTCATAAAGGTAGGAAGCAGGTGTATGTGTTTATCACTACTGCATGTCTAGGACCCGGCCTGACTTGTGGCATGGGATGTGAAAGGAATATCTGGTGAATGAACAAAAGGAAGGAGAGTCCAAATTCTCCAGAAAAACAGAACCAATAGAGTGTGTGTGTGTGTGTGTGTGTACACCAGGAGAGAGAGATTTTTCCCTCTGATGGTTAATTTTATATTGTCAACTTAACTAGGCTATGGGTGCCAAAATATTTGGCTAGACATTATTCTGGGTGTGTCTGTGAGGGGGGGTTTCTGGGTGAGAACACTTGAATCAGTAGCCTGAGTGAAGCAGATTGCCCTCTCCGATGTGGCTGGCCTGAACAGAATGAAAGGCTGAGTAAGAAAGAATTTTCTCCTTCAACATGGCTGTCTTTGAGCTGGGACATCTGTCTTGCCTTCCGACTCAGACTTGGACTGACTTCGTAACACCAGGCCTCCTGAGTCTAGATTCCTCAGCTTCCGTAATTACATGAACGCCAACAGGGGCAGTCATACAGAGAGACACGTATGTCCTGCTTTCATCCAGGAACACCCTCACAGACATTCTCAGAAATAATATTTAACCAAACATCTGGGCATCCCATGGCCCTATCAAAGCTGACAACCCCAAATCGACCATCATGGGGAGAAATTCAGTGCGGCGGGAGGCAGCATTCCAAAATGGCGCCCAGATCCCTGCCCCCTGAAACACTCGGCCAGCGTGACCCCTCTCCTCCAGGGCAGGTGAAACCACTGAGTGTGAGGGACCACGCCCTTGAATAGACCCCATTATACAGCAGACGGGGTGGGGTGTTCACGGCTATTATTCCATGATTCTGTAGGACTCCATTTTAGCACACTGGAGAGAGAGTCGTCCTTGAAGGAGGGAGCTGGCAGGCTGCGGGAGGGCCCTCGAGGGGACCACGTGGCCAGGCTCTGCATGTGGCCTTTAGGACCCCTCCTGACAGCCAGCAACAAAGCAGAGACCTCAGCCCTTCTACCACAAGGAGCTGAGCTCTGCCAGCAACCCCATGAGCTGAGGAAGGAACCGGAGCTCAGGAGGAGGAAATTCTGCCACAGACCCATGACACGTGGGTGCTGCGCTGGTGGCTCCCAAGGCCTGCACGAGGTGGATACAGGCAGCTGCTTGTCTCAGCACCCTCTTCAGCAGCAACACCATAAGATCAGAGCTTAGCATGCTAGCTTGGTGCGGTTTTTCTTTTAACCTAATACAAACAAATACTATGATGGCTTTTAAAGTGGGGAAAGGCCTTATTTATGTTACCCCTAACGGCATTGCTTATCTCCCTCCTGCTGTGAGCCCCACATTCCAGAAGACACCACAGTATGGATGGGGGACACCACTGCCTTCAGCAACTCTTTCGAGGGTCTCTGTGGCCTTCCCCCAGACACACCCTCGGCCTTGTGACAGCTGTGCAGGAAAGAGCATCCATTGTTTTCAACTAAGTTGTGATAAATGGAGTCACAAATAGGGTCACTCCACCATCTGTCTGTCCTCCCAAGCTCTTTTGTCACTCACCGTAAAATGTTCATCACTGTAGCTCTTTGTCGCTTCATGAACTTAGGCTTCCGATCACTTGAGAGCAAAACCAGAAACTACATGCCCTGTGCTCATTTATAATTTTCCAAGGTGTGCATTTTAATTACGGACCCTGTGAGGCTGTCGGGGGTCTTAGCAGACCTCTCTGCATTCATTCTGCCCATGGATTGAGTATTCTCTGTTTATTGCATATAAAAACTTGAAGAAAAATGACACAGCAAAGGAAGCTGATTGGTAATGTGTGTGATGGAATTCCACAGTGTGTGTGTGTGTGTGTGTGTGTGTGTGTTTAAAAATGAGAATGGTGAAGAAACCAGTGGTGTTTGAACAGGAAACAGACTTTTTAAAGGACCTGCAGAGGCACACATGACATCTCCAGTTGGGGCCATTCAACGTTCATTCACCTAGTTTCTTCTGGAAAAGCAGCATTTCCCCATCTTCAGTCTCTGGACTTCCCAGTGAAGTTTCCCCTACTCAAGTACCAATGCGAGACAGGTGACTAGGACCTAAATGAAAGCACGGTATTCCCCTGGCCTGGGCAGAGCCCACCGAAACGGTGAGTCCTGCCAGTGCCCTGGAGGGAACTCATCTTCTCACTGCTGGACTTCAGCAATGGAGAATGTGCACAGGAGCCATGGCAGCCTTTTTGTTGCTGTGTGGAGCCTGAACAGGAAGTCAACTCTAAAAAGACAGAACTGAGTGATGAAGAGGGACTAGGAATTCATAGCATCACCTGGATCAAGCTATATCTGAGGCTTACTTTCAGTACCTTTCACTTAATGGACCAGAAGATTCCTTTCACTGATTTCTCAGTAACTTACAACCAGAACATCCTTTATTAGATAGGACAAGGAGTCTCAATTTTTTTTTTTTTTTTAGTGATTCTTTGTCACATTTTATGGGCCTATCACAGATTTATGAATATGCGATTAATCAAGGTCTTAGGATACATTGTTCATGAACATCGGGGTTGACTCTTCCATCAGAGAATTGTCACTCCTCCCTTGTTTTGTGCTTTACTAATTAACAATCATGCAGTTAGAAGAGCAGTTAGCTACACTAACAGAATGCCCAAGTGAAAGTGGCTTAAACTATTAGTTTCCCATAACAATGGGGCTGGAGGTTAGGAGCTCAACATTGCCACCAAAAACCCCAGTTCTTTCTGTCCTGCCATCCTCACATGTTGGTGGGTCTCACCTCATGGATACAAGATGATTGCTAGAGAACAAGACATGTCTTCTCATGACAGTGTCCCATCCAAGCAAGACTGAAGAGGGTGGGAGCAAAGGCACTCTCTCCTCATAATACTCTCTTTTATCAGAAAGGAAATCTTCCCCCAAATTGCTCACTAAACGCCCCCCTTATTGCTTAGGATGGGGTTATATGGTCTCCCATACATGACCCATCAGTAAAGAAGGATAAAGCTTCCATAGGTGGCTCAGACCAAGTTTAATTGGTCTAACCCTTATCGAGGAAAAAGGGACATCAGTTCTTTGGAAATCCCTACCACAAAGGCCTCATTAATCCACCTTCTCCTAACCAAGACTAACATTTGATCATAGGAAGAAAAAATTACCAGGCAGGTGAATTCCAGTTTTACCCAAGCCAAGCTCAATGTTTTTCTTTGCCCTTAAAATCAGATCAGAATAAGCCAGAGGGAAAGGCACCGATGTTAAAAACTATATTTGGATCCCCTAGAGCGGGAAGGCATGAGTGAAAGCCATGGGGCTAGGCCTGACCTATGCACAACTTCATCTGCCCCTGGCAATGAATTCTAAAAATATAGACCTTTGACAGTCATGTATTTTAAATAGCAATTCCACATATTTAATCTCTACTCTTTCCCTGCTACAAATTAATTTTTCATGACGAGGAAGGAATGACAGATACATTTTGCTTTAGCAGAACAAGTGAAGGTGACATTTTGAATCTTGGAGCTCACCTTTCCTGGCTGCATGGCCGTGGGTGGGCTGACCCTCTCCTCCATGCCTCAGTTTCCTTATCTGTCAGATGAAGGTATTAGTCATGTCTGCCTCATATGTGAGGGTGGCAAATGGGCACAAGTCTATGAGGTCCTTCCCAAGGATCAGGATCTTTTAGGTACATATCAGTAGCCTTCAATGATGAGAGAGAGATGGGACTGTGTTCTCTTTCCCACAGCTTCCCTTCCAGCTTACAGTGGAAACTAGTTCCAGACCAAATTCTGCTCCAGATACAGACTTTGATTAGTGGTCTCATGTTCTGTAGACACGAGTAGGATTCAGCTGTCCTCCTTTTGGGTGCTTCAATTCCACTTGCATGAAGGGCTGACATCACTCAAGGTCAACATTACAAACGTTCAAGCCTTGGACCTGGGCAGCAAGGATCCTCCAAAGGACTGGGCTGGATATCAAGCCTGAGGCATCATTCCAAAGGGCATAGACTGTTGGATTCCCTGTATATTTTTCTACCCACTCACACAGTGGGCTTAATACTGGAGGCCAATCCCACACACTGGGGAAGTCATTTTCCTCATCTGTTGTGCTAGTGACAAAAGCCCCTGGTTTTGATTGAAGGTATATGGCTAAAGTCCTACAGTAGTAGGTCCCTGGGCAGAGCACCCTTTGGAGGAATGTTTCAAGTACTAGCTGATTCCCTGTGGGTGTACGTTTCCAAATGGAGAAATTGATTGCCCCTTGAGCAAAGATTCCATCTCTCTAGTCCACGCATTCAGATCTCATAGTCTGGACTGAAGCACTGTGAGTCTTGTTGAAGACCACAAAGGATTCCTAGCTAATGAACATGCAACTGCCAGCAGGAAGGCAGGGCGAAGCAGGAGGCAGGATTCCATGAGCATCCTGGAGCCTCACTGAGGTCTTCTTGCCATTTTGTGATGTCTCGAACAGCAGCATTAATGATATGCTCTCCTTCCTTGAAAACCAATTCACCCTCCCCCACTTTAGCTTCTCATTCAAGACTCTCCCCGGGGTATGATCCAACCCTGTCTTTCTGACTCTGTTCTCCACTACCCCACGTCTGTCAGACACCTGTCTGTGCCTTGGTTGGCATCATTGCCTCTATACTGGATGCCCTCCCCACTCCCCTACCAGAAGTCTGCTTCACCTTCAGATGCCACCTCCTCCATGGAGCCTTCCCTGATCACACAGCCAAGGCAGTGTTGAGAGAGTCTTCCTTCAGAGTCTGAAGGAAGACTGCATGGGGTTAAATCCTGGCTTCTGACGTACAGCTGCTGTCTGCCATTACCTCTCTGCCTTCACGTTTGTTATCAGTAAAATGGGCAAGACGAACACAGAGTCATGGGAGTTTTGACAAGACAGTACAAGTGAAATGCTTAGCACAGTTCCCAGCAAACAGGGAGAGCCCAGGGCACATTGAATATGACTTGAAAGAAAAGCCAAAAATGAATGCCTATTCCTTCTTGCTTGAGGGAATTGTCCCTGCTGGTCTGTGTTCCTGACCCTCTCCTCTCCCTTCTCTCTCTCAACAGATGATATTTCTGTCAACTTACTGCTAGGCACTTTTTTCAACTCAGAAGGAAATCAGAAATGAAATATATGTTTATAAAACAAAATAATCCCATCAGATAGCTCACCCTGACTCTACAATCAAAACACATTGTAGACCTTCCTCTCTGTTATGACCCATCCAATGCAAACACAAACTTCAAAAGTTTTCCATCCTCACATCCAAAAATGTGGCTCTCCCACTTTGATGAGTCTGTGACAGCACGGGATTGTGGTTAAGACCCCAGATGCAGGAACCAGGCTGCCTGGGTTCAGACTCAGCACTTAATCTCTGTGTGTCTCCAGCTACTCATCTGCCAACTTGAAATTATGATAGAAGGGGTTTAAATGAGGGCGCCTGGGTGGCTCAGTTAGTTAAGCATCTGACTTCGACTCAGGTCATGATCCCAAGGTCCTGGGATCAAGTCCCACGTTGGGAATCCCTCCTCAGCGAGGAGTCTGCTTCTCTCGTTCTCTCTGTCCCTCCTCTGCTCATGCTCTCTCTTTCTCTCTCTCTCTCTCTCGAATAAATAAAATCTTTTTTTTTTTTTTTTTAAGGGGAGAATTCAGATGAGATGCAAGTGCTCATAGAGCTTCTGGAAGCATGTCTGGCTGGCCTGGCTAGCCCGGCATAGCACTCAATAGATCTGGAAACTGTTATCACTCACTGGATCTCCTACTTGAAGCCAAAATACAACATGCGATAGTGGAGAAAGTTCTAGAAAAGGAGTTGGGAGCATCTACGACAAAGTCTCATCTCTGCCATCGACTTGCTCTGGGTGTTAGAGCAAGTCACCTGGGCCTTCAGTTTTCCTCCTCTCTAACATAAGAAAATAGAAATAAATGATATGTGAAGCCTACTGAGACCTGAATGTCTATTGCCATGTGTCAAGTGCCGTGAAGGGTTTGAGATGTCATGCTAACTGCAGGCTGACTCATTAGCCTGCCACAGGCTCACGAATGTTCCAAGGAGACACAAGACTCCTGGGCCAGAGACCAAGGATGTTATTGTTCATGGCGCAGCAAGCAAGGCAAGCTTCCTTCAGATGGGCTGCCAGCAAAGACACTTGACCTTCGAGGTAGACTTTATCTTTATTTTACTGGGCAGCAAACAAACTTACCTTCTGCTCCAGAGGACAACACTATCTCTAGCCTCCAAGGCTGTTGGCTAGACAAACATCCTTGGAGAGCGAGTCTGGAACAAAAACGGTCGGTGCCTGTGCTCAGGGATGTGCAGAAACACCAGATACACACGGAGAATACATCCATTTCTTCCTGTCTCCTCTCGAGCAGGACCATTCAGGTGGACGTCGTCCTGCCCTGCAGAGCACCTCCTCTGAACACTGGTGTTTCTCTTCGGGAGACAACTCATGCCCCATTCACTTCCTCTCTCCCTTCCCACTATCTCCACCGGCGTGAACTACTGTGCCCTCTATCCTGAAACTCGAGTGGGCACTGCTCATGGTCTCTCTCCCCAACATAACCTCCCACACGGCTTTCTGGGAACGCAGCTCTGATGGCGTCCTGTGTCCGACCAAACCCCTCAGCTCTCCTCTGCCTCCTGACCCAAATGCCAACTACTCCAAGACGTTGTGTTTCTTAGTCAACAGCGAATCTCTTCAGGAGAGAGACTGGGTCTTATTTTTCCATTCCTTAGCAATAAATGAATAAAGCAAAAATCCCTTAGTATAAAATGCAAAATGGACCTCCTAGCTCTCCAGTCTTTAGATCCAAAAGACAGAAGTCTCCTGGAAACATGGGATAAATTAGAGATCAATGCCATTAAACAGCAGATTTTCCTTTTTTTATAACTTTATGGGGTTTTGTTTTGTTTTGTTTTAGTGTTGGGGAGGGTGGTAGCTGTTTGTATCTTAGGTTTTTGGTCATTTATTTATCATTAGCCACAGAAACTCCAGTCAGAATCTCCCTCTGACACCCAAAATGCAGGGGGCCACTCCACACAAAGGTCAAGGGGTCCACATGTGGCATCCCCTCTCCCATGGCTTCTGGAGAGGGGAGAGGGCAGCTCCCCAGTTCTCCTAAGCCTCGAGAATTGAAACCCTACACTCAAAGGAAAGGTGCCTCATAAGTGGTCTAAACATAGCACGCTTGGTCTGACAAGTATGATTGTCCTTCTGGGGTAATAGGACAGAACATTTTAATTCAGGTCTGCTCTTTTTTAAAACACAAGACATATGGAGAGCAGAAAGGCGCTCCGAGGGAAGCCAGAGCCCGTCCTTTCTAAACAATCTTCACCGCCTCCAAGAGGGACGACCCCGTGACCCCTGTTGATCCCGTTCCCCAGGGGTCAGCTCGCACAGCACTGAAAAAAGCCCATTTCAAGCAATAGGCGTTTCCCCCCCCCCGCCCCCCACTGAAGACCCCAGGTTCCTCCGTCGGGCACATCCTGGGTTGTTCAGAATCCTCTGGGCTGACTGGAATTTTTCTGAGGCATTCCAGATGCTTCAGGAATAATTTTAAAACATTACAAATTTCAATCCCAGCTTCAGGAGAGAGGGGTCTGCCTCTGGCTCTGCTCCCCAGCCCAAGTCTCCTGCCACCTAGGACAGCTTGGCTTGCCGTCCTGAAGCAGGAGGTGGTTCCCGGCTGAGGACTGACTCGCGGACCCGCTGCTCCCTCACCCCACATGCCCCCGATCAAAGCCAGAGGAACAAGTGACCGGTGTTGTAAGCAGGGCAGGGCTGGGCTGGAGCTGGCTCACAGCAGCCCAGGAGAGCCCCCTCCCCTCCATGTCTCTCTTCCCAAGTCTGTGTTCAGGGACATCCTATTGGGAGCCCAACATTGGCCACGGCAGGAGTATTTACACCCCAGAAATCCACAAACCCTTTTCAGGCTTATGGCTATCCTACCCCTTTGCTCATCTCTGCCTCACCAGCGCCGATCGATAGAGACTGAGCAGCCCACGAGTTTGGCTTTGCTGCCGCAGGAGTAAACCCTCCATGAATTCCACCTAATTAAAGAAGCAAGACCTCTCCCCCTGCAAACTTGGGCCGCCTCCCTTTTATCAAGCTCTGTCCTCTAGAACCATCTCTCATTTCATCCATTAAAGAAGGTACTTCCTAAGCCTTTCCCCCTCAGAATATGCAATAAAACCCATGGGTCTTTATTGCTGTCTCTCTCCAGGCCCCCTTGAAATTACATTTTCCAGTCTACAGACCTCTCCTCCACCCCAAGGAAGCCTGGGAGCGAGGGGGCGGGTTCGATCGGGTTTCACTCTCTATTTTCCTTTGCAGTCTTGCGTGGACTCACATTCAAGAACGACGCTGCCTCACTTCTGCCAAAATCTTCGTGGTTTTGTAAGGGCCTGTGTCGAGCCCACCAAGAGGTCCCGTGGCTTAATGAATTCCCAGTTTCTGAGGCTCCCTTATGGCCTTAGGGGGGCGCAGAGCTGGGTGCTCTGTGATCGTCCAGCAGATCAAGGACGTTGAACAAGCTTTATTGTGTTCCTGAAGGTCACTGTCTCCACCTGGGACCACGCCCACTCAGAATTACACCTTCTTTCTCACCCTGGAGAAAGAGAAGCACCAAGTAACAAACAGGCAGGACATCGCCTGTGACAGGTCCTCGACTCATTGTCATAGTAGTTGATGGTGCCTCCAGAAAGCCTCAGTCCCACCACCAGTGAATTCAGAGCCAGTGGGAGACCATACCGATCTGTAACCAGTGCTTACCTGGAACAAAGATGTCCCCTCTTGCCTGTTGCAATACGGAAGTCCCGCACTCCATACGGGTCTCACCAAGCAAAGCCATCCTTAGCCCCTTGCCAGCCCTCTCCACGGCTCCTTGCTAGTCTGATCTCTACGAGCTATTGGCCACCTCTTAATAGGAAACTCCTGATGACCCAAACTCTTTCAAAGCCCACGGGCGCAGACTGAAGCAGGTGCACTTTGGTGGCTCTGACAAGCAGGTGGGATGGAGGAAAGGGGATAGGTTTAGAAGCCAGGCACTCCCATCCTCCTCAAATCATGCAACAGAACTATCACCTTCTCTGCCTCTGCATGTGTTCTACCCCCATGAAAGGCAGCGTGTGCTGAGAATTACTTCTGTCCTTGCAGGGACGCAATGGAATGTGAGCTTCTGCTCATTACAGGGACCGGGTCTCCGCGCTGCAGGGTCAGAAGGAAACCCCTAGGACCGTCTTCTTCGACATGTTTCCGACCAGCAGGCTGTGGGGCAGGCCGGCCTCATTGCCGGGCAGAAAGAGCCATGACTGGAATGGAGAGATAGTGAAGGCGCCTGGGGTAGGTGTGTGCACATGTGTGTGTGTGCACACGCGTATGTGGCCATGCAAGCACATATGCCCCAGTGGCAAGGCAGGAAGCACATGGGCAGACATGACCCAACAGGGCTGAGCTGATGGGCGGAC
Source organism: Lontra canadensis (assembly GCF_010015895.1). Lineage (NCBI taxonomy): Eukaryota > Metazoa > Chordata > Mammalia > Carnivora > Mustelidae > Lontra > Lontra canadensis. Next base: position 9,851,557 of record NW_022631073.1, on the reverse strand, counting down.
TGAAAAAGGCAAAGGTCCCTCGCTCCCTTGTGAGTGATCAGAAGCTCCAACTGCGTCACTTACTGGAAGAGGTTAGGAACCTCTAATACATGGAAAGCCACAGTGAAACGATCCTAAGCCGTGCTGGAAACCAGCTTTTCAGTAAAACCTCACGTACCAATTTGTCTCTGAACAGCATCCAGCCCCATTTTTTCCATTCAAACAATTTTCAAATTCATTTCCTTTTGCAAACATCGTTTGAATGGGAGCATCATGTGGGTATTGTGCTGGTGGCCATGCTTTCTGGGTGTGTGTGTGTGTGTGTGTGTGTATGCACGTGCGTCCCCGTGTATTTAATCACTATGCTTGCCCTTTCTCTGTGCTTAAGGCAACCTTTTACGGGCATAAGTATACAAGCCAAGTCCCAATTTGGCAGCCCCGAGGAACAGCTTAGTACCATGGTGTACCCACCCAACTCAAGTTGCACCACCAGAAAAAAATAACTCTATACTTGGTACTGAGCTTTGGGATGAAAGCAGGAATTTTCTGACCCAGAGTACAACCTCAGAAACCCAGTGCCAAGGACACAGTGGGAGAGCACAGATACAGAAACGTGGTTGATCATCCTCACTTATTAAAAAAAGAAGAAGAAGAAAAAAGAAAGAAGTAGAGTTCTGACAGCCAAAGGAACTATCTAGGTTCTACATACTCATTGTTGTAAAACTATGTAAAAGGTGGGGGTGCCTGGTTGTTCAATTGGTTAAGTGTCCGACTCTTGGTTTGGGCTCAGGTCATGATCTCACGGTCATGGGATCAAGCCCCACATAGAGATCTCTGCTCAGCACAGGGTCTGCTCCAGATTCTCTCTCCCTCTTCCTCCTGCTCACACTCTCTCTCTCTCCCTCTCCCCCTCTCAAATTAAAAAAAAAAAAAAATAGAAGAACTTCAACAACTGAGTTCCCATGTTCTACAGTTTTGACCAGGACGGTTGCCGTCTTCCATTCATGGCGATTATGTCTAGAGTTACTCCATGTTGCGGCTGAAAGGGACTTCCAAACTATGGAGACTACAGTGGCTGTCTCCGGAGAGAAAAGCAGATAGTGATCTAGAGAGCAATGCAAGCTAGCCTCTGGCCACTGCCATTACTCTATTTCTTGACCTGGATGGTAGTGACACCACAAATTCTCATGTCTTCCTTGTAGAAATTCGCATGTTCTGTACACATCCTACATCTGTGTTACCTTTCTTTTCTAATTTGTCTTATTTTTAATTATTTGGTCCCATCCCTTCACATAAAGGAGAGCTCACATAGCCAAGCTAAGGAGCAGGGAGAGGGTTAGATCGGGGCATCCTCATTACCAGTAGCTCTCTATCCACCATGATTTAGTACTTAATACACAGTCTGTTGTGCAATATGGGTCTTGAATGTTTCCAAATGGTTTGGAAACCACCACTAAGGAATGTGTCTTAAGTTTCGTGCCATTCATGGGTCCCTGCACACACACACTCACACATGCACATACAAGAACACGCGCGTGCACGCGCGCGCGCGCGCACACACACACACACACACACAGTGCTAAAACCGCAATAGATGCCATCAGCTCATCCTGGCCTGTATGCCAGACTGAGAGGCCCTCACTGGCTCTGGTAGCATAAAGAAATAATCTTGCTCCAGCGTGCTCCCTGGTCCTACCCTTGAGATGGCTGTCTTCTGTCTCCATGTCTGGTCTCCTGCCTTCAGCACCCCTTTGGGTGGAGGAGTTACAGCTTCCTGCTTTGTCCCCTCCTCCACTAGCTCCTCTAGGCATCCCTCCTGCCCTGGAAGAGAAACCTCTCACACTGATGCAGGTGTCCTCGCCCCTGGCCTAGCCACGACCCCCACCCCATTTCCAGGAATGGTGTGGATGAAGGTAGACAGAAGAGAAGGGAATTCAGTCAAACAATAATCAATAATTACAGCCAAGTGAAGCTGAGCAATTTCCAAGTTAACTGAGAAAAATGTCCAAGATGCTGAGCCACTGGAGAAATCTTCCCAGGAAACACAACACTGATTGCTTAAGAAAGAAAGAAAAACTGGAGGATGAAATGGGAAGGGAAGGAACTGACTGACTTTCAGAAACTCAGTGTCCAAGAGATGAGTTGGAGGCACAGTTGGCCAAGGGCAAGAGTAGGGACCAATCAGCTGATAGTCAGGGTCCCCCACAAGGCTTTCCTACTTTGACCTCATTCCCCAACTGCCTCTTTCCAACTAGAGAGTCGAGCTGGATGAAGTTTCCTTCTCGTTCGCAGGAGCTTCTTAACTCAACTAAGACTTTCAAACGATACCACAAGCAAGCAGGAAAATATGCATTTCCAGAGAAAAGCTTTGCCTGCTCTGGGGGGCTTCATGCCCTATAAAGGATGGACTTCTGGAGAGCCAAGAGAGGCTTATTCATGTAAAATGGAGAAGGAAGTGAAGAGCTATGATACTAGAGATGTTTGCATGTAAATACTCTCATGTAAAGCCCCTGATCAAATATTGGTATATTTGGGCTTTCTTCAACTAGAACTTGCCTATTCTTAGGAAAGTCACCCCACCTGCTAGGAGTTCTTAAACAGAAGCTAAATGTTGGTCGTTACATGTTGGTCTTTGTATGCATATTTAGCTTTTTTAAATGTCTCTAGACCCCTAAAATGTCAGGCTAATAGAATCCAGGAATTCACAGCTGACTTCCACAGGGCCAAAGCCTGGGGGTCCCATGTTGTCCTGGGCTCCAGGAGTAAAATTCAGCATCAGTGTTGACACTCTAGACGACTGCTTCTACTTTCTATTTTCTTAGCAGTGAAATCCACAAACATTCCACTTCTGAACCTTTGCCCAGTTTGGAAGCTGAGCCATCAAACAGAGCTTTATCTTGTGAGGGTTAACAGGTTTGAATCTAAATATAGCAGTCCTATATACCTATCAGGATTTATTATCTATTTACGTCCACATTTGCACTGACATAGTTTTAACGGCCACTGTTTCACCAGAAACCATGCAAACCCAGATACTGCGGTTTTGACAACGTTGATATTGAAAAGAAATATGTTATTTCTCCAGCGTAGCTCTGGAATGAAGTGACCACAAGTGAGTCTGTTTCTTATAAATTTAGAGGTTGGTAAGTGTGACGAGAGGCCCCAGCCAGTGCTCTCGTTTACTAAAGAAGAAGCATGCTCAGTGTCACACTTTGTCAGTGACGAAGGGTGACCAGAATTTCTGTCCACAGTGCCTCAAGCCAGCCCACGCTGCCCACTCCACCTAGCACTGGACGTGCAAAGACGGTTGCCTCCCAGGGGAGGTAGGCTGCCCAGCAGGCATGCTCACAGTTCTTTAAAGATGGAGAAGTATCTGAAAGTTTGGCTTTTAGCCATGGCCAAATGCTACTCCTAGCCTAAGCACCCAGAACATTAACAGTTCTACCCAGAAGCTCCATTCAGCATCCTGCAGATAGCCCTGCCAACAGAACAACCCTCAGATAGCGGATTGGGACCCCGTGACCATGGGTAGCCAACACCATTCTACCCTTCTTCTTTGATGCCTACTTGAGTGGGAGAGGCTAAAAAGCTAAAAACTACATTTCCCAGACTCCTGTGCAACTAGAGTTCTAGCTGTCCCTCAGTCTCCGCCAATCAGATGCAAGCATGTATGCCTGGGAACGGGGAAGTAGATAGAAGAAGATGGAGGTAGTACTTCTTTTGACCCTGTCTACTGATAAGCTTCGCCTTAGAGCCATTTAGCTTTCCCTTAGCGGTGCTGGGTCTCTAGCTTCAGGGCATCCATTTTGCTGGTGTAGATTACAGAAGATACAGGTTGGGTCTAATGCTGGTGGAAGCTGTGGTGGCCTCCTGCAGAGAAAGGCTTCTGGACTACAGGAGCCGGTGGTTTCCTTTTCATAGAAGAGCCCATATTCCTTCGGCCATCTGTTCTGCACTCCGGATTTGGGATTTGTTCTTGAATGGTTGACCTAGTCCGCTTCTTCTCAACAATTCTGTAAGCCATTTAATACTTGGGGAGAAACCCAGCAAAATAAAAGACACTTCTTTCTTAAACAACATGAATTGATTCTGTTCTCTGTAACTGAAATGTGAATGATACATCTGGAGAGGGGGTCTGGATGGATGTACACCTCACTGCTGAACACGCCAAGAGCCAGAGATTAAACTGGCAACCTGTGTAATTCTCATTTAGTCCTTACACACGGAAAATAAAAAGGAAGGTCAAAGAGGTGAACAACCTCCCATATTCCACAGCACCTGATACCAGAGGAACGGACACACCAACTTGGTTTCAGGGTTGGGACACTCCTTCAGTGCCCTAAAGCAATGGTGCCTGGACTCCTACTCCCAACCCTACAACTTATTAGAGCATCACTTGACTTCTTTCTACCTTGGTCTCCTTACCTATGAAGTGAGGATAAGATAGTCCATAACCTGTAGAATTGCCGTAAAGTTTAAATTAGCTGATATATGTAAAATGCTGGTAAATGGCAAATGTGAGAGAAGCATTAGCTGCCACCATAGATTTCCCCATCAAAAAGGGCAAGCTGGATTTGAAGAAGGGTATGTAAGCAAGGTCTTGACCCTTTCCAGACAGGCTGGTGTTCAGAATAAGATGTCAGACTGACCAGTGCCTTGCCAATATTAACAGATTCGGATATCAACAGCAGAGGCAGCTGCAGTGTGACAGTAAGACCCCAAACTTGAAGTCTCTGGGCCTGGATGGCGCTCCCAGTTCTGTATTCTTTCTACATTGGTGATCTTGACCCTCAGTCCCTTAAAATCTCTGAGGCTTTGTCTCTTCATTTGTAAAACTTCACATTACTGTCTAGCTCACAGGTTGTTTCAGATTAAATGAGAAGGAAAGATCTAGCACAGCTCAAGAACAGAGCATTTAGCCATCAGGCTTCTTTCAGTTGAGGTGACAAACCTCCATTCAACATAAATGACCACGAAGGGCAATGTCCTGGTTAGTGGACTGTGAGGAGGGCTCACACGCAGAGCACAGGAAGAACAAAGATGAGGCTGGTGTCTCTCCATTTCCCTTCTCTGCCGGGGCTTCCACACACATCAGCACATTCTCCCTTACTGCAGACTAACTTAGGGCTTCAGTGACCGAGAGAAATTGGCTTTAATGTTCTGTCCAACCTAGGGCAACCAACTGCTTCTTTTGCTGGGGACAGTGGGGATTTTCCAGGACATGGAACTCTTCATGCACAACTGGGAAAATCCTGGGCAAACTGGGACAAGTTGGCCAACCTCATCCATTCCCAAATCCAAAATTAAAGGCCCAATTGGGGTCAGTGGCTACCCACTACCACTTAACAGTGGCCAACAGTGCTGGTCATAGCAGAACGTGTTAGCCCCTGTAATACCCATAAAAATCTGGGGGCAAGATGTCCCTAGGATGATAAGAAAGGAGGACACCATGCAGAGAAGCCCATAAATAGCCACCATGGACCCAGGATAGGGACTCAGTGAAGGGTCCTGTATTGTTTCATTCAACACGCATTAAAACAGCCCCATTTCGGGATGTCGAGAAGACAATACCAAGGAACTCAATGGAATCTTTTGGCCCCAGGAAAAAAAAATGCAATGGATTTGCATTTGAAACTTGTGCTTCAAAGTCAGAGCACAAGGTAAACATCACATAGAGTCAAAATACCTACTTACCTCTAAGTCTTGTCATCTCATTCATCACAGCGCCAGGGTCCCTTAAGAGAAGCGAGCTGGCCCCGGGGCCACCTAAGGAAGAGCAGGTTCTCGTGGTCCATCCCCATCACTCTGGGACATGGGTTCACTGGACGAAAGGTGGTGGTCTCGCCCACACCACTGAAATAGTTATTTCTCCCCTGTCCAGAAGTTATAGGCAACCTGGTGATTTCAGATGCTGGGGGGTTAGGAGATGTACTGAAAAGATTAAGGCTCGAGGACCTGAGAGGGACAAACAGAAGTGCTCAATAGCAGGCAACCTTCAGATTTAAAAAGTCATCAGGTGGATGAAATGGAGCATTTATCCTCCACCAAAAGAAAGATTTTTTTTTGTGGGTTTTTGTTTTTTTGTTTGTTTGTTTGCCTTTTGCATAAAGAAGAGTTTCCACCGGTGATTTTATATTATTCATCAGAACAAGTGAGCACCGCCAATAGCCTGTACAAACAGTAGGGGCAGTGGAAGCCCATTCTGGGGGTGAAGGCACATCATTCCTTCCTGTCTCCTGTCCCTCAGGCAGCAGCGCACACAGCAGGCGCTCCGGACAACAGAGAGGAAGCTTGAAGAGCAGAATGCAGGTTGGACCAGAAAAGCATCACGGGTGATTTTAATTCCTTACTTTACTGTTGCTGGGGAACCAGGCAATTCCCCTGAGCTGTTTGAAACACAGATGAGCTGCTACTTTTAGAGAAATGGCGAGGGCAGTTTACACCTGGGATTGGTGTCTGCTCTTCACCCCAGTTTACCTGAACAGGCGGGAAGGAGGTGCCAGTGAGTTCTGACTCATCCCCAGCTTGGATCCGCTGGCTCTGTCTGAAGCCTGGTCTCCACTGAAACCACCACTCCCAAAAGGCTCCTCTTGAATGGAGGCTGGGCACCTTCCATGCCCAAGGCAGCTTTCTTGAGACCAACTTGACCCTCTCAAGGTGTTCACACCATCTTACCTGAGGGCTCTCAGGTAAATAGGTTTCTTGCACCTTCCATTCCTGCTGCCTCTTCCCATCAAACAGCCCCTCTGGTCATTCTACCATTTTCCCTCTCTCCGCAGCCCCGTTACCTAGAAGAAGTTTGCCATGCCCATCAACAGCTCTCCTACACGTGTCTTCCCAAACCCTTGACCTCTCATCTCCATCGTTTTTCCTCACTCCCATTCAGCTCACAGAAGGTGCCCCTTCTGATCACAAACTCAGTCCTTCCTCTCTCAGACGAGAGGGGGACTTCCCTCCCTTTCAGCTTCCTCTTTCAATGACTCCCAGCACCCCACTGACTCACCCTTAGCAGGTCCCACTGTCTACTGACCCACCCCTACCTTTCTCCATCTCTCTACTGCCCTCCATATTCCACCTGAGTTCAAAGCTTTATTCAAGCTCCTACCCACATGCTACATTCCTCGCCCATTCTTCCATCTCTGCCCCAGATGAAACTTAAACACCAGATCCACCCAGTTCTGTCTTATTCCCACGTGCACCCAGATGACTAAGCACAGCTGGAGCAAATGGCATGTCCAGAGCGGTGCCATCATGAAGTCACACTCACCACCACCACTGCCTGGGCCTTCCATTCTGCCTGGCATCCAACTCTGTCTCCCCGATCCATTCCACATTCCCTTCTCCACAAGAATTTTTTCAAACTTGCATTCTGGGCAAATTTTCCATCCACTCCACCCTCCGCACTCTTGGCAGGTAACAGAGAAAGAAAACGACTTAGTATAAGGAGAATGTCCTCAATGCCCACCAAACCTCCAAACCTGCCTATCCTTTCCCTCTTCCTTCCTCCCGCCCAAGGGGAGCCTCTTCTCCCAAGTTCTAGGCTCAAATCTTTTCCCCATCTTAAAGACTCCCTGCTGTCAGCTCCCTCATCACCCAGCTCCTGTTCCTGCATCTTCAACCTCTCCTTCACTAGTGACCCTTCTATCAACATTTAAGCTTCTCAATTCTCTTATACCTTAGATCAAACAAGGCCTTTCCCAGCCCCTTGTCCCTGCCAGCCACCACCATGCCTGTGGCCTCCATTCACGGCCAGATTTCTTAAATGGGGACTCATGATCCCAACTCTCATCTGCAAACCATGTGAAACATAGGCATCCAGGAAGTTTTTAAAAATTATGTATATGAAGAGAAAGAAGCCAGATACTGAATTATATGAGATTTCTGGAAAAGGCAAAACTATAGAAACAAGAAGTAGATCAGTGGTTCCCTGGGACCATGGGTGAGCAGGGATTAACTGCGAATGAATGGGCACCGGAAACTTTTTGGGGTGATGGGAATGTTCCAAACCTAGGTTGTGGTGAGAGCTGCACAACTTTAGAAATTTATGAATTTATAAATTAAATATAGTTTGGCAAACAATATACTGAAAATAATTGAATTCTATGATATATAAATTATACCTAAGTAAAGGTGTGTGTGTGTGTGTGTGTGTGTGTGTGTGTGTGTGTGTGTGTTTTAGTCAGAAAGCGGAGGGGAAAGGAACCTCAAAAGCTCATGTCTGAGAGGACCAGGCTAAGGCATAAACAAGGGGATTGCATGGAGACAAGATGAGTCCCACCCTTCATAATGGATAAAGACTCCCAAGCAGACAGAGGAGGGGGGAGATTGAGGGGTGCAAAATGGGTGAAGGGGATCAAAATGGGTGAAGTACAAACTTCCAGTTAAAAAATAAATAAGTCATGGGGGTGTCATGTACCCGCACAGGAAACACGGTCAATAATATTGTATTGACTTTGTACGGTGACAGATGGTAACAAGACCCATGAAGGCAGTCAGTCATTTGACAACACATACAAAGGCTGACTCACTATGGTGTATACCTGAAACTAATATAATATTGTCTGTCAATAATACTTGGCATTCCCAAATTGGGAGAAAGGGAGAGTCAGAAGGAAAATAACTCGGATAGTACCGGGTTCCTAAGCAGAAGTCCCAAATTCCCTCCACCCCAAGATTTGAGGGTGGCAGGAAAATGAGAAACTTCAAGAATGATTTCTGGAACCCTGGAGTGGAGGGACCTATGTCCCCATCCTAGGTGGAGACCCCAAGAATATGGCTCCCCTCCAGCAAGAAAATGACTGCACTGTGTCCAGGCAGTAAGTTTCAGAAAGTTCCCTTTCCCTAGTGTGGTGTGAGAGCAGCAGAAGTTTCGAGGTGCCCTAAAGAGCCACAGAGAAGCATCACCCTGGAGGAGGCTCAGGGAAGGGAGTGAGGACGATGGACAGTTCAGTTCAGCAGGTGCAAGCATGGACAGGTGGCTGGTAAGAGACTGGCCTCTGCAACCTCATCATCTTGGGGTCTCGTCACCCTCCCCATGGGATTTTCAGACCCAACCCCAGGAAAAGAGGAAAGTTTCCCCGTATTGACAATTGGATTTCTGCTGTTCTGAGGTTCAAACTAGACATTCAATTGAGAATTTAGGTAAATAGAGGAATTTGCTTTTGGTCACTTGCGTTGAGGGGCCTCTGTGCAGAGAGAACTGGGGCATCACCCACAGGGTAAGCAAAGACAAAGAGACCAAAATGCGACAACTGTCTGAGATCTCCCAAGTGAATTAATTAACCAGGGGACTTTGTTTTTCCTAGATGAACATAAAGAAACAACACAGGAGCCTCTTAAAACAACAAAGAGACCCAGTGCTCAGCACCAAGGGTTTTTCTCTTCCCCACCAAGTCTGTGCTTGGTCCTCATTGGGCGCCAGAGAAAATGGTGGCTGGGAGAGGAGCACATTATCTGGGGGAGATAAGGCAGAGCCTGAGAAAGTGGAGATAGAACAGAGCTGGAGACAGTGAGGAGGGAGATGCCTCCACCGTCTGCCCTGGCCTGGGCCACAGACTTACCCCACCCCAGCGCCCCCAGCCAGGCAGAATCCCAGTCCTAACCCACAGCCAGCATGAGAACAGACAGCATGCAGGGCTGGGCACAAAACCTGATCTCCCACGGCCAACCTCAAATGAAATCCCAGCAGCTTGAAACTTGGGGTCCTGGGGCAGCTGGGGTAAGCAGGACCAGTTAAAGGTAGGGAAGCAGGGCACTGCATAGTCATGGGACTCTGGGCAAGGCACTTCTCCCAGCCTGGGTTTCCCCTCTGGAAACTGCAGGGCACTGTAAGGAGAGTGGGACAAAGGCAAACACACGATCAGTGCCATTCTTGAGAGCTGAAGGTCTGATTCCCTTTCAGATCCGACAAGCCAGGCCCAGCCCTGTCCACCCACACCTGAGCAGGAAAGGCTTTGTTGTAGGTCCCAGCCTCCTCCCACCAGGGCTCAGAGCTGTAGGCCCCCAAGGGGCTCTGCTCCCTCTCCCCCTGCTTAGCCCACGCTGGGGCTGCTGTTGTCTTTGCTTCCTTCCCAGCATTGTCAAACAGTTATGTCAGCAGGGCAAGACTGAAAATATTATCTTTCCTCAGAGAATATGTGGATTAAAAGGTTTATTTCTCTCTTCTGAGAAAAAAGACCAAGGCTAAGGACACAAGCGCCAAAGATGGAAATTTCACCAAAACGGTACAAAATCGACTTGCACGGTCGAGCAGATGAAAACAGTTGCCCAGGAGGATAATTTCCTTTTTCTCTTATGAGAAAGCATCAGGATGGTAGAGATACATACCGAGGGTCTTGGCAATTCATTTCCCCTACCTGCGGAGCCTGCCGCTCCGCGTCTGTCTCCTGTGTGAGCTGAAAATAAGGAATCAACAGCTGAGCTACCAGTCTTCCTTGGCGAGCAGAGAAGTATTAGTGAGGCTTATCACTGGGGAGCTGGAGCCCTGATGGTAATCCTGGTTCTAACCACAAATCTCAGTGTTAGAGGACACACTTCTGGGCACTTCCTTTTCGGAGTCTTTTTCTTTCTCAGAGCTAGCAATGTATTTATCTCTTTCTTTAACCACTCTCTACTACTCCGCTCGGAATTTCTGCTCCAACTGTGGTTTGGACATTTTTCCCCAACGTTCAGACAGCAACTGTAACGAAAATTCACACCAGAGCAAGACTCCTCTTTTGGCAAGACAATGCAGTAATTCCATTCCAATTGACTCAGTCTGCCGACGTCGATATTTTGAAATGGTCTAACACCCACTTTATTAACATTAGGGCTAATTTCTTTTGAAGGGAGTTTAAAGCCACCAGGACTTCGATTCTCGGGTTAATTGGTCTGCTTGCCTCTGTTTGTCAGAGCGGCCTTTAACGAACATCTTCAAAGGCCGCTCTGACATGCCTCAGATGTCTTTATCGATGCCAAAAAATGCAGTGAGTGAAAGGGCTCTTTACTTAATTATTTCTGAAAACCAAAAAGGGGATTCTATGTAGACAGATAATGAGAAATGACACAGAGAAATTACAATGCGTGTTCAGGCAAAGAAAGCCAAGAGCGCCGAACTCCCAACTAAAGGCAGCACACGCAGACTCTCCCACCCCAGCCCACTGCACGGGATGCGGGGACCCGTCCCTGGTTTGGTCTCTTGGAACAGATTTCATTTTAATGCGCACGCTGATTGGGTCGCACGGGTTGCCTAGCAACCCGCAGGCCAATCGCATTGGGTTCTCCAGTGCCAACCTCTGCCCAGCATTCCAAGTATAATTTTTAATTCAAACACTTAATGTCTGGAGACAGGGAAGAAGCTGTAACTTTAAGAAATAAAACAAAATTGATTTCCTTATACTATCCCCCCCTCCCCAAGCAAGTCATGGTTTATGTTGCAATTCCCTGTCTACATTCCTAGTTGGGGTTTCTTGGTTGCAGGGGTAGAGATGAGTAGAAAGGGGGAAGAAAGTGGGGCCGTTCTTCAGGTATCCAGGAGAAAAGAGGGGAAACATTCATTTCATTTTAAACGTAATTAGGAACGCCTCGGAGAAGAAGAGAAAAATAGTTCGGTCTCCATTGTGTTGAAAATTACGGTTGTGGATCCACGTTTCCGCCCAAGTCAGTTAAGAGTTAGGATAGGTCTCTTGATGACTGCCGCTTGATGGGGTGTGTGGGCTACACCAAGACATTAGTTACTGCCCATGGAGAACCCCACACTTATTTTCTTCTCCCCAGAATAACTGGATGACTACCCCAAAATAAAATCAGAGAAGCCAACGGGCAGAGAAACTCAGCCACTCCACACCTAATAAGGAGTTCACTTCAGGATCCCCCAGCATAGCTCACATTGGAGGATCTTGGTCTCCACGACATCAAACCCACACGCGCCTGGGTTCTGGTTTTGGCCTGCCGTACCTTGGCAATTGCAACGTCTAGTCCTCGCCACTGTCTAAATTCCCAGAAATCAATATATTTGCATGTTGTTTGGGTAACAATGCAATAGAAACCCCCTCAGGGAAATCCGATTGGGAAGAAAGAAGGGCAACTCCAGAACAACACCTTTCTTTTTAAAAAATCTAAATGGCATTGCAAACTGATGCTATCGTTCTGCCGTCCTCTGCTTGAGTGAATGCATTAGCCTTTACTCCTTCCAATATAGAGAGGTCAAATTACCTGCTGGAAAGCAAAGGAAGCCCTAAATCATTTGATGCAGGAGAAAAATATTCAGGAGACTGAGCAAAGGAAGGCAACTTCAGATCTCCATTTAGGGTAGGGTCTCCTTAGCTGGACAACTTCCGGAAGGCTTTAACTCGAGAGCCTCTGGCAGGAAAAGGTGTTCAGGGGGCTTTGCGAAAACAGAAACAGGCAGACACACCCCCTCCCCTTTCAGCATAGCTCCGCACCCCACGGTGAGGTTGTGGCCATTGGTTTTTGCCAAGAGCAGGAGATATGATTACTGTTATCTCTGCTTGCATAACTACAAATGTTATCATTACTGCTCAACTGATACGGCTCTGTTTTACAAACACAAAGGAAGACTGTATGTACACTTGCCCTCTCACCAGAAAGGCTGATTTAAAAGGAAAAAAAAAAAAAAAGAGAGAGGGGGGGGAGAGAAGGAAAGGGAAGAGGGGGGCTGGGAACTGAGAGGGGCCGGCCTGCTGAATGAGCCTTTCAGAAAGAATTATGTGATAGGTTTCGGGGGTGTGTGTGTGTGTGTGTGTGTGTGCGCTTTTTTCAAATGCTGCTGCCAAAGCTAAGAATTGAAAAATATTCAATGGGCATCATGTCAGAAACACAATGATTTATTTTGCTGGTTCATTTTCAAACATGAGCTTTCTCCTTATTCCCTGAAATGTGTCTTGGGCCCAAACCTTCAGAATGTGAGGAACAGAAGTTATGCAGAGAGCCGGGTCTGATTCAAGATAAACAAGGATCCGATTATAAATATGACAGTGGCATATCCCTGGCTCCCAAAAGGCCTCGTCTGCTTGCCCAGACTGCAGTTGCTTCTTTGCCCAATACTACAGCGGATAGAAGTGGGGTCCCCTCTGGCTAGGCCCTACCCCCCCCACACACACCAGCCCCCAGACTCCCTGCACAGGAGACATGGTCATAAGCCCTCCCAGCTCCACCATTGCCGGCGGTGTCTGAGGGGAGCCTCCCCCTTGAATTCCTCCAAACCAAAGTTCATACATAAAGGCAAGTTCTAATCTCAGCTTTTCAAGTCAGGAGCAGAAGAAATACGGGTGCTTTATTCTCCCCGTGCCATCCCACAAAGGTGAAGCCTTGTCACCATGAATTCCTAGTCTTCCTCCAGGATTGCAATGAAGTTCCTGGAAGCTCACTGGGGCCTGGATATGGGAGGCAGGCCAGGGAGGAGGGAGGATCTGGCTGGCAAGAGGGCCATGTCTCCAGACCACGGCTTCTAGCCGGACATCCTTCAGCCGAACCTTCGGCTGGCCCTCCGTCCACGCCACTCTTGGCCATACTGAGATGCAGAGAGAGTCAGGCAAATGTAGCTTTGCTTGGGGCCCTCTCTTGTTTGGCTTCTTCTAGAACCCTGCGACTAATATTTTTTAGCATATTTTTTAAATTGAGATCTAATTTGCATACCATAAAAATCCGCCCTTTAAAAGGATATGATTTGATGGTTTTTAGTTGTATTTGCAAAGTTGTGCAACCATCCCTGCTATCGAATTCCAGAACATTTCATCACCCCGCAAAGAAATTCCGCCTATACCTAATTGCGAACTCATCTTTTTGAATTCTGTGTTCTAAAGAGGGTCCCACATTGCTTAAGCCTTAGGCCCCATAAAAATTAAACCACCCCCAGATCAGAGACCTCCTGCAAAGCAAACTCACAATCTCTACTCCAAAACCAGATCTACTGACGAGGCGGGGCAGAGATCCCCGGAACTCGGATACCACCCCACCACCCTACCACCCCTGCCCTGGGGTTTTCAAGTTGGCCACCCCTTTCCCAGAGGGTGCTGGGAGGCTGCAGTCCCTTGGGAAGGACCCACCTGAGCCTAAACTCTTTTTTCTTCCCTGGGGGCTCTTCCCAGGCCTGAGAACCACAGGGCCCTATCTGTTCATCTATTTCTCCTTTTAAACTCAAAAGGCAAGAATTTGCTTCTTTTGTTCTCTGAATTGTATCTCCCTTCCCCGAGGCTGGGAAGAGAAAGCCGTACCTGCCTCACCAAAGGTCACAAAATAACAGTCATGATTACCAAAACCCACCGAGGTTCATTCATCCAACTACTGGCCTGATCGGAAACAACAGAGCTTAGACCTCACTCACTGCTCAGACATTGAAACAGAGGAGCGCCCAGGGGGGACGCCAAATGACCCAGCAGCAGGTGATACCAAGGGACCTTCCTTGAGAGTGATGCCATCTCTCCCAGACACGGAGGTGGCTTTATTATCTATCTTTAAAATTGTGAGGGGGGTGGTGCCTGGGTGGCTCAGTTGGCTAAGCCTCTACCTTGGGCTCAGGTCATGATCTCAGGGTCCTGGGATCAAGCCCCACATCAGGCTCTCTGCTCAGCAGGGAGCCTGCTTCCCCCTCTCTCTGCCTGCCTCTCTGCCTACTTGTGATCTCTCTGTCTCTGTCAAGTAAATAAATAAAATCTTTAAAAAAATAAAAATTAAAAAAAAAAATTTGTGAGGGGGGGCAGTGACTGAAGCCCTGTGGCCCTGTCTCCCTGCCACCATAATCTGATGACAGTGGGGCCAGAGGCCATGTTTGTGGGGTTCAAGCCAATCAGGACCCCGGGTCCTGGCCCAGCAGAAAATCATCCATTTGGGGTTATGTATGCACTTTCTCACTCCCAACCTCAGTTTACTACCTACAAATCACCAAGCTTGGTGCTAACCCTTTGTGAAATCTCATCTCCGTTCAGGGCTACCCTTGATTTCTGTTTTTCATTTGATTTTGTCTAATTTTAAAGACTGAGAAATTGTTAAGGTACAAAAGAGCCCAGAACGACCCCCACCCCCCCCCAACCCCCTGCCCAGGGTGGCCTAGGTTACCACTGCTCCCCTGGGAGAAGACCGGAGAAATGATGGCACCACTCCAGGTGGAGGAGCCCACAGCCAGCCCCTCTATGTCAGAAAGGGCAGCCCTGTGGTCGGAGCCACCAGAAAGTGTTCAGATAAGGGGATGATGCCCACAGTGGTGATGGTGATAACACGCGCTCTGCTGTGTTTGCTTCCTGCCCGGCATTGTGCGGAGTGGTTTCCATGTAGGGCTTTGTTTCCTTCTCAGCACCCTACTGCAGGGGTGGTACTGTTACTATACTTGTTTTACAGATAAGGAAGAAACACAATAGAGAGATGAAAAGTTTTAGCAGAGCCACACGACGAGGTATTAAGCAGAGTCCTACAACTAGCTAGGTATTGAGAGAACAGCATGTTTACACTGCCTGCCTGCCTCTAGAGTCTTGCTCCCTCAAGCAGATAAAGCCAGGGCACAGAGATGCTCCTTCCAGCCTAGACCAAACAATGAACTGGATTTGGGCCTTCCTTAGGCCACAACTTAACTTTTCTTGCTTTGTTTGTTGTAGGAAACTGAGGACTTCTGACCTCAAAAGCAACTACCTCACTTATCTAGAGGTGAAAAGGAATCCCTACCTCACACCATATAACTAAATAAATTCCATATCAAAGAGTGAGTAAACAATATATTGAAATCATAAAAACACCAGAGAAAGAGGTGCCTGGGTGGCTCCGTGTGTTAAAGGCTCTTCCTTCAGCTCAGGTCGTGATCCTGGGGTCCTGGGATCGAGCCCCTCATCGGGCTCTCTGCTCAGCAGGGAGCCTGCTTCCCCCTCTTTCTCTGCTTACTTCTCTGCCTACTTGTGATCTCTGTCTGTCAAATAAATAAATAAATCTTAAAAAAAAAAATACCAGACAAGAACCCACAAAATAATATTACAATATTGGAATAGGTAAGGCTGTTATAAGTAGTCACTTAGCTCAAAATTCTTAAAAGGAGTGAAGAGAAGAAAACCAACATCATTACTAAAGCTAAAAGGTAAATGACAAGCATATTACAGGCACAGGTCTCATTTGCTTTATAAATATCTCCTACAAAACAAAGAACAATCATCCAACAGGGAAAAAAAAAAGGCAAAGGGCATGAAAAATTCATAGCAAGGAAATTACAAGAGGCTTTTAAGATATATTAAAAGGTGTACAACATTGTTCATAATAAGAACTTTCCAAATTAAAACTACCTGTCTGGTTGGCAATGATCTACAAAGATTAGCAAGGATGTGGGGAAACATATCCTCACCCAGTGCTAGAAGGCATCCACTCAGCCTCTAGGGAGAGCAATAAGGCAATCAACCTTTGATCCTACAATTCTACTTTTAGGAATTTAGCCTACAAATATGCCCAGATATATAGGAAGTGATTAAATATAAGAATGCTTATTGTATTATTGTTTTTAGTGGTAAAAGATTGGAAGTAACCCAAACATCTGAATAGAAACTTGGTCAAAAAACTACGGAAGAGATTGCTATGCAGATATTTTAAAGGAAGCAAAAGAATGATGTTGGGTCCTTACCTCACACTATATGTAAAAGTTATCTCAAAATGGATCAAAGGCCTAAATGTAAGAGCTAAAACAATCCCTTAAAAGTAAATTTTCATAGTCTTGGATTTGGCAATGAATTCTCAGAAGTGACACTAAAACCCAACCAACAACAAGAAAACTAGATAAAGTGGACTTTACCAAAATTAAAAATGTGTGTGTGCTCAAAGTATAGTATCCAGAAAGCGAAAAGACAGCCCACAGAATGGAAAAAAAAATTTGCAAATCGTCTCTCTGAGAAGGGTCCCATAGGCAGAATATATATAAAAAACTCTTACAACTCAACAACAGCAAAAACAACAACCCAATTAAAAACTTGCACAAGAATCTGAGTAGCCATTTCTCCGAAAAGAAACACAGATGGCCAATAAGCATGCAGAAAGATATTCAGCATCATTAGTCATTAGGGACATGCAAATAAAAGCCACAAGAATCTACTTCACACCCCACCAGGATGGCTATAATAAAAATAGAAAATAACTGTTGAGCAAGGATGTGGAAAATTGCTAGTGAAACAATACAACTGCCAGGGGGCACCTGGGTGACTCAGTCAGCAAAGTGTCTGCCTTCAACTAGTGTCATGACCTCAGAGTCCTGGGATGGAACCCTGCATCGGGCTCCCTGCTCAGCAGGGAGTCTGCTTCCCCTTCTGCCGGTCCTCCCGCCCCACTGTTACTCTCTCTCTCAAATAAATAAATAAAACCTTTTTAAAAAGTGATACAATTGCTTTGGAAAACAGTTTGATAGTTCCTCAAAAAGTAAAAAAGAATCACCTTACTATCCAGCAATTTCGCTCCTAGGTGCATACCCAAAAGAGTTGGAAACAGGTGTTCAAATAAACTTTTATGAATGCATGCTCATAGCAGCATTATTCATAATAGCCAAAAAAGTGACAATAATTCAAATATCAATCAATGGATGAATGGGGAAACGAAACGTGGTCTATCTGTACAATGGCATGTAATTCAGCATTAAAAGGGAATGAAGTCCAGATACCTGCTACAACACGGGTGAAGCTTGAAAACATTACGCAAGTGAAGAAGCCAGACACAAAGGGCCACATAGTGTATGCTTTCACATATATGAAATTTCCAGAATAGGTAAATTCTTGGAGAAGGAAGGAAAATCAAGGGTTGTTGGGGGCTGGGCAGGGTGGAGCTGGCTAGTGAACTGCTTAATGATTATGGAGTTTCATTCAGAGGCGATAAAAATGTTCTAGAATTAGATGGTGGTGTTGGTTGCAGAGCTCTGTGAATGTGCTAGAAGCCACTGAATTGTGCATTGCTAAACGGTTAAAGCAGGACGTTTTAGGTTATGTAAATTTCACCTCGACTGAAAAAAGGATGAGGAAGTCTGTTATATACCAATGGAAATAATCCCCAAGATGCACTTTTAAGGAAAAAAAAAAAAAAAGACAAAAACACCACTGCAGAACAGTGGGTATACATGGTGTCATTTGTTTTCTTTTATACATTAGTTGAGGAGCACCTGGGTTAAGTGTCCAACTCGTGATCTCAGCTCAGGTCTTGATCTCAGCATTGTGAGTTTGAGCCCTGCACTGGGCTCTATGCTGAGTGCAGAGCCTAATAAATAAATAAATAAATAAATAAATAAATAAATGCATTAATTGACCAAGTTATGTTTGTCTGTTTGTTTTAAGTAGGCTGTACACCCAGTGCGGGACTTAAACTCACAGCCCCTAGATCGGGAGTCACATACCCTACTGGCTGAGCCAGCCAAGTGTCCCCTGTGATCAAGCTTTACTTTAACTGACCTTCCTGGCAGTAGCAGCAGAGAAACAGACCCACACGTGGGGCCTCTCCAGGCTTCAGAGAGAAACACACTCCCCTCCAAGGGCCATGGAGCTGCAGGCATAGGCCTTGCCAAGGCTGGTCGACCTTGTTTCCCGAGGTGCATAGTCAGGCTGACGCTGGTCACCCACACTCGTGCTGTGTCGAAGCATGCAGCGCCGGCTGGGGCTCCCGCCCTCTGATACTGCCCCAGAGAATCCAGCATAACCAGCTAAGCAGAGACCTAGCAAGCTGACCAACGTGGAGCTTTGCTGTGTACCTTTTCTTCCTCCACAAGAAAAGCTGATGACCAGATGGCCAGTCTGAGTGAGGACAGTCACATCAGCTCAGGAAAGGTCTGCATACAGCTCTGTTAATAGACGGCATGTCTGTACACGCACCCCCCCCCCAAACTCCTATGTGGAAGCCCTTACCTACAACGGGGAGGTTTTAGAATGTGGGGCCTTTGGGAGGTGATTGGGTTCAGATGTGGTCACAAGGATGGGTCCCCATGATGAGATTACTGGCCTTATAAAGAGAAAGGAGCTAGAGTTACTCTCTCTACCCCATGAGGACACGGCCAGAAGACACCACAGGAAAGAGGCCCACAGTAAATACAGAACCTGCCATCACCCCATTCTTGGATGTCTAGGTTCCGGATCAGTGAGAAATAAATGTCTGTTTTTTAAGCCACCCAGTCTATGGTCTATTGCCTATCAGCCAGCATGGACTAAGACAATCTCTAAGAGAGGCCCAGGTGCAAAGCTGCACCTGCCCATCACAGGTGTGCAGTCAGCATGAACTGGGAGCCCCAGCTCTACCCTCCATTCCTGAGTGTCCCTCTGGTGCGAGTGTCCTACCATGCCAAGTGCCATTTTCACATCAAGAGAGAAGCATCTTTCATATAGCATGGCCCAAAGTGCAAGACAACAACTTCACCTGAGGCTCAACTGCAAGATAAAAAATCCAACCAATTCCAACACTGTGGGAAAACTGGCCAAAGGGAACTTTATGAGAGACAGACAGCATAGTATTATACCTTACGGGCACTTTGGGGGTATTTTCAAGGATAATTTTGATGCTATGTGATCCTAGCTTCACGCAATGGCTTTCAAATTGGACCCCTGAGTTAGACGTGATTTCCCTGTCATAAGAACCAAGTACAACCAACTTCTCTGCATATGGAAGATGAGAAATGGGGACATTTGCTTCCCAAAGTTTCTCCAAACACCTGTCACCACCCTCTCCTACAAGTATAGACTCATCACATTTGTCATGCAGGTAACGTGCGTGTGTTCAAAACTTCTGATGTTCCTGCCGATCTATAGACAAAGCTCATCCAGATGACAATACCTATTGGAGGGAAGAAATCTCATCCTCATTTTATTAACGGGGAAAGAGTCTCAAAGAGGCTAAGCCATTAACTGAAAATAAATGGAGGAGTCAATGATGGTCTCTGCTCCGAGAGTTCCAAAACCCTCCTTCTAGCTACTTCACCACTTTGCCTTCTTAGGCTGGTCAGATCACACTGATTATCTCACTTGCCTGCTTTTTCCCCCAGTGCTCATTTACTTCTTCAATTTACATGCAATTAAGTCTTTCTATTCAGCAACTTCCCTGTTTGCAGATGCTCGCTGGGGAGATGTTAACACCCAACTTACCCAGAAGCCCGTTACCACATGTACCCAAGCCAACCTGCAGGATCTCTGAAACGATGCTACTGCGGCATGGATCCTTTTCTCCAGAAGCTTCTAAGCCATCCCACTAACGTTTCTAGTCTCTTTCTAACTCCCATGGTATTCCAGATACTGTTCACTCCCAAGACCACCTGTGGCTCTTATTATTTTCCTGTCATTGATTTCGTGCCGGAGTTTCTAACTACCCAATACAGATCCCATGCTTTCATTTCTTTCTCTGTCCTTGGAATCTGAAACATCTCCCAATTTACTACCATCTGCTACCTTAATTAATAGGCTGTTTACCTCCCCTGTAAGAACTTGTAGCGATTCTCTTGGACTCCATCCCTAACTTTGTGCACATTGCAAGCTCTCATTAGTCTTGGTTTATAATCCAGCTTTCAATCCATTTGACAGCCCTCATCCCCAAGCCAATTTGAATTACATTTTTCTCATAAGATTTCATAAGACACAAATGTGCTTTTTCAAACCTGGAACAAATTTACATCTTCTACATTCCCTCTGTCCACTCCTTTTATAATTTGAAGAATACAAAAATAAAACAAAACAAAAAAACATCCATCCGGTTTGTTTGATACGAATTCGCTGGTTGTTTCTTTTCACTGACGTCTCAGGTTTGCGTGACCGTCTCTAAGGAGTTCCCTCGGCCACAGAGCATGGTATGGCATCTTCCTCCAGCCCTCGTCACCCAGCACCTCATCGGAGGATCTGAATTGCACCCAACACAATTGTACCCAAATGTGTAACCAAAGAGATACGTAGATCAAGGGGACGATTTTATAACCTGAGCTGCCGGCAGCTGCCGACCTTACAGCGGAAGGTCACGGGTGAGTTCTTTAGAAACAACTTACCATTTGAATTTTGCTGTTGTCACATGAAAGGGTTACTGTTGCATAATATGCAGTCATCCTCTGTCTTTTCTTCATCTGTCCAGTGTGAAGAGGTAGACGGGAGATGAGCATTTCCTCAGCCCCTCTGTGTCAAGTCCTGAGTGAAGGGTTGGCTTCATACACTTGACTTCAGGGATGTTTGAAACGTGGCTTCATCAGCATCGGCGGAAGACTGTGGTAAAGCTGCAGCCCTCCGGACCTCACGCCCACATTTCCCAAGTCAGTGGCTCCGGGCCGAGGCTCAGAAATCTGCTTTTCAAAAGTGTTATAGGCGCTTTCTTGATTGTGAAGTGAATTTGGGAAGCACCAAATTCTCAAAGCACCCCAGAAATGTCCATTTGAGGCTTTTTCATCAGTCATTTGTTGGATGAGAAAACTAAAACCCAGAGAGTTTAAATAATTTGCTCAACGTCAGAGATGAGGAACATTAAAGCCCAACATTAAAGATGAGTCTGTAGGATTCTGGAGCCCACTCTCTCTCCGTGATTCCACACAGCCTCCATTTGGATGGGAAACTTAATTTTGAGTTGTTGTATTTAGAGTTATAACAGTCTCATTTTTATGAAAGTGAATGTTTATTCAGCACTGCCCAAAGATATCTGATGGACACTAATGTTCATATCAGTGTTATTCACGACAGCCAAAACCCAAAACAAACCAAGTGCTCCAAGATGAATGGAATACATATATATGTAATATATATAATGCATATGTGTATGTATATATGTAATATATAATATATAATATAATAATATAATATTGTATACATATATACCTATATAGTAAATATTATATATATTATATATAATTCCTTCATATAAAGAAATTTGTATTATCTTATATGTATATGTACAGATTATATATACATATACATTATGCATATATTATATATACATATTGTATATATTATGCATATTACATATATGTAATTCCTCTATATATACATATTGTATATAGTATGCATATTACATATATGTAATTCCTCTATATATACATATTGTATATATTGTGTATACATATTATATATAATATGTATATACTATACATATATAATTATATGTATAATTATATATAATGTCCATACAAAGGAATGAAACTCTCAGACATGCTACAACATGGATGAACCTTGAAGACATTATGCTAAAGGAAGTAAGTCAGACACAAAAGTTCAACTATCATATGATTCCACTCCTAAGAGGTATCTAGAATGGGCAACTGCATAGACAGAGAGGTCACGGGGTGGGGGGGCAGGGAACAGGCGGATGGAGAGCTACTACTTAATAGGCACAAAGTTTCTGTTTGGGATCATGAGTGGTGGTGATGGTTGCACAACACTGTGAATGTACTTGGTGCCACTGAATTTTACACTTAAAAGTGGTAAATTTGATGTGATGTGTATCTTATCACAATAAAAAAGCATGTAAAAGATATTCAGGAGCAATGGGAGGTGAAACCATGTATTTATGCCCCCTGGGAACTTAGACCAAGAGCAGGACTCTGAAATAAGCCTCTAGACTGTCTTCCACTTGCCCCTAAAGTTAGAGGAAAAATATTTTTCTGGCTGATTGAGGGTTCCAGTTGGTCATGGCATCCCTGTATGTTACTCTTAGCTCATTTTGCTAAGACAGAGAAAGACAGGGAGCATTTTGGCCCATAAGGGACGGAGTGAGCCTGTTCCTGAGCCCCAGCAGCTGCCCGGCCCCACAGTTCTGGGGGTTACCCCTTACTCCTTCGACAGTGTCTCCTTTTGGAGCAGGTGTATGGCACCTGCAACACAGGCATCGTGACCACCGTGGTACCCATTTGCTCAAATGAGTGTTAAAACATCTTTTTGTATAACAACTGTTAGCTTCATTGAGATAAATTGACAAATGAAAATTATATATATTTAAGATGTACAACTTGATGCTTGATAGACATATACATTGTGAAATGATCACCGCAATCAAGCTAATGAAAATATTCATCACTGCACGTAGTTAAGTGTGTGTTTGTGTGTGTGTGTGTGTGTGTGTGTGTGTGTGGTGAGAATACGTAGACCCACCCTCTCAGCAAATACAAAATATACAAAAAAAGTATTAACTATAGTCACCATGTCCTCCACTCTATCCCTGGGACTTCCTCATCTCACATAACAAAAAGTTTATACCCTTTGACCAACATCTTCCGATTTTCCCCATTACACAACCCTGGGCAACCACCTTCCTCCTCTGGGCTTCTGTAAGTTTGGCTACTTTAGATTCTACATATGAGTGAAGTCATGAAACACTCATTGTTCTGTGTCTAGTTGATGTCACTTAGCGTAACGTCTTCCAGTTTCATCCATGTTGTCACAAATGGCAAGATTTCCTTCTTTTATAAGGCTAAATAATATTTTACTGTGTATCACATTTTCTTCATCCTCTTGTCAACTGACATTTGGAAAATAAAAAATATATATATTTAAACCCTCTGATCCTGAGAAAAGTCATTCCACACCAATTTAAACGAAGTGAAAAGTTTTGCTTTGTGAATGAAATGTCTCCTCTGAGACGGGGCGCTTGGGTGGCTCAGTGGGTTAAAGCCTCTGCCTTTGGCTCAGGTCATGATCCCAGGGTCCTGGGATCGAGCTCCGCGTCGGGCTCTCTGCTCAGCAGGGAGCCTGCTTCTCTGCCTGCCTCTCTGCCTACTTGTGATCTCTGTCAAATAAATAAATAAAATCTTAAAAAAAAAAAAAAAAAAAGAAATGTCTCCTCTGAGATACAGAAGGGCCACAGCCAGAGGATGCTAATACCCTTTACAGCTCAAGACGAGAACAGCAGATAGAGAAGGGGCAATTAGGGGGTAATTCAAAATAATTAAATGACATTTTAAATTCAGTTTGAGGAGTTATTTAAGGGCATGCTCTTCTCTTCCATGTTTTTCTCGATGATGTCTACTTTCAGGGAAAATGTGATTGCATCCTCCAGATCAAAGCTACTGAAAAAGAATGTCTATAAAGAAGATTTTAGGCACATGATAGTTACGGTTCTCATGCTTCCACAATCCGTTCTTTCTGAGAAAGCAAACAAGAATCTTCTGTGCTGACCCAGCACTTAGTTCTAGCAGAGGCAGTTGAAGGTGGAGAAGAAATCCAATGGTCATTGGTCCCCATTTATCCTATGGCTGGGAGTCCATTGGCCATAGCGAGCGCTGCAGTGAGCGACATCCATCCCAGGTGGTGAGAAGAACGAGCAGCCAATGTAACATCACACTAAAGCAAAACACCATTAATCTATGCATAGAATGAATCAACATTGGATATTCCAAGAGCCGGGGAAAGGGGGGGAGGCTCAAAGCAGGACACACTAAAGCAGCAGGTATGGTAGGCTTTAGTAAACTGCAGGTTTTGTTAGAAATACTTTTGTCCTCTTTTAATAGTTAACCTGACCCCAGCTCAGGCATCCAAGATACTGAGTCGTCTATTGTGCACCTGGACAAAACTTTCAAAACCTTAATTACTTATAATCTTGGTTTCAACAATAACCTCAGCAATGCTGGTGTAACCTTCCTCTTTTACTGCCCCCAGATGCTCTGCACCGACATACATAGCTTATCTCCAGCAGGAGACTCTGGTTTTTATGATTTTAAAACATAGCTTGAAAATGTCTCCATCTTATCTCAGAGCAGAAGTGGTGTCACTTGCCGGCCCAAATACTCAGAGTAAGATTTTCCCCTCTCACTCAGCTCCCCTGGCTACTTCTTTCAGCCCAGCCAGACTCCTGCTGAGATAAAAATGCAACTCGTTTAGGTCAATGATTAAATTGAAAGTTATAATATTACTAATTAAAGAGAACCAAAAAAAAAAAAAAAAAAAACCCACAAACAAATAAGCAAATTCTTTGAGAGGGTCACTGCAATACCTGTCCTCACAAAGAGCACCCCCTGCCCCCCACCCTCTCACCCCCCCAGGGAAAGAAGAAAATTTCCTGAAAGCCTTTGAGAAAGCCTCCCCCATGGCTTGTCACTAGGGTCTCCGCTTTCAAACTCAGAACAACCTCTTATTGTCTCCTAAGCACATTTTCCCCCCTCAGAGCCTGTGTGCTCATTGGACCGTGGAAAGAACCTTCCAGAGTCCACCGCATTTCCTGAGACTGCCAGCCTGAAAGGAGCTGGGGAAGGAGATGGGTGCCAGGGGAAAAAACTGAGATCACACTCAGAAGGATTCAGCAACTCAGGTGTGGGGAATTCAGGTGCGGCCTCTGGAGAAGGTAAGACATGGTGTGGGGGCTGGGCTGGACCTGGGCTCCAAGACCCCTTCACTGCCTGCCCTTGCCACACTTCCTCAAAACCCCGGCCTGGGCGCCTCTCTGGCCACACCTTAGTCCCTGTCCTGGATCCTCAGATGTCCAGGGACCGAGGAGAGCAAGATGCCAATCTCCAGAACACGGCTTGTCTAAGAGAAGACTGGGGAGGTGTGGGGGAGGGGGGACAGGGGGAGGGGGGAGGGGGGCGCAGCAAGCCCAGGCCTGTCTGCCTGAGTTGGTGATAAACTAGCAGTTCTCACACTTCCACCAGCCACATCCTCCAACCCATCCCGCCATCACCCAACACCTTCCTGCTGATTCCCGCCCCAAGTGGCCTGGAAAGAAGAGCTGGGGCTCCCCGTCCAGACCCGCCTCCAGGAGGCCCCCCAGCCCCAGACACAGGGTGCCCGCTTCAGTGTGCTTCGGAGGCCCATTACGCCCCGTGATGATGAGCTGATGTTCTCAAGTAATTAAACAACGCCAGGAGTCTTTTTCACAATCCTCTAATTACCAGTCTTGCCACCAGAATTACACTGTCCAAAGCCAAGCTGATGACACTGCCGTAGACTTGTGGGAGCTGCAGATCATGGGAGAAAGATCCCAAGAGAACAGCTCATCTGGGGTCAGGATGCGTGAGCGGGTGCAGCTTCCCAGCACGGAGCCACAGTCAGGCTGGCAGCCCGGGGGCATCTGGGGGACCCCACCCCAGCCCCCAAACCACAGAGCCTCTGGCGGCAATCCAGAGCGGCAGCGAGGTTCTGTTTACTGTTCTGTTTTTTAAGAGAAGTTTTAACTTGACGGAAAAATGATCGCAAAGTCCAGAGCTCCACATACCCACTGACCCTCCCTCTTTATTTCCCCCTGTTATCAATATCTTGCATTAACGTGGTTCATTTGTTATAACTGATGCACTGATATTGAAACATGATTAACTAAGTCATAGTTCATTCACTTTAGGGCTCCCTCTTAGTGTTGGAAATGGCAAATGTGTCATGACCTAGGTCCGCCATAAGAGAATCATGCGGAATACTTTTAGTGCCCTAAAAATCCCATGTTCCACCTATCCATCCCTCCTCCTCCACAAGCCAACAGGGATATTTATGGATCCCAAATGTACTAGAGAAATGTATATCATTTTCTTTCTTTTTCCTTGAAAATAAATGTTGGTGATTCAGGTCATAGGACTGTCATAAAGCCCAGCAGGCAAATTCTTGTGATACAGGTCAAGGATGCCCAGGACCTCCCGGGTCCCCTCTACAGTGTGGAGAATTTAGGCTGCTTGCCGGACCAGCACTGCCTCTCTCCAGGAGCTCAGGAGCAGAGCCCAGCTCAGTGACTGCCCATGCTCTACCCCTCACGTTACCCAACACCAGACAGGAATGCAAGATGTCCAGACTGTGTTGCAGACAAATAGTACCCAGACAAGTGAGCATGCCAGCAAGACAGAGCTTCCCAGCTGAGAGCAGTGGTTCTCAAAATACTGCCCAGGCACTTCTGGGGGTCCCAGAGACCTTTCCCGGGGTTCGTGGCTTCAAAATGGTTTCCCTAACAACACTCAGAGCTATTTGCCTTCTTCATTCTCATTGTCTCAGAAGTGTACGGTGTTTTCCAGAGGCTCTGTGAGTTGTGGTGTTGGGACAGATTGAAGGCATAAACAGGTCCAAGAAGCCAGCTGTGATAAAGTCCGTACGATGTTCACTAATGCCACTTTTCACTCTCTTTTTGTTTTGGAAAACATCATTCAGATTCACTTTAAAAGTTACTCGTATTCTATGTGACACATTCATGATTGCTTTTATGTGACATAAATACCCCGGTGTCTTTCTCCGCTTTCATTTCTAATGTGATAGATATTGATAGCTATAACTCATGCTAACAAGACCTTTTTGGGAATCCTCAATAATTTTTAAGAAAGGATAGGAATCCCAAGTGAGGTAAGTCAGTCAGAGAAAGACAAATGCCATATGATTTCCCTCGTATGTGAGACTGAAGCATGACCATGGGGAAGGGAAGGAAAAATAAAATGAGGTAAAAACTGAGAGGGAGGCAAACCATAAGAGACTCCTAATGACAGAGAACAAATGAGGGCTGCTGGAGGGGAGGGGTGTGAGGGGACGGGTGAGATGGGTGACAGGCGTTGGGGAGAGTGCCTGTTGTGATGCACACAGGGTGTTAGATGTCAGCGATGAATCCCTAAATTCTACTTCTGAAACCCCCACTCCACTGTATGTTAACTAACTTGAATTTAAACAAAAACTTGGAAGAAAAAGAGAGAGAGAGAGTATAGGAGTCCCGAGATCAGAGTTTGAGAACCACTGATTTACAGCAAAGGAGTTGGAGTCAGACAGACCCAGGCTGAAAACCCAGTTCTGCCATTTGGATGAGTTATTTACCCCTCAGCCCCCCACCCCCCCCTCTACCCCCACCTAGAGCCTTGGCTGCTTTCTCTGTAAATGGTGATGGGAATGTTCTACTTCACAGGGAGGTTGTAAAGATGGATGACCTGACTTGCGAAGGGGCACCCTGCCTGGTCCCTGGCACGGATGCGGCTGGCGATAGGCAGTAAGAGAAGCAGAAGGAAGAAGGTTTGAAATTCAGTTCTCATTCTCAGAATGCACACGCAGTGGGGCCCTTCACGTACCGCTCACACTGTGCGTCAGATGGAACCAAGGGGGGCCTCTCCCCCTCTGGGTGCTACAAGCACCGGCAGGCTGAAGCTGGGGGGCCTTGAAGGACAGGGGGGCTTAAAGAGCCAAAGGGAAGGGTCTTCCTCTTCCACCCCCGCAGGGGGATAGTCTGACAAAGCCTCGAAAGGAGGGGTGAGTAGAGCCACTCCAGTATGCATTGAGCAGACTAGCCAGCCGGCTCACGCACACACCCAGGCACGTCCTTACACACAGGTCCGCACTGACCGAGGCAATGGCCATGAACACGATCACATCCAAAATCAAGCTTCTCGCACAATCATAAAGTAATTAACAAGAACTGGGTGCAACACAGCCTCCTGACTGCGCGGTTGCTAACCGTCCTCTCTACTGCTTTTCCACCCTCGTCTGCTCATCCGAATGCCCGGTCCCACCCAGAGACCTGGATACGACAGGTCTGGGGCAGAATCCAGGCTTCTGTATTTTTATACATGCTCCAGGTGTGCGGCTGGAGGAGAGCCCTCCACGCATCCCAGGCAGGCACCCAGTCAGGACCTGAGAGTTTTTGCTTCGGGAGCACATCGGTAACACCCCTGGAAAGATGAGGCATTGAGAGAGGGGGCCACACCACTCTGCTGTGCGTACAGATGGCTACAGCCACAGGGAGCAAGACGGGCCAGAAAAATCCTAGGATGCGAGAGAGAGAAGAAAGGGCTGTGCATTGAGGCATCTTTGGGATCTCAGCGGGAACGAGATGACACTCTTAAGATAGGATCATTCCAGAAGGGCTGTGGGCGGCATGAGGGGAACCCCAGGGGTGGCCCAGGAACATGGCAACAGCACCCCTTACCACCCCGGGTGCAGTTACCAACCTCAGGGGAGCCTCATGTGGTCAGCTGAGGCCACCTTGAGAGGAACAGGAACCTGGGGTCAAGGGGCAATTCGAGCCTGAGGTCACAAGGTGCGAGCTAGGGATATAAACGGAAGAACTAACGATCCCAAATTCTTTCTTCCCTTCCTCTAGTCCCAAACTCAGTGGAAACCAACGGCCTGCTTGTGTACCCATGCGTGTCAGCCTCTGAGGCAGAAATAGGCAGACAGGGTGGGGAGCAGTTCCCGGGGAGAAATGGGAGCTGTCAGCCCCACTCCAACGGTCAGAAGGATTCTGAGCAACTACGACACATTTGCCCAGCTCCGGAGGAGACCATGTGCTCCTGCCCACGCTGAAAGGGCTATTAGCCAACCTGGTCACAGCCCCTGAGTGCGGAACATGCAAGACCTTGCCAGCCACCTGGAGCCCCTCCCCAGCCCCAACCAAGCAGAAATCATCCTGTGCAGACACCGAGGCTCTGAGGAATTCAACAGTCTGCCTGAAAACGCTGAGCCGGACAGCCACCAGGAGGGATTCAAACCCAGGTCTACACAACCAGAGCTCGGGCTCTGTCCGTCCTGTCACCTGTCTCCCCCTGGCAGGGAAGGTGCGTGCGTGTGAATAAGGAGAATGTTCCCCGGGCACCATAACCTAAAGCAGAAATACATTTGCTCCAGGAGCGACGCAGCGATTAGGTGCAGTGACCCCAGAGCAGTTAAAGATACGCGTAGAACCGTTGACTCCCCCGAAACTTAAACGCTACTAGCTTACTGTTGACACATATTTTGTATGTTCTATGCGTTGTAAACTGTACTCTTACAATAAAGTAAGCTGGAGAGAGGATACTGTTATTAGAAAATCATAAGGAAGAAAGGCAACTGGGAGGCACAGTTGGTCAAGTGTCCAACCCTTGGTTTCAGCTCAGGTCGTGATCTCACAGCCACGGGATTGACCCACATCTGGCACCACACTCGGCACAGAGTCTGGTTGGGTTTCTCTCTCCTTCTGCCCCTCCCCTCAGTTCAGTCTCTCTAAAATAAGTAAATAAATCTTAAAAAAAAAAAAAAAGGAAAAAAGAAAATCGTAAGAAAGAGAAAATACACTTAGAGTGCTTGTACTGTAAAAAGTCTGCACGTAAGTGGATGGACCTGCGTGGTTCGAACCATGTCATGCACGGATCAGTTGCTGTGCAATTGTTAGTGACTATAGTCAGCAGGGGTAGTTAGGCTAAGATGCGGTAAAAAAACAAACCAAGTGTTCTAGAGGCTTCACTCCCAAAACTTGAATTCTCCCTCCCATCCGGTGTCTAGTGCAGGGAGGCAGGGGGAGCCCAGGGCTCCATCCCAACAGGATACTTCCACAGCTCCTACAGAAAGGGGCAGGGGACCTCTTACCTGCGGAGTTCACGTCACTTCTACATATATTTTATCTGCCGGTCACATGGCCCCACTGGGTGTCATAGGGTCCCTCCTCCTGGCTACAGTGTCCTGATGGCCTCCATGGTCACTGTGGAGTCTTACCACATGCCGGCATTGGGTCGAGCAGGATCCATGATACATGGCATTTGAACACCATGACCGAGGAGGTAGTGTATTTATAGCCCCACTTCACAAGGCACAGAGAGGTTGAGTAATTTGCCAAGGTCACACAGGGAGCAGGAAATTTGAATTTGAATGAATTGGAATCCAAGCAGTCCGACACACTTCACTACTGGACTCTGATGGTGTAGAGATCACCCAGCTACTAAGGATTCGTGCAGGGCCTGCAGGGGAGGAACCGAGGACCCAGTGGAGGTCCAGAGAGCCAACGGCTCCATGTGGGCGGAAAAACAGTGTGGAGGTTCATGGGTTCTGATGAGCTTTATCTCTTTAAGACACTATTAAGATTTGAACCCCAAATCTCAAGGCTGAAAAAAAAAGAATAACCCAAATCTAATAACCCAAATCTAAATGCTCCCCATCTCACCTTCAATTGATTTAATGGGGGCGGGGGGGAGGCTCTCTGCAGCAGCCCCTCCTCCTCCTTCCCCCGGGGCCTTGCAGTCTCTGCAGCCAGACTTTTCTCTCTGGGGACAGCTCATTGGTCCACAGCATCGAGCCTTTGGTCTCCCCATCCTGGAGAGCGTTACCATGTTCTTTGGATAGAATCAGATCAGGGGACCATGTTTTGAAGGCCCCATGCTGCTCCTGGAAAGAATGAGTTTCTGTAAAGAACACAAAGTTCTGGCATTTTCCTGACAGGGCCTCCCTGCGGTTGCCTCCACTGCCCAGATGCCTCTTGGCCTGGTCCCCTTCTGCCCTTTGCGACAGGCACACCCCACCTCTAGATGACATCAGTCCGGCCACCCCTCCAGGCCGAGTGGTGGGAACACTCACTTAAAAAGTTCAACACCTCTGTTGGAGCCCTGTGATAACACGTGCCTGCCCTCCTGGAAAAGGATTGCAGACCCCCCACCAACACACACACACACACACACACACACACACACACACACGGAGAATTATCTAATCAGCTCGAGTCTGCCAAATCTTTCTTCTGGGACTGTAACTTTGTCTTTAAGAGAAAATAGCCACCAGCCACAGGTTACTAGATTCCTCTCTTTTCTTTTTTTTTTTTTTTTCCCCTTCCTTTTTATCGTAAAGATTAGGCCCAGGCACTGAGACTTGAATTATTGCATCTTTTCTCAAATGGACTGTGTGGCTGGGCCATGGCTCAATGCTCTAAGGTTTCCTCATGCTTTCATATTTATACTCTTTTATTTTATTCTCACATCCTCTTGGTGAGAATAGGCATCAGAATTCTATCCATTGCACAGATCAGTAAACTAAGGCTCAGAGATGTTCAGTGGCCCGATGTCACACAGCCTTTACACGGGAGAGCTGGGGCTTGAACCTCTAGTTCCAACCGACCGTGTTGCCGCGGTCACTATGTGCTTGCCAAAGTCTCCTTCAAGGAAGCGTTATTCCCACTTTCAATGATTTTGTGGCCCTAGACGGAAGCAAGGTGTTTTTTTTACGAGATATACAAAGCATTTCTGGGCCAGTGCTATTTGGGGGTGAGCCTAAGAAGGTTTAAAAGTTGGGTAAACATGGGGGGCTCCACTGGTTATCCTTGCTGCATGCACAGTGGCCTTCCTGAAGAGCTAAGCCCCCAAGTGGGCCCTGGGCACTTCCCTCTGCACCTGCAGAGAGAGGGCTCCTGGGACAGGGATGCAGGAAAGGAGCAGGTCAGGCCTTTGAGCTGGGACTTTGGAGGGGCGGGATGAAGGTTCAAACAGACATAGAGGAAGCCGACTGAGCTGCTGGGCAGAGAGCCGCCAAGGCCCAGGTGGGAATGGCATTGCCAGGGAACGTTAAAATTCTTCATTCTTCAAAACTTTGGCCAAGACAAGAACAGGAGAACACGTGACCCCAGAAAGCTCTGCGAATATCTACCCCCCACCCTGGAAACAGGCACTCCGATGATGACCCCGGCTGCCAGCAACCCCTGACAGGGAGGAAGAGAAAGAACTCGGGACCTCAGCCATGCTTGCACACACGCGCTCACACACGCATGCATGCGCACACACCCACTTCCCTCAGCCCTCTTCTGTAGTTTCCGCCTCTTTCGAATATTCTAGCTTGACTGGTCTTTTTTCAAAGATGCAAGGCCTTGGGTCTACTGGAGGTCAGAGAGGCGCCCACCTCAGTCCTTCACCTACAGCCTCTATTGTGCTAGTTTGGGTCCTTGTTTCCCTCCCATCTGCTGTGAACTCCCCAGTACAGAGAGTAGCTTCGTGAGGGCTGGTGTGTCCCGCCGCCATACAGTAAGGGCTTAACAAAGGAGGCTGGGGGGCTGAGTGGAAGGGTGGCCGGCCAGAGCAGTGGCTGGGAGGACCCCGTGAGTCAGTTGACAGGACCGCCCTGGGCTTGGCCTTCCCCTCTCTGACCTCAATTTCCCTCTTAAAGTAAAAACGTGGCTTGGGTCACCTCTAACACCCAGATCAGCTCAGGCCCCCAAGACCCGTCAGGTGTCTTCTTCCTCCTTCATCACAGGAATGTTTCTTGGTGGGCTGGGGGAGAGGAGCTGTTCTCGGCTCCTACTCGTCATCTCTTGGACTTTTCTGCCCCAGAGCTCTGCAGTTTGGATGGTGCACCGGGGTCCTCGGAATCTGCACGAGTGACACTCCCAGAGCCCCCACGGGCTGTGCCTCAGCAGGATGGGGGCTCTGCACTGAAGGGGGAGGCCTGAGCTCTGTGAGGCTCTCATCTCTCGGCGCCGTCACCACCGCTGGCCCGTCTCTCCGTGCCGCCTTCCAGAGCGACCGCACAACCTCTGACAGACCCAGGTGTTCAGGTCTGCCTACTTAAAAAAAAAAAAAAAATGCATGCGGACCCCCCCGGAGGAAGAAGAGAAGGATTCACCCCACAGCGAAGGGATCAGAGGCCTCTGGGGCTCCCCAACACCCAAGGCTATGTGCTTTTCTGCCTTGCTGGCATCCAACCCAACACCCACTCCCTCCCCTTTCCTCCAGCGGCAGGGTCCTCCTAACTTCCTTTTGGAAACTTGGAGGCAGTCTGATGAGATCTCAGTGGAGATGGCCTGCCCAACCCAAGCCAAGAGAAGGGCACCCGAGCCCAGCAGAGCCCACCGCCCAAGTGTTTGCTGGACTCCGAATCACGGGCTGAGAGACACGAAGCGGGACAGAGCGGTGTCCTTGGCACGGAGGCAGCACCGAGACAGATCTACCGACTTCCACCAAGACTCTCGGGCAGACCAGGACCCCATCCCTTGCCCTAACTCCTGGATCTTCTGTCTTGTTTCATCCCTTCATTCTCAGTGGCCTTTTCTGACGCCCCCACCTAAACAGCCCTGCCTGGTTCACCCTCCAGACCCCAAGGCAAAAAGACGGAGGCCACACACCTCCCACTTATCGCAGGGCAGCAGAGCAAGACCCCCACCTCTCCAGGAAACAGACCCCCAGTGTGGCAAGACCATCGGTCAGCCCAGAGCTACCATCCTGCTGCCACCGCTCAGCTGTGTGGCCTCGAGCTCCAGCCTGCACTTCTCTGAAGCTCGGCTTCCTCATCTCTAAGTTGGGGAACTTTGCCTACCTGGAGGGACCTGGGCGTGGGTTAGCAAAACGCACAGAAGGTCTAGCTCGGGACTGGAGACCAGCAGGACACTCAGGGAGGGGGGATTGTTGTCATCGCTGTCATTCTGACGACAAAGTCTCCTTGCTGCTCTTCCCACCCCAGGATGTAAATACAGTCAACTTCTGATTCACGTGCACGGATGCACTGAAATCATCCCATTTTCGGACACACCAAGCAGTGGGGACACAAAGAAAAACCTCCCCGATCCCCTTTCGTGAAAGTGCTTCTTCTTCTGACTCGAAACATTAAAAAAAAAAAAAAAAAGAGTCATTTGCCAAACTGAAATAGCACATAAACCTTAGAACCCACAGATTTGAGTGAATTCTAATCTTGGCCCAAACTGGCAAGAGTGAGGGGGTGTGGGGGAGGGGGAGGATGAGTCAGAGATTCCGACCTTCAGAGGGGGCAGCCTAATATGGCATTGGGGAGCCATGAGAGACGCCTTAGGTATGCCTGGACTTTCAGACCGGAGCCACGACGCTGGCCTGGGACCAGCCATGCCCCCACCCCCACTCACCCTCTCACACACATGGAGCGGAGCCTTGGGTGGCAAAGCAGCAGGGGGAAGCCAGAGCAAGCTGGAAGGAGCCAGCCAAGGATCCAGCAGCTTGACCCCAGAGATGACAGCAACCGTGCCTTTCTCCCAGCATGCCCTCGGTCTTGGGCCAAAGGTGGGCCCATATCTTTGGGCTGGACGTGGTCCTTGTCGGCTCTAATGTCTCCTAAGTGCAGCCAACGTTGAGTCTGCGATATGGCGCATAAACGTGTGAGTAATAGGGAGGATTCACCCCACGTAACCTCGGACTGCATGAAATTTATTCTCATCTCTGCAGAGAGGGACCGGATAGGGGAGGACCTTCAAAAGGTGAGGAGTGCTTTCTGGTGCTCCAGTAGCTTCACAACTTAACGAAAACACAGATGCCTCTTACATGGTTGGGGGTGGAAACAAAGTCGGAATTCCTGTCCTGGGCTTATATCCTCACCAGCGAAGAATTTGGGCAAGTCACCTCACCTCTTTGAACCTGTTTTTTGTTTGTTTGTTT
Source organism: Lontra canadensis (assembly GCF_010015895.1). Lineage (NCBI taxonomy): Eukaryota > Metazoa > Chordata > Mammalia > Carnivora > Mustelidae > Lontra > Lontra canadensis. Next base: position 9,816,624 of record NW_022631073.1, on the reverse strand, counting down.
TAATTTTTTAATCATTTGTATCTTGAATGAAGTAGAGAAGTGGTTCTCTAATGGGAATGTTCATCAGAATTATCTGGAAGGCTTGTTTCCCGGGCTCTGGCTCAGACACTCTGATTCAGTAGGTCAGGGGTAGGGCCTAAGAATTTGCATTTCTAGCAAGCCCCTGGGGTTACAGGATTCCTCAAGTATATTCGGAGGGGAAAGGGAGTCCCACTGTCCTGCGTTCCAGCAAAGGCGCTCCAGTCGGACTTACCAAAGTCTCACGTCCAATGAGTTGACCAGACACTGGGAGAGCCAGAATGCGCCGATTGGCCTGCCTAGACCTTGGGCTCAATCTATGGGGCCAAGAGGTGAATCCATTTCCCTGGAATCACACAGATCGTCAGGACAGAAGGTAGGGCTCTTTGAGAGGGATGAGAAGTGGGAATTAGACCAAAGACACACCTACCTTGGTCCTGGAGCCAGCCCTGGAGCCCAGGTGAGGCCTGCTCCCAAGTCTGTTCCCAGCACACTGGGCTCTTTACCGCGAGGCCCTCTATTTAAGAGGCTAACACTTGGCATTGATGCTGCATCCAGGCTTCTCTGTCCGGGTGAGATCGATCTGGGAAGAGTCCAAGTTCAGGTCTCCAACGCCAGTGAAAATTGTACCTAAACATTCCAGACTGATGAGTCCCATCCAAACCCTTCTGGGAAGGAGGCAATTGCCTTGGTCCTCCTGACCGGTGTTCCTGGGGAAACTTCAGCTACATCGTACAGTCACGCTGGGTCGTTCATGTGTGAGCCTGTGTCCCGGAGAAACATACAGAAAGCTGCCATTCACACTTGGGCACGCAGACTGGCACCGAGTTTATTTTCTGACCTCAGAAAGACGCCCAGACAATGACGGCGATGATGAAGACGATGACAAAGGGGTCAGTGTGTCTCTGCCTTTGTCCTTGAGGTTCTGACACTCCCAAGGAGATATTTGTTCAGATCAGGATTTCAGGCGGGCCAGCGATTTTTCAGCGTTCCTACCCAACCTCCTGAGGCCCTCGGGCTCACCCTAGTCTGGAGACTGACGAGATGAAGAGTATAGAGACGACACCTTCCAGCTGCAGTCCGAGATGCGAATCTCAGAACCAGAAACGGATCTTGGGTCTGAGCGCACCCTGTGGCCTTCTCCTCGAATCTGGCCAGTGGTTGGTCAGGTCCTTTGACTTGGCGCTCATTTACCAGAAAACAGAATAATGCCAGGATTCGGCCAGCAGGCAGATGCCATGCGCAGGTTGGCCTGAATTCAATCTAGGCTGTGTGACTTGGCTAACTCACATAACCTCTCTGTGCCCCAGGCTTCTCATCAGCAAACAAAATTGCAGAAGTGCTTATACCTCAAAGGTGGTTGTGAAAATTAAAATGTGTAAAGCACTTGAAATGGTACCTGGTGCATGCCGAGCTCTCCATCAATATTAGCTCCAATCATTCAATTCACAAGACACCTAAGGAGCACCTCCTCTAGGCCAGACACTATTAAGTGGCAGAGATACAGAGATCAGTAAAGATCCGGAATATTATCTTCCAAGTGTTCACAGACTAGGAGAAGATAAGACCCAAAGAAAGTTAAGCCACAACACATTATGACAAATGCTGTTACTGATCCTTGAATAAAATACTAACTCCACCTAGAAGAAGCCAGAGAGATTTCCAAGGGATGTGACATTTGACCCGGGCCTTGAATGAATCTGCCAAAGGAAAGGCATCTGGGGGGGGCGCCGTGCTAGATACAGAGAACAGAGCGCTGGTTCTAGCAAAGGGCCTGGTTGTCCACGGAATGATGGGTTCACAGTGCTAGGAAGATAAGGTTCCTAAGAAGGGAGCCCAGAAAGTCGGTTAGTACGTCATGCTGCCACTTGGACTTTATCCTGAGACAGCAGGAGCCAACATAACTTTTTAAGCAAGAGAATGGAATGGGATGAGATGTGACTTTTTTAGGACTAAAGCTGGTAGCAGGGTGGAGGTTGGCCTGGCTGGCCAGAGACTGGTACAGCCAGGCTATCAGGAGGCAGAGCCCAGGCAAGACATGGTGAGGACAGGAATAAGGGGGTGGTGTGGAAGTGGGAAGGAGGGAGACAAACTTGGGGTATTTTTATGGGGACTGGGGCCTGGAAGTGGTGGCTAACAGGTTGTTGGGAGGGAGCGGGGGAAGAAATCAAGGCAGCTTCTTGTCTCTAGCTAGGGAGATTGGCTAGAGGTTCTGGACCAAGGCAAGGAACCGAGAAGAGGAACAGCCTTGAGTATATGAGTGCGAATGGGGCAAACGGATACATATGGGGTGAGTTACCTATGTAGGCCTCCTCTCCATGCTTAAAACATCAGGTAATCCTTAAAAAAAGAAAACAACCCGGTGGTCCAGAGTGAGTTGCAAAACTCGCCTGAGAACAGTCGTATGGATTCTGGAGCCCCATTTCCCGATAATGAAAACAATCAAGAGGACCCTAACATTCTGTCAGAGGCCGGGCAGGCATCAAAACGAGAGCAACAAGCAAAGCCCTGCTGGGAAGGCAGCACTCCTCTCCATTCGTAACGGAATCATGTCCTGCACTTCTGCCGGTTAACGTAAATTAGCACACTTAGGAGACATCCACTCTCAGACTCTGCCAAGGCCTCGCGGCGGTGCGCACCCCGACTGGGAAGGAGAGACAAAGTCCCCTTTTATGTAACCCTCCTCCACTAGAAGAGAGAGAGAGAGAGAGAGAAAATACCAACTCTAACCATGGAAATAAATATAGGACAGGATGGTTTGAAACTTAAAGGTTGGGAAAATGTCATAAAGCAAAATCCAAACCGAGCCGCAAACCACACATATTTGTACCAAGAGCGAACGCTCTTTTGAAAGTGTCCTTGAAATAAAGACTCCCAGGTTCCACTGGGGGAGGACCCATTTTGCCCAAAACACATCTTTATGGCTGGATTTTAAAACCCAGGAAAGTGTTCCTAATGGAAACGCTGACCAGCCTGTCCACACACGGCCACCCCACAAGATCTCTGTTCCTGAAGAAAAGAAGACTTTCCTGTACAACTAGGACAACTGGGAAAGAGAGCAAGAATCTCTTCTGGAAAGTTTGCCATTTGCAGATGGACACTGGAGAAATAACTCCACTGCCGAACGGGACGTCTCAGCGCCTTCGCGTCTACCTGCAGCCAGGTTAACCGGTCGAGGGAACAGAGGCAGAAAAACCGGATCCACCTGTTATCCAGACATGATGTCTGACGAGCGGGGAGAATTAATGATGCCAGATCAGCAACTTCTGTCCAGATGACAGGGCCTCGGGTCCCCACGGAGTCCCGGCAGGGGCAGCGGGTAGCAAGGCTGGCCAGGCCGAGGCACACCAGGCAGAGCCGACAGGCCTGGCCCGAAGGGAGGGAGGGCAAATCCGCTCCAGTGCCTGGGGCCATGCAATGCCAATGTCGCCAGTACCTGACCTTCCAAGAGAAGCTTGAAATATGCACATTTGTGTGAAATCTTCTGAACTATAAATGGAGAAACAATTCAAAAAAATTTTCAACACAGCATAGGCCTCACACTGTGCATAACCCCCCCCGCCGCCTCCCGGCCCCGATGCCATTGGAGTCCCATGTTCTGCTATGCCTGATCACTATCAAGGCAGAATTTCAACATCAAGAGAAGGAAAGAGACGAGAGGACACATGTGTCACTCACTATCCTGATGCCCGAAGTCAGGAAACTCAGGTCTCTGTCTTAGGTCGTTGACCAGCTCTGCTGTGTGTCATGGAGCCAGCTACCTGCCTTCTCTGGGCCTTGACTCCCCCTTCTCCGAAGTGAGGGGGCGGACAACATGCACTCCCAGGGCTCACCCTGCTACATCCTAGCACTCTGAGCCCTCGGCTGACAGAAAGCATTCCACGAGTAAGAGGTATTTTTCTGGAATGCAGAGTCAACCTTGAGCTAACGGTGAATTCAGGTAGATGGGGCCCTCCTCCTTACCCTCAGGTTTCCGGTGGTTTCTTGTGAGAAAGGAAAAAGCCGATGTGCTGAAGTCACAGAGGTGTCAGGGATCCGGTGACCTGTTTTCCCACCCCAAGGAGCCCACAGGGGTTTCTGCAGGCATCGAGGCCCTCTGGTCTGTCGCCACTCCTCCTCCTCACAGTAAATCCTGATCCAGTTCTTGGTCTACATTTTGAAGATGAGGAGAGGGAGGTTCAGAGGTGTTAAGCAACTTACCCAAGGTCACACAGCACGGAGGAGGTCAGGCTCAAATGAGGCTGTTCTCTGTAAGGAGAAGCCACCCTTTTCTAGGCACTAGGAACCCAAACAGTTCAGGAGGGCATGAGCATCTGTGTTAAAAACCAGGCCATCATCATTGCCCGTGCCTTCTACACGCATCCCGGCGCAGGAGGACAGCAGGCGCCGTTGTCCCAATCCTGGACCACATTCTACAACGTCGAAGGACTTCTTTCAGCCAAGTAGCCCGTGCCCCTGCGTAACTCCGCTTAAATGCAAGTCAGACTCATTACCTGGAAGGAAAGTGAGTTTTCCTCCTTTCTCTTTGATGGCATTTTCTTTCAGAAGCCCAGATATGGGAGAAGGCAGAATGCGGTCCGTGGCAGGGACCCCCCTCGTCCCTGCGGCGCCCTGGGATCAGAGAAGGCAGAGCAAGACTGCCTGCGTCCCCAGGGGAAATGGAAGACCCCGTGCTGAGACAAGCGGGCTTCTTCTCCAGAACCACAAGCCTCGAGCAACCGGAAGGAGCTGGAGGGGCTGCCGGAGCCGTGTCTGCCGCGGCCCACGGCGGAGTCTGGGCGGAGGCATCTCCTCTGCGGCCCCGATCCAGGGGTTCCTTTTTGATTTGCACACCCGTACTGTGTTTTGTCCCTTTTCAGGGCATTCCCAAAGCTACCTGACCACCACTGTGCCAGGGAGAGGGGGCCCGGGCTTAGAACACTGTCCTGATGCGGGACAGGACAACCTGACATTCAAAGAGACCGAGTCACTTGCCCAGGGCCATCTGGCTAGACGGCTGGGCTGGCTTTGAAGTCTGGCTTCCGATCTCCACTGGGCAGGCTGCCTGGCCACACTGGGACCTCTTCTCACCGCCCCCCTGAAGACCAGGGGGTCTCCCCGTGCTCTGGACAGTGAGAGCGGACAGGAGAAGCCGGCCCTGGCTTTAAGCAGCCGTGGCCGCTTGGTGGCCACCGCACCAGCTTGGAAAGACGACGTTGGCGTGGTCTGAGGAGAAATCCAGCCCTTGTCTCTCTGCTGGACAATGTTTGGGGGCTGGATGTGAGGCCAAGAAGACAAGGCAGGGGGAGACAAGAGCTGCTATGGGCTGGACCGGGTCCCTCCCTAACTCGTGTGTTGATGCCTTGTTCCCTCACGTGACTGTGCGTGGAAATGGGACCTTTAGGGAAATAATTACAGGTAAATGAAGTCCTAAGGGTAAGGACCTCTTCCTATAGGATTGGTGGGCTCATATGAAGGGAAAGAGAAAAGAAAGTGTGCTCCCTCTCTCTCTGTCTCTCCCTCCTGCTCTCCCTCCTTCCATCTCCTTCTTCCCAGTCTCCCCCAGCTCCTCCGGCTCTCCCCCCCTCTCCCCCCAGCTCTCCCCCTTCCCTCTCCCCAGCTCTCTTCCCCTCTCCCTCCTCCCTCTCTCCCCAGCTCCCTCCTGCTCTCCCTCTCCCCACACTCTGCACAGGCACTGAGGAAAGGTCATAGAAGATTGTAGTGAGAAGGCACCATCAACAAGCCAGCAAGGGAGCTCTCACCAGAAACCAAATCAGCTGAAGTTCTGATTTGGGAGTTCCAGCCCCCAGAACTATGGGAGGTTCCTGTTGTTTAAGCCGCCCAGCCTCTGGTGTTTTGTTGCAGCCGCAGGAGCTAAGACAGGCACAGACTCAGGAGACAAGGGAGAAAAAACAACTCACTGTGGCTGGTCACCACTCAGGCTGCATGACGTTGGTCTCAACCCTCAGCTTTCATGCCTCATCCCCTCCCCCCGGAATCTCTCCCACCTGCAGGGAACCCCAGGGGATCCTGTTCTCATTCCCCACGGAGACCTGGGCTGACGTCCATCTCAGTCAGCTCAGGCGACCACTTTTCCTTAAAAACTGACCTTCCCACGGGCAGATGTGCTCACTGTTTCCCTCCTGTGAGTGTGTGGGGAGGACGTCCTATGGCTGTTGCCCTCTGGAGAACGACCCTCCTGTATTCCTCTGACCTGAGGTCACTTTCCTCAGTGGGTTCTAACCTTTGAGAAAGTCGGGTGTGGGTCACCCCCTCACACAACTCTCACCCATTAGGGAGGGACTGACTGTGGGGCAGTTACCAGAGATGCAGGTATGAAGAAGACTTCCAGATCTAGAATCCGGCTGGCTGGGTACGGATCCCAGCGACCCCTGTGGCAACTGTGTGATTGTGGACGTGTTGAGTGACCCCCGTGCATCTGCCTCAGGGGAATGTCGTAAAAGCAAAGTGTGAGAAGATGCTTTGGAGACGCCTCTCCCTGCCCCCACCCCACAGCTGAGTTCCCTTCTCATCAGGGTCAGGGAGGGAACCCGTCTTAGAGCTTTCATCTAGCCAGTAACTGGCACACCAGAAAGCTCTTAAATAAAATGGAAGCTCCCAGCAAATTATTTCATGAGTTTCAGCCTTGTTCTCTGCCAACTTGATGTAGCATTATTTGAGAGGACCAGTGAGTCTCAAATATCCCACCCTCCACTAAGTTAATGGGTTGAGTCATGCCCCCCACAGAAATAAGTCCATGTCCTAACCCCTGCAACCCTTGAATGCGAATTTGAGGGGAAACAGGGCCTTTGCAGATATCATTCAACGAAGGGTCTCAAGCGAGATCCTCTTAAATCAACTGGTGGTCCCTACATCTGATGACGAGGGTCCTTATCAGAGACACGCAGAGGAGGAGCGCCACCGTGGAGAAGAGGAGAGGCCACGTGAAGACAGAGAGAGCCACCCGCCACCAGCCAAGGAATTCCTGGAGGTACCAGAAGCTAGAAGCAAAGATAGATTCTTGCCTTGCTGAGAACGTGATATGGGACTCTGGTCTCCAGAATGGCAGCGGAACAGACTTCTGTTGCTTTAAGCCCCCAGGCTTGTGGCAATTTCTTTCAGCAGCCACAGGAAACTAGAACACCGAAGAGGACTGTTTCAACAACGCCTGATAACTAACACGCCCTCCAATCCCTAGGGCAGGACTGGGCCCATAGTACACAACTTGAGACTGGCAAGTTCCATTGCGAATGGAAGAATGAGCCTAGAAATTGTCCAAATTTGCAAATTGTAAAGACAAAGTGACTTCCCACACTGACTTACAGAGTCATTTCTGAAGGTACTGTCCCACTTTCTCCTTACCTAATGCCAACTCTACCCAAATGGCTTTTCCTCCCCTGGAAGCAGGGTGTGACTATACACTTCCAGAATGCATCGTGACCCTTGGCTCTGCCAAATGTCAAAACACCTACCTCACGGGAACTAAGTTAACCACTTCTGATAGACCTTTGGCTTTAAAGACAGACGGTGCTCTGTGTTCATCTCGAGAGATAGATCCAGAAGCTACGGCTCCAGGCAGCAAGACACGACTTCTTAAGAGAGGGGGAAAGATACTTCATGTCCCTTCCTCCCTGTGAGGGTGGGGGAGGCAGGGTGGTCAGGAGAGGTTAGAAAGTGGGGGGTCCCGTGGACTGCCGGGGAGAAGGGCTTAGGAAGGAAACTGCTCGAGCTAATAGAATTCTTGGTGGTGGTGGGCCAGGGTGGGGTGGGTTGGTAGTTTGGGACGCTCCCCACCAACTTCCAACCCCTCAAATGCAGCAAAAATACCCAAACCACTGGATTTGCATAAAAGCAAGGTACTTGCTCTGCACAAGCAGCTCCAAGTCCCCAAGCCCCCTTCCATGCCAACTGCAGACCCTCAACTCATCCGATGTCAAAGAAATTCCGGAACCACCCAGGCCAGCCCCTTCTGTCAGGCACGCTCTCTTGTAGGTGAGGGGCTGATCTGAACTCTTCTTCAAAGATGCTCTTGAGTCGTGTTGGAGATCTTTCTTAAATAATCAGGGGCAACTCTGAATGTTGTTGTTCTGCAAATTGTAAAAGTCAAGTCGACCAGGGTGCCCGTGCACACACATGCCACCACACGTCCCCGCCGGGCTGCTGCCTGGGGGCACCTTCTCGGCTTCTCCTTGGTTCTACAGGTGCCGTGTAAATCAGGCCAGGCCAACGTGTACCTTTCAAGGAGCACCACTTACACCCTTGCCTTCTCCCTCACGCTTGTCCGGGTGTTGGAAAAGGGTCTAGGCTTTCACTCTGGATATCTGCCAGAGGCTCGGCTTGCTCAAAGCAGCTCTGCACACCCACGCTTCCTTTCCCCCTGATCTTCCCTCTCCTGCACTTGACTAAACTCACCTGCTATCCAGTCAGAAAAATAACGGCTTAGTGTTTGATTTGCTTTAACCCTCATCCCAAAGACAAGGGAAAAGCTGAAACCAGACCCACGGATTTTTATTCCAAATCTCCATTACCTATACGCACAGATCGCGTATGTAGACTTTTCCCCTATCTGCTTACGTGAGGGAGCTGCGTGCTGCTGCTGTACGGGGCAAGTGGCCCCGTCAGGTCAAGCCTGGCCTTGGGAAATGTTTTGAGCTCCGGTTCTTGGGAAGCAAATAGAGGTCGTACTTGGTGGTGAGGGCAGGTAAACTAAAGTAGCCCCAATACCATCTGTCCAGCGATGGCCTTTGTGTTCAGAGTTTGGACAAGGATGTGTGCCTCCCATCTCGTCCATGAAAATCCTACTGCACACAAGAACACCAGAGTGATGGAAAATAAAACCCGGCCAAAGAGATTAGGGGCCATCCCGACCCCTGAACTCAGTGTTCCCAGCCCCGCCGAGGAAGACAGTGTGAGGGTACAGACGTGCCCCTTCCCCGGAAGAGAGCAGGTTTACTTCCTGCCAAACGAGCATCGTTCAATCTCTCACCTTCCCTGCTTCTGGAAGGGTCACACTATTATTTATTTAGCCTTGGGTTTGTGGATCTCTGTGGCAACCTTGTTTGGAAGAGCCCTGGGCACGTTGCTACACAGCGCTCTGAGGGAGAGACGGCGCCAGGAAGGCTCGTTCAGACACATCATATTGGCCACTAACCATCTCTAAAGGATCTTAAAACACCCTGCCTGGCCCAAGGGTGTTGCTCACGACTTTCATCCACACCCGCAGGCCTCTCTTCCGGGTGGACCCCTTCTCTAACGCATCACCCGTCATCAGGACCTCTTTATCTGCTGGTGTCCCTGCCCACAAGCCACTTGCATGAAGCCTGGGCTCCAACTGGTGTGTCTAAACCAGGGCTCAGCAAACTTTTTCGTAAAGGGCAACAGATAGCAAATGTGTTCAGTCCACTGGGCCATGCGGCTTCTGCGACTCTTCCGTCATGGTCACAGGGCTAAAGCGCAGAGCGCCATGCGTCAGTGAACGTGCGCAGCCGTGTGCCCATAAAACTTTCTATATGGATGCTGAAATTGAAGTTTTATGCAATTTTCATACATCACAAGATATATATATATTTTTTTTCCAACCACTTAAAAACATAAAAACTAGAGCTCATTTGGCGAAGCATCCAACTCTTGGTTTTGGCTCAGGTCCTGATCTCATGGGTTGTGAGATCGAGCCCCACATTGGGCTCCCTGCTCAGTGGGGAGTCGGCTTGAGATTCTCTCTCCCTCTCTCTCTACCCCTCCAGCTCCTGCCCTCTGTCTAAAATAAATAAATCTTTAATAAATAAATAATGTAAAAACCTTCCTTCCAGCTCACAAGCAGTACAAAAGCAGGTGGTTGGCCGGATTGGGTCTGTGGGCCACCGTTTGTCCACTCTGATCTCCTCAAGAGCGGGGAAGCTCTCTCATCGACCACACCGGCAACCCCAGTGATGTCACTGCCCATGCTGCGATTTAATGCTTTGACATTGCCTTTTTCCTTCACGCCCTCTGGCAGCGACTGGGTGATGGCCAGCAATAAACCAGGAACTTCTGCATTTTGGTTAAATCCAAATTCATTACAAAGTAACCAAAGGGCTAGCTAGTTTCATGGGGAGTAACAATGATGCCAAGAAGGAAAATGGGTTCTCACTTCCTCTCCTGCTGGGTGAGTATATGCACAGATACACTTAGCCTTTTTTCCAGAAGAGTCAGCCAGTCAAGTCACAGAATAATTTGAAAGGGCAGTTCTCAGTCTGCATAAACTCTCAAGCCATCTTCTCCCATTTCCACTCTTGCAGTACTCACTGCAGGAAATGAGATAAGCCGGTAGCGGACCAGAACCCTTAATGAACTTCCCCACGGAACACACTGTCTTTCAGGCTCTCCAGCCCTATTGGGTAACTTATGTTCATTTCACAATTCCCAAGGATTCAGTGGGGCAGCCCCCAAGCAATACACAACCCTAACCAGGGGAAAACACTGCATCAGGCTTTCTCTGATTTTTCCGTGTGATACTTCCTTTTGTCACAGAACCCACTTGGATTTAGTTGTAACAACATCACACGCAGAGCTGGGAAGGAGCTTCCCTTGCAAAAACCCTCCTGAACTGCTCTGGGCTGCCTTTTAGACCATGGTACTTCAACCACTCAGCAGCTTGGTCCATACAGTTCAAACATGTTGAATTATCCCTTAAAGCACAGACAGGGCATTGCCTGGCAGTGTTCATAGAGCAAATCCTTATTTAAAAGGGAAACACAGGGCACCTGGGTGGCTCAGTGGGTTAAAGCCTCTGCCTTCAGCTCGGGTCATGATCCCAGGGTCCTGGGATCGAGCCCCGCATCGGGCTCTCTGCTCAGCGGGGAGCCTGCTTCTCCCTCTTTCTCTCTGCCTGCCTCTCTGCCTACTTGTGATCTCTGTCAAATAAATAAATAAAATATTTTTAAAAAATAAAAGGGAAACATAACAGGTTGAATGTCGTAAGCATAATTTCATTTTAAAAATTTTTGATCATTTTCTTTGAAAAGTTAAAGGACTTTTGTTTACAAAAGTGGGGAGAAACAATCACCCTCATGAAATTCACAACTGTCTAGCAATTTCAGGAATCAGTTTCTTCAGTAGGGATTATAAACACATACCCAGGTATGTTTTTTCTTTCTGTCTTTAGGTCTGTATCTGTGTGTATGTTTGCATCTGTATCTATTTTTAAAAATGATAGATAAAAACAGCTGCTAAGGAACTCCTGGGGGGCTCAGTCAGCTAAGCATCCGACTCGGTTTCTGCTCAGTTCATGATCTCAGGGATGTGGGATCGAGCCCTGTGTCGGGCTCAGCGGGGAATCTGCTTGAGACTCTCTCTCTCCCTCTGCCCCTCCCTCTCTTTCTGATCAATAAAAATAACTTCAAAAAAATAAACTGCTGTTAGTATTTGAGGGCTATGTAGCAGGCACTGTGTTCAGCACTTCCCAGGTAAAAATCTCATTTAATTCAACAATCATCTGAGAAAGAGATCATTTGTCATCCATTTACAGAATAAGAATACATTTCCTCCTCTATTCTTTTTTTTTTAATTTTTTAAAGTTTTTTTTTAAAGATTTTTATTCATTTATTTGTCAGAAAGAGAGAGAGAGAAAGCACACAAGCAGGCAGAGAGGCAAGCAGAGGTGGAGAGAGAGGCAGGCTCCCTGCTGAGCAAGGAGCCCGATGCGGGACTCGACCCCAGGACCCTGGGATCATGACCTGAGCCAAAGGCAGCGGCTTAACCCACTGAGCCACCCAGGCGTCCCTCCTTCTCTATTCTTAATTTACAAATCCATAAGCGTTCTCTGTCCCTTTCCAAATCCATTGTGCTGTGGACTTTGACTTGAAAGGCAATCAGGCAAGGTTTTGTTGAGTGCCCTCAACTAGGGAATTAGAAGAGAGAAAGAAACTAAAAAGACACGGCCCAGAAGGAGGCAGTGTTCTGAGACATAGGAGGAAGGATCACGTACCTACATACGTATTTTAAGCCCAATTCTGCCACTCAGCTGCTACATACTCTAATTTGCTTTGCAAATTAGAGGAAATCCACAGCCTTGTACTTCCAAGTCTCTAGATAATGACAAGGTGGTCAACACCGATCGTTCTCATAGCCACTGTCTTCTTTCTATAGCACCTCGTGTGACCTCTGAGCCAGGACTTAAGAGGCAATTTTGAGTCCATCAAAACCCCCGGAACCCTGAGGGAGAAAGGACACAAGAGAGGTCCCTGTCCAGAATGTCACTTAAGCCGTGGAAGACTGCTGCAGTCTGTGCCCCACCGGGCCATTTCAAGGCTTCCTGGGGATGAAATGTGAGAGAAGATAAACTTGGCTTTCATCTTTAAAAAACATCAAAAAATAAATAACATCAAAACACAGGCTGGATAAGGAGGGCTCCGATGTGCATGCATAAGTAATGGTGCATTAATCGGTCCCAGTGGATTGCTCAAGCCCACCAGACTCCCTAAAACTGGGGACACGGGACAGAGATAGACTCAAGGATTCCAGCCAGAAAGCAGGTCTGTTCTATTGTATCACATGTCAGTGCTTCCTTCCTTTCTCAGCCAAGAGGAAATGATCAATTTCTCAGCCCCTCCACTCCAGGAGGCTCCAACGAAGCCCCTCATCTATCTTGGCCATTATCTAACCGCAAAAGCCCGCCCATTGTTTGAAGTTACGTATTTTGTTCTAGAAAACCCAGTAAGGCATTCTGCATCTTTGATTCATGATGGGAGTGGTATCTCCTCTGCTATTAAATTCTTAGGAAGACACTTCACACCCAGTAGGATGGCTATCATAAAAAAATATGGACAATAACAAACGTCCGCAAGGATATGTAGAAATTGCAATCTACAGTGCTAGTGAAAATATACACCAGGGCAACCACTTTGGAAACCATGTGGCAGTTCCTTGAAAGGCTAAACATAGTTACCATATGTCCCAGCAATTCCCCCGCCAGGCCTGCACCCAAGAGAAACAATCTCCCTCTTCCTCTGCCCCCACGTCCCCACCTCATGCTCTCACTCTCTCTCAAATAAACAAGTAAGATCTTTTTTTAAAAAGAGGAATCAAGTACTAAGAAATACTATAAAATGGGTATATACCATCTGACTCTCAAAGACATTATGCTAAGTGAAAGCATGGCCAAACACAAAAGACTATATATATATATATATATATATATATATATATATATATATAGCATATATATATATAGCATATATATATATAGCATATATAGCACCATTCCATTTCTATAAAATGGCTAGAATGGGCATAACCATGGACAGGAAGCAGATCGATGGTTGTCAGGGCTCGAGGGGAAAAGGAAAATGGTTAGTGATTGCTAATTTGTACAGGGCTTCCTTTTGGAGTTATGAAAATGTTCTGGAATTACATGGTGGCAATGGTTGCATAACCTTGTGAATATACTTTAAAAAAAAATCACAAGTGTCCAAAAACAAATTCTTAGAACACTATTTATTAAGGATGCTATGCCAGAGCTGAGCTAAGGTCCTACTCATAGACCTCACTGTTAAGACCACAAGGCTGGTGAGAACCAGTTTTGCAGCTGAGGAAGGGACAGTCCAGACAGAATCCGTGACTTGTCCAATGTTAAGAAATGAATCAATCCAAATCTGTCTCAATCCACCATCCTCCCCTGTATAAGGTTGCAGCCTTCTTTAGACCATCTCCAGCCATGTGACCCTCAGGGAACCTCCAGTTCCCGATCTGGAATAGCAGAGACCTCTGTTCTCCGCCCTCCTGGAGCCTCAACTGTACAGTACAAGCTAGCGGACCTGCTTCCTGTTTCCAGATGGGCGGTTGGGTCCTCATTCCGTGGCCATTCAGGTCTACCAGGTGTCTGACTGTAACTGCATGTTTTACTTCCCTGTATGTGCGATCAAAGAACTTTCCCCAAGATCCGGTGAAGGGAAGCTTCTAAGGTAAAGAGGCATTGAGAGGCTGAGCAGTGGAGAAGGGTACCCAGTCCCAAAGGAATCCACAGAACTCTCTGGAAGGCCCCACTTCTTTGCCCTGCTCCTCTGTCCTCCCCAGCCGGCCCGAGCCCATCACCAGCTACGTTCTGGTAGCCTCTCAACTACCCCTTCCCAGCTGGAGACAGAGCAGTCCCTACTCATTTCTCAGCGAGATGCCAGACACTTTTGTTTTTTTGTAAATGAACTCACTCCTATCACGTTGCCAATCTCACCACGGTCTAACTAGTTTCCTTAGGTCTGGTGGTGGAAGAGCGGGAAAGCCACAAGCTCCAGGATCCTACCACACCCTGGTTCCATCTATTTATGTGGGGTCAGGGCTCAAAAAAAAAAGTATTTCTCATTCTTCGCACGCACTCTACTGACTTCTTCCCCTGGATGACAAATCTTCCAAAGTAATTCAAAAAATCCAAGTGGCCAACAGCCAGTACAGGGCTCTAGTCTACACGGTCTCCTAGAGAGCCATAAACTACACCTTCAGTCTCCAAAGCATAAAATGCGCACCAGTGGTCTTCCCAGAGTCAGCGCAGAGAGACGGGTCCTGGCTTCAAACACGGCACTGGCACCAAGTTCTCCCACCAGGGAAGATGTGCAGCATGCCGCAGAATCGGCATTCTGCTCTCAGGTGAGTCAAAGCTGCTTTCAATTATTTTCTAAGGTCACATTCTCTCAGGTGGGATTGTAACTGGGCTCCACTGATAATAGATGGTGGGTAAAAAGCAGATAGACACGGAACCCCAGGACAGTGCGTCAGCCTCCAGATGACTGGCCAGACCCTCGCTCCACTACCACCGGCCTCAAACCCAGTGAACAGCTTCAACATGGCCCTTTTTCAACCATACGGTTCTGAGAGCAGGGCTGAAGTCTGAATGAATCTGGGCTATTTCTGTCTCCCTTTCCCAACAGGGAGGCCGGCAAGCAGACATAATGGGACCTTGAATAATAAATTCACCTTGTTAGCAGGCAAAACACCATTTCCCTCTTCAGAGTCGTGGTGGCCTGGAAATAGGTCAAAGTATTTTAACATTTGTTCAAGCTCTCTTGAAAGGTTGAAACCAGTTCTGCTCCCTGTACATCAGGAGGAAGCCAGCCTAGGAGGCTTCAAGGATCCCTCCCTAGTATCCAGATCGTCTGAACCTCTCCTCTCATAGCACCTGCCACCAGCAGGACACCTCCCCATTTGCAAAGCTTCGCCCGCACCATCCCTTGTTTGCTTTTCTAGAAGTTAAAGCCCAGAAAGATACGACGACACCTTCGGGGCCTCAGGAAGCAACTGAGCCAGAGCTTAAACCAACTCCCCTGATTTTCACCCGATGCACCTGTCCCAGGTACCACTGGTCCTGGCCAGTCCCTGTCGCAAGTCACCGGTTCGTAGCCAACAACGAACCTTCCCAGCTGCGCCTTTCATGCGATCACACCAAACAGCACTGAGTCAACACCCCTGAGCACAGGAAACCATTTGGTGAGACACGAGTCTTAAAAAAATAAGTTGCGTGACATTTATTTTGTCTTGTTAACATTAATATCTGTAGAAACATTTTTATTGTCAGTATAAAAATTAACAGGTTTTATTAAATACTTTCTCCAATTTTGTAACAAGTAGAATCAGTGTAATCTGCATTCATGTTGCATGGCTATAGCAAAGTGAGTAGGTGTTTGTTTCCAAAGCAAAACACGATACTTTCATATAGAACGCACAACACGGCAACATTGTGTCTGACGTTGGTATGAGGCCTGATCTTTTGGTGAGGTCCTGCCAGACTTAGGCAGAAGCAATCCCTTAAAAAGATGGAAGTATCTCCAAAATCATGAGCAGAACAACTCAGTGTTTGAATTTCTACGATGAGACGTGAAGATTCTAAAAGGCTTCTCTAACACCAGTGAATCTGGAAGCCATTATCAAAATCCACTGAAGAGAATACAGGCTAATCTGATTAACGTGCAACTCAGGGCAGAAGGCCAGCTGCCGGAGAGGAGTACAGTCGTCAACTAAGGTCCATCCTCGAGGAATGGATTAAGGCATCTTTTTAAGAGAACGCTGGTACCATGTGTCTTGGGAAGTCCGGTTGAATGTTCCAGGGGCCCAATGACAGAGCTGCACAGCAAAACAAAATACTTTCCTCCTAATGGGTTTGTTTCCTATTGGCGTTTTGGTGGTATAAGAACAACCATTTGACAGCAGAGTTTAAACAGATAAATCAAAACTTCATCTTCCCCAAATTAGTCATACTCTGTAAATATTTCTCTTTCAAAGAATCTGATAACTAGTTAAGTCCAAGCCATAGATCCACTAGTCCGATGTGCTGTCTGCACAGAAATGCCACTTAAATTACCAAACAACAAAACAAAACACAAAACTATAAATGATTAATTGTTTTGTATATTACCAATTCATTAATAAATTAACGTTATACCATTTTCCCTGAAAGCAAAAGTATTCTTCCACCTCTGCTCGGTGAAAATTAAGAAATTCTGTGTAAGAACAGCATTTAGCAAAGAGCTATGAAAAAAAGAGAGACCAATTTTCTAGGTGCCTTGGGACATCCATTTAAAATCAATACAAAAAATAATTCCTTGTAAATATATAATATATATTTATACATAATTTGAATATATTTACATACTTCCAGCACCTATATACTGCCATTGTGCTCTGTAAGTGTGTGCTGACATATATTTTCTCCAATTATTACAAAATTCACAAGGAAGGCAGAACGTAAGTCTGCCTCGAGTTCGGAGGGCCCACAGCCAGGACCCACAGTGGGTCACAGGCGCGTGGCGGCCCACGGCAGTCCACAGCCCCAGAAACATTCTTCTTCTCCTGGTGAAGATTACAAGTTTCCAACTGTATAAATTCTTTACACGTGTGCCGATTACTTTTCCAATTATTTACTCCTCTGATCCATATATACAAGCGGAGCCAAGTGGCTCCTGGAGGCATGGCCTCCCTGCTCAGTGTGGCTAGGCTCCTGGCGCCGTCCCGTGTGGGGACAGAAGGACAGAAGGACAAGCTCATTCATGTTTTAACACTGCCGTTTACATGTGGATACTGAGGAAGGCAGGGCTCGTAAGGCATGGGGTCCGGAGAGAAAACAGAATCATCTCCCGAAGAACAAGAACTCCTTGTGTCAGGATAACTAGGTGAATACTGTTCGAGAGGCTGACTGAGGTCCAAGTACTCCTGAAAGAAGGGAAGAGAAGACGTTTTATTTCATCTCGGGTCAGGATAACAAGGTGAATACGGTTCGAGAGGCTGACTGAGGTCCAAGTATTCCTGAAAGAAGGGAAGAGAAGACTTTTATTTCAAATGCAGGCTCTTGAGATGCTCTATCGGAGAGGAGACGGGACGGGGCACCCCTGGAGGATTCAGGGACCCAGTCCCCCCTCCCCGCCGCTCCCACAAAGACCTCCTTGAGACCCCTCCCCCACTTGATTGACCCAAGGCTGCCTTGAACTCTTCTCTTACAATCCATCATCAATAAACGAGTGGCAAGGAGGGAATGGGAAAATTCTGGGCCCTCCAGTCCACTTGCACAGATCCCAACAAGTAGCTTGCTACGTGCCTCGTCAAGAAAGAGAGAGAGAGAGAGAGAGAGGCCCCACAAAAAATGAAAAAAAAAAAAAAAAAACGCAATGTGTTTTAAGGGGACCCCTTAAAATAGTGGAGACCGTGAATATTTACTTTACGAATTACGCTTTACTATTGCAGTTTCTAGGATAATTTAGGGGGACTCTGTCTCCATTCAGCGAGTAATTTCACAGATGGAATTCATTACTCTCAGAAGCTCTCTGAGTTTGAAAACGTAAACAGGTTCAGAAAAGGCTCGGATGTACTCATGTATGTTAAATCCATAATGGACTGTTAAAGAAAAGTTTGAAATTCGAAAGGGGCTCTTCTGCTCCCTCCAGCCTCTGCTGGGGTTGCTGTGAAGAGAGCCCACTGGATGACCCAGGATAACATTTCCTCCAACTTATGGCAGGGTGAGAGCCCACTGCCAGGTCTTGCATGGTCTGAAAGCTAAAAACATGTTTTGAAACATGAGCTAAAATGTTCTTAACATTTTTCAAGGGTTGGAGGGGGGAAAAAAAATCCAAGGAAAAATAATATCGCGTGGCATTAAAATGATATCAAAGGACATAAAATCCATATAGAATTTGAATGCTAGGGTCCATCAAGTTTTACTCCAAACATAGACACGCTCATTGACGTTTTGTCCGTAACTGCTTTCTCGCCTTGATGGCTGAACTGAACTGTTGGGCCCACAGAAATAAAGAAATGTTCACTATCTGGCCCTTTACTGAACAGATTCGCAGACCCTTGCTCAGAAACTATGGAAAGATTTCTAAACTGAGGAGCTTCTGGGTTTTGCTGCCTCCACTGGGCTCACACGCTGGAGTGGTTCTGCTCCCATACCCTGAAGCCAGTCAGTCACATTCCAGGATGTGTGGTTTTGCTGAGAGGGGAGGCAGAAAAGCGCAGACCACAGCACAACCAGCCCGGTCTTATCAGAGAAGAAGCCGCAGAATGTTGGCGACTCTACATTTTAAAAGACACCCCCCCCCCAAAAAAAAACCCCACTATAATTCATCACCAGGGCTGGCAAGGGAAAGAGTCCCCATCCCAGAATGGGGAATGTGTCAGTTCCAACAACATCAGCATTAACCGCACAACTGGAAACAAACACGCCCACCACATCAAAAGAGAACTTTTTGCTTACAATGATAAAAATGAAATTTTGTCCTAAATGGAACCATTTTTCTCAAGCATATGGTAATGATTTTCAGAAGGAAAGAAACTTCGATTTTTATATCCGTTAGACAATATGGCATTCTGCTTTTTTATTTTAGGATGCTAGATGTAAATTTCAGTATGAATGGGCCCACTTTAAATATAAATATTTAAATACAGAGCATTGCGCCTGGACTTAGGACCATTAAAATAGAATATCAGTGCTTTCCCAGTTTCTAAATGCAGCCATAAATGTTCAGATCTGATAGAGGAAAGAGAGGGGTATCAGTGGATTCCAAGTCTAGGGTTAAAGGAACTTACACTAGAAGCAACAATTTTGGCAGGAGAAGAAAGTTGCTTTTTTTCCCCTTGAACTATTCCTTTCCTTTCAACTTCTGAAGGTCAGCTGTATTCATTTAAATGCAATCTCCCCTTTTATCAGCTACAGTTAGACGCACAAGATAATGTTGCTGGCTTAAGGCTTCATATCACAACATCTGATTTTAAAAAAAATCATTCTAAAACTATTAAATGTATTCAAAAATACATTAAATGTATATTTTTATTCAAACAATTTTAACCTCTTTTTGTTGTTGTCAAGAGAACTGGGTTTTGGGACTTTTTTCCTGTTTGAAGGAAGACTGTTTGCTGAACCCTCATTAAATATCACAAATTGATTCATTAACCATTTTTTCGTGGGATTCTTCTGACCTTGGTGGGTTTATCATCTTCCCTGCTCAGATCAGACACTCTCTACAACCCTAGAGACCACTCTGTCCGCATGCTGAGCACTACCATGACTGGATTCTGACAGTCCGGGACAGACGAGTGTTTCTTTCATTGGTACAGATTATAAATATTTTCTAGAAAAATATTTTAACAAAAGGGTACAAGTTTTCACTTAAAAATCATAAATCCCAGGGGCACCTGGCTGGCTGAGTCGGTTAAGCATCTGCCTCTTGATTTTGGCTCTCCAGGATCTCAGGGTCATGAGATCGAGCCCCACATCAGGCTCTGAGCTTGGCAGGGAGTCTGCTAGAGATTCTTTCTCTCCCTCTGCCCCTCCCCCGTTCACTCTCTCGCTCTTTCTCAAATAAATAAATCTTTTAAAAAATCACAAGCCCCTCATTATATGAAACTGTGTATACATTCACATGCACACGGATGGAGACTACATGCCCCACGCCACTACCAGACGGTCATGGCGGACTGCGCTGCGCGCGGGAAGCTAGAATGACAGGACTTCACTGCTTCCGGTAGAGACCAGCAGTAACAGGTCAGCAGCTCCTGCGTCCATTACTAGGGCACAGAAACCCAAGCTCCTGACACACAAACCCAAATGCTGCTGTTGGACACTTCTTTCGTCCCCTCACTGTCCAGCCTACTACAGCCTGGACCCACCACCCGAAGGCCACAGAGAGCGGCAGCCTCGACTAGGACCCTCGGTCTGGTTTCCTGAGTCAGAACTCTCAAATTGCAGTCCTAAGAGAAACCAGAATTTAGGAGGAACACACATTTTAACTCTGTCTGACCCCTGTGGGAAAACGATCACCTACACCACAGACTCCGACGGGGGAGGTTGTGTTGGAAAAGCCGCACGGGCCTCCCAAGAATGGACCCCAGGCTCCCGGAAGAGGGTTCTTACCTCGTTGGTTGTGAGTGTGAGAATCCGATCCAAGTCTTCTACCAACTGTTTGAACGTCGGCCTCTGGGAGGGCACCGCATGCCAACAGTCCCTCATCATCATATACCTGGGAAACGGATTTCCTGGTGAATTAACTCTGTAAGGATGAGGTGCATGGCTACCAGCCAGTGTTAACAGGTGCTAGGGAGATACGTCCTAAATATGAAGATCTATCAGAATTTTCCAAATTAGAAAGCAGTTATTTGCTTTCCCAAAATATTCACTGCTTGATTTGTCTTGAAAGGCGCTTTGAGCTACAAACATAACACTTTACCCCCCAAATGTTTTCGGATAGTGTCTATGCCATCAGGAGAGACTTTTTCCTAAATCTTCGCTGCAGACGTGTGTGTTCCTATGACAGTGACACAGCACGGTGGTTATCACACCTTTCGGGCACTTTCAGACGCTGCGGGGGGAAAAGCCTTCTAGGACCAACGGGCTCTCCAGTCTCTTCCCGGAACATCCTGCGCCCCGCCCCCCGGCCCCTGCTCCAGACCAAAGCCGCTACACATTCTTCTCCCTGACACTTCAGGTTTTATTTTAATGATTACAGAGGACAAAGGCTCCTCAGTTTTAAAAAAATGAAGTTTGAAAACCACAACTTTAACGTAAGGTTTTCATGAATTAAGCTGCCATCCCAGGGCTGCACATTAACTTCCTGATTAACTCTTGGACAGGCCTAGGGTCCCAGGCCTTATCTTGATCATGGGTTTCGACAGACCCTCTATATTAGAAAAAGCAATAGGAATGACAGGCAGCACAATAAATACCTTTATATAATATACTATAAAAATGTGGCCATTCATCAGATGTCCACTGTACAGTGAAAAGCACTCATGGGATTACGGATATAAAATCCCCATGAAACGATACACAATAGACCACAGTCTCCGGGACAATCATTCTTCTTAGTTAATCCTAGGGGGTTGGGAAGAGAGACTCCCTTTCAAAGCACTGATTCTACTGCACAAGACGCATGTCACAAACACAACATAATTCCACTTGAAGTGTGGGCCAGGCTTTTCTCGAAACCAGCTCATGGTTTTATAGTCAGATCTGGGACTCCAAGGATGGCACCTGGACACATTCTTAATTCTCTGTGCTAGACTCTGGGTAGAACAGAGGTAACCAGACACCAGTGTGCTCTGAAGAAATGTGGTCAACGTCAATCCATAAGAGCAATTTTCAGCGGTCGCCCACACCCGCTGGCTGCATTGGGGACAGACACAGGTCGTGAGGAAAGGCTGTGCTTTCTAGCCTGTGTATGAGAGAAGGCCAGTTTCATCTCCCTGACCCTCTGAGAAGAGAGAAGAGCGAAGCACGGCCTCGCTCTCTAATAAAGTCAGACGCCCTCAGCCGGGAAGCCCAATGCCCTGATTTAGAGCTCACTCCATACACCTCGGAAGGACGTTTTCTCTTTTGGACAGTTAGGGCCATCGGTGTAGCCATCCTCCCCAGTCCTGGGATTAAGCCCAGAAAGCTTCAGCAGTAATTCTTCCTAGGGCCTGTACGGAAAACCAGGGGCCTTAGGAAACCCGAAATAAGTTGGGAGAGCGTTAATGGCATCGCGGGTCCGCTCGGTGTCAGGAGAGAACAGGTTCCTTACAGGTCGCTGGTGCAGTTTGCCGGCTTATCCATCCTGTGTCCGTCCTTCAGCAGCTTAAAAAGTTCCTCCACCGGGATCCCTGGGTAGGGGGAGCCCCCCAACGTGAAGATCTCCCACATTAACACCCCAAAGGACCAACTGCAAGGAAGAGAGAAAACAGTGTCACTGACCCACCTGAATCCCCAAAACCCAAACGTACCCAGTGAATAACGTCGACGCCCACTCACTTCTCCTGTTCAAAGACAAATGGCCTGAACCCTCCTCCAGTTCATCCCACAGGCCCCTCCCTGCCCCAAAGGAGCATCCTTCCCAAATGAGGACGTGAGGGATGTTCCCTTGGAATTTTCCGTCAACAGACAACAGAGTAGGGGTGGGAAACCATCCCTCCATTTTTCTGTTTTTTTTTTTTTGTTTGTGGAGATCTGGGGCGGTTGCTTTTTTATTCTGACATTCTTAAATGCAGCGTTAGCCATGGGAGGATCTCAGCTCCTAAGTTGCAAAATTCTTCATGCTCTCGTCCAGCTTTTCCATCAGCCTCTGCACCTGACAGCCACCCCCCCCGGGGGGGCTGGGACCCACCAGTAGGGGCTGCTGACCAAATAAGGCCAGCAAGCCCATTCTGCGAGGTCAACAGCAGCCCACTGTGGCAGTTGGAGCATCTGAGAGCACAAAGGTTTCACTACTAAGGTCAGGAAGGGAGCGGGCACCGGGCTGGGGTGACAATGAAGGAATCCCAGAGCCCAAAGGGTTTCCTACAACAGAAACTGAAAGCATCTCGCAGGGCACCCTGGGTACCTGACCTCGTGAAGGCCTAGTTGGCCTTTCTGAGCCTCATCAGGATGCTTGCCATTCCTGGGATAATCAAGCCAAGACTCCTGCATTTACCTACGTCCCCGAGGCTCAAAACACACACCCTTCCTGACTCCCTTCAGGCTTGGGGTGAGCAATGAAACTCTCCCCAGTGTTGTCTAGAGCAAAAGTGGGAGCACAATGCAGGCAGCGGACTCCCTACAAAAATGGGTTTCAGAATGCCTTTCTTCTAGGACTGCTAAAGGGGACCAGCAGCGACACCAGGCCTACCCCAGGGAGCCTCTTGGTCCCGTAAATAAAAATAGCTCAACTGATTTTTTTTTTTTTTAACTTTTTATTTTGGGCTAATTATAGACTCGCAGGAACTTGGAAAAAACAGTACAGAGATGTTCCGTACCTTCCCCCTGGTTTCCCACCAGGATAACTTCTTCCAACCTAATTTCCAAACCTGAAATTCTGAAATATCAGTTGAAGCCTGACCCTGATGGTATTTTTAAGTGTATCATAATGGAAACATTATATAGTTTTCACTCTATTTCTCTAATCTCATCAAGGATGGCAGGACAAGGTCAGATTTTTTCCGAGGACAAACAGAACAAGTGGGCCCCGTGGAAATCACCCGCCACACTTGGCTTCTCCCTACAAGGACAAGCCCAGGATGCAGGGTCAGTGGGGGAGTAGGACAAACCAGCCTCAGTAAAAAAGGTTTCAAAATTCCTTCTTTCAGGGAGCAAAGAACACGCCAACAGCCTGGCAAATGACACAGCAGCTCTGTAGTCGTAGATCCGTGAGTAAGTTGGGGGGAGGGGGGAGCACTTCCGCCCTGGCGGGAGGAGGTTCAAAGTTACACCCCCCCACCCCGACCCTGTGCACTTTGAAGCTGGGCAGATTAGCAACAGTGCACTGGTGACCAGCCTACCAGAAAATCCGCCCTTTCTGAGGCCGGCTCCTGCACCTTCCATCGATGTGTGAAATACGGCAGGCGCCGAAGAATGAAGAAGGGTGAATACAGTATTTTTGCAACCCAACCTGGCGAAGAAGCTGGAGAGAAGGGAGTTACTTACACGTCACTCTGGTGGGTGTACACGCGGTCAAAAAGGGCTTCTGGGGCCATCCACTTGACTGGAAGTCGCCCCTGCGGGTGTGGGTAAAAAAAAAAAAAAAAAAAAAAGGTAAAAACCGCTAGATTACAACCAGTTTACTTTTGCTCGCTCAGCAGGCTGTGTCCTATCTAAGAGCTGACACTGATTGTCATTGGTGTGTTCCCAGAGCAGAAATCAGTCCCCACAGGGCCTGTGTGTAACATGCAAAATGCACAGATCTGGGCACACGAGTAAAATGCCATTTCTTTGGACTCTCATGACGCTTGATCTCCCTCACACAGAGACACACCCTGACCACCTCCTGGGCAAAAATCAATCCACAAACTCCCAAGCCTAGTTTTGGCTGGGGAAGTTCTTGACAAAGAGCCTGATGATGGTTCCATGGACAAGGCTGTTTCACATTTACTCGAAGTATCTTAAAGGCAGCTGAGATGTGCTTATTGAGAAGTTTGTCAAGAGCATGGCCCAGGAACAGGGATAAAGGGCAGAGGAATGAAGGCCTATTATCTCTCATCTGGAACGTTCTGTGCCACCACCAGCCCCCTCCCTTCCACCACAGAACCACCGTAGACTTACGTTTGTGGTCTTTTTGTAATAGTCTATATTGTTGATATCTCTGGCCAGTCCAAAGTCTGCTATTTTCATGACATTGTTTTCTGTTACCAAAACATTTCTGGCTGCTAAATCCCGATGAATACACTGAAATCAAGAAAGAACTCGTTTCAAACTATTTCAAGAATAAAGAGAAATCATACTCACAATGCAGACAGAAAAATACATCTTGGGTCAAAAAATGGTATTTCTTTTCTAATTAGAGGTAACTTAAAAAACCAAGGCCCCAATAATTTCAAAGAGAAAAGATACACCAAGTTGCCAATTCTCTTTTACTTGCAAAGGACCAACAACACTGTCGCCCTTCCCAGGAGATCTGTACTAGATTATTCTAAAAACCTTTTATCTCTATACTGACTCTCCCAGCCTTTACAGCCAGACTTTCAGAAGAGCTGTTTAAACTCCAATACCACATCATCTTTACCTCCTGGTAGGTCTGCAAACATTCTCTTTCCATCTCTGCTCCTCCCAAAAAGTTTATGGGGAACCTCCAGTCAAACCCAAGTGAGCTCTTAGTCTAACCCCTCAGTGTTTCCTTCTGCAGCTTTGGACACTGTTGTTTCATGCTCCTTTTTTTTTTTTTTTTTTTGTTGTTTTTTTTTTTTAAAGATATTTATTTATTTATTTTACAGACAGATCACAAGTAGGCAGAGAGAGAGGAGGAAGCAGGCTCCCCACTGAGCGGAGAGCCAGATGCGGGGCTCGATCCCAGGACCCTGGGATCATGACCTGAGCCGAAGGCAGAGGCTTTAACTCACTGAGCCACCCAGGTGCCCCTCATGCTCCTTTTAAAAAACAGTCCCCACGCCCTACCTTGAGTTCTATCCCATCCCTTCTCTTGGTTCACCCTCTCCCGGTCTAGCTCCTCTCTTCCCCTGTCTCTTAAAATGGAAGAAATAGCCCATTAATTTTGTATGCTTCTACATATCCCCAGGGCTTCTAGTCTTAATACACACAAAAGATGTGCAAATTCCTACCTCTCTCCTAACCTTTCTCCTGGGACCCTAACTGTCATCTTCCACAGGCTACAGGACATTTCCACTGTGACATCCTGTCAGCACCTCAAATTCAAGGCCTCTGCTCCCCTCATTCTCATCTTGAGTCTCTCTCAGTCCAAGAGGTACACACCAGAATTCTCTGCACACCCCTCCCCAGTTCTGCAGACGCTGACTCCCACAGGCCCCTGCAGTCTGTCCACCCTGCTCTGTCCCCACTTCTAGCCACACTTAGCCCAGGACATCACCACTGCCCACCCCCAGCCCCATGGAGAGCCACACTGCCGGCCTGACTGACTGGTCTCCATGCTTCCAGACCCAGCCTGGCCGCACCTGCTATGCTCGCCACAAGCTGTGGTTCTCAAAGAACCGGCCATGTCCTTTCCAGGCTTGTATCATGACCCACGCCTGTCTGTCCACGCCCAGGCCTGGAGGACACCGGCCCACACAAAGGGCCCCACCTAGGTCTGCGAAACATCTGGGGGGGCTGGGGGCGGGGTGGAGAATGCAGACACGCTCCCTACAGGGCAGCTAATTCATAGTTCTGATACCTATTCTTCGGTCTCAGAAAGGTCTGGTCATTATAACTCCCATTTCTCCTTTCTGCAAATGACAGGCTTTTGGAAAGTGTTACACTTCAGTATCACAAAACTTCATCATGACACACGGTAAGGAGACTCCCCCATCACCATCCCCTATTTTTGGAAAAGGCAAAGTCTAAGGAGGTGAACAAAAAGTTCTACCAAATGTTTTGACATGGGCTCCTGGTAAAGTTAACTAGTGGATGAAGGAAGGTCTTACATAGCCACTTGACAAGGGTCAGACGGGGCTGCTTGTAGTTAGGGATACCAAGAAATGGCCAATAAAAAGGAGCAAGCCACACTCTCGCTGAAGAATAAATTAGGAGTTACTTTTTCCTACCCACTGCCCAACAATTCCTTGATTTTAGATGCTTCTGTGGTCCCCTGGATGGGCGAAGACCGGGAAAGGGAGAGCAGAAAAAGCCCGCAAGTAAGTATGCCTGAGCCTGGCCAGAACGGAAGCAGGAAACGTGAGAGCTCCCAGAAGCAGCCTGGGGATCCGGCCGGGGCGGGAGCCATGTTCTAGTTTGGAGGCCTCCTCAGATTGAACTTCCAAGCCCTCGGCCAAACTCTCCCGGCGGTGTGCTCCCGGCCGACACGAGCTCTGTGCATTTGGCAAGCTGTGTGGTCAGAAGACTCTGGATTCCCACACGCTGGGCTCCCACCACACATGAGGGCTCAACTCAAGAGACACCACAACAGTGACCTCCATCATTGTCTTGGCGAGAGCCGGGATCGAGCACCGAAGTCCCACATCCCACGGTGCTAGCAGATTACCAACGCCCACCCTCTGGGCTGGACGGTAAGAGACTTGGAACCAACATACAAGAAAAAGAAAATAATTCACATCAAGCCAAATTCCCATCATCTGCAGAAATCGGAGCTGTTCTCCAGGGCAGAGCTGACCATTTACATAACTAAGGCCCTCAGACCATTTGGCATCCATTTTTTAAGGAAGTCACGAAGGGAAGGAAGACTAACATCCCTATGGCCCAGACAGTGTGACGGGGGCCACTGCACAGCTGACTGACTTAAATTCCCAGGGCTCCCCATGAGATGGGTATGACTGCACCCATTTTACAGATGGGGAAGCTGGCCCTGCTTGTAGTAACAAAACACCACCCACTCAGGTTTAACACTTTGAAGCAAGTCGAACTGGCTTTGGGATTTGGAAAAAAGCAAAATTAGTGTGCTTTGAACTAAAAAGCAAAGCTTTCATAATTTGTACAAGGTTCAAATACCCCACATTACCTTGTTGTAGTCTGTATACTCCTGGTGTCTCTTTACTTGCCCACCCCCAGCTCCCCACCAACACACGCGCACACATGCACACGCGTGCGCGTATTTCAACAGCTCAGGGACAGACCCTGCATGTCTATATTCCCAGCACCGACCGCAGAGCCTGACCCAGTAAATGTTTACTGAGCCGAATTCATTATTGCATTCCATCAGTAATGAGCCAGAGAGCTCACTCAACAGTTCCTTAAGCGGGCCTCCAGCAAGGTCCTGGCTGGAGGCTGGGAGGCGTGCGTGCGAACAGACCAGAATCTGGCCCCTTCCCTGCTTCTTCACCCTCCACCGTCAGGAATAAGCCTCCATCTTTGCAGGCAGTCTCCACTCAAGGGGACCATTCTTAAGATCTTTAGCTACTGCTGGCTTAACACCAGCTCTAGGTCCTTAACTACAGGCAATCTTCTATGAAGGGCTTTGGAACCCTTCAAGGCCCTAATGACATACAACTCCATCCCTTCTAGCCCACTCTGTCTGTGAGCAAAGCTCTGACACAGGGCATCTTATCAGTCCCGTCCCACCCCCCCGCCCCCAACCAGAGTGAGGCAGGGATTACCAGAGAGCAGTGAGGAAGGCTGGGGGGCATGGTGGGTACTTGGCCAAAGGGCGAAGCCCAGGACCAGCGACTTTGCTCTGCTCTGTGGACCTGGAGTCCCCATCTTGGAAATGAGGACAATGACTTAGGCACACCTGGTTTCGAAGGGGTCCTGGCATCTCCAAACAGTCCTCAGAATCCTTCTCCTAAAATCGCCCCTATTTCAGATGTGTTCTGGGGTTATGGAGGATACTGTATGGAAAATGCTCATCCTGTGCCTAGCAGATGCTGAGCTCTCAAAACCTGGTACTGACTAATAATGAGAATTGCCCCCTTTCACAAAGTTCCCTCTTCCCTATATTCAACAGTTCCAAAGAAGAAGGATCTCAGAGTCCTCAGGGCTGGGGAGCAATGAGGAAGGAGTCCACACGGGCTCTACCAGCCAGGTGCAAGAAGACACATTCTTTTGCCCCGTTCTGGGTGGAACAACATTCTGCCCTCCAGAAACCCGTCCTGTGGCCTCTGTGAACCATATCCTGCCTTTCCTCCCACCTCTCTGTGTCCCCTCGGCCTCCACTGCCATCAGGTGCTTTGAGCCAAGCTCGAGAAACTGAGAGCTTTTCCTACTCCCCCTCTACTCTAACTCTCCCCGGCTAGAGGACCGCCCATGCCTGGGAACCACACTTCCTCTACTGGCTCCCAAGGTCTCAGCCCAGACCCCAGGGCTGAGCTTCAGCCCGCAGCTTCCTCCGCAGGGCACCGGCCCTTGACTGGCTCTCCCTGGTGTTCAGAGCACCTGCTCAAGTGCCCACCAGGATCTCTGCCCGCCGTCTTCCCCGACCTCCCGCCTCGGAGTCTTCCTCCTCCTGGTCCTACCGTCTGATCTATCAGGCTGGAAATCACTAAGTATCCCAAGAGCAACAGCTATCCAAAATCCATCTTCTTCTCCAGTACCTGCAGGAGCCAAGAAACTTGAGCCCAACACACCAGCACCAAGCTTGCGACCCACCAGCTGTGAGCAGCGTCCCAGGGAGCCATCCTTGGAGCACAGACCCGCCCCCATTATCCCTGCCTAGGGTGCAGTCTGGAGGCCTGGCCCGGGACCGTGAGGCCTGGAATGAGCTGGGCCTGCCTGTCTCCAGCCACATCTCACACTCGGCTCCTGGCTGTCCCCCGGCGGGGGCGCTCACCAACCCCCCACTGACCTCCCACAATCGGTCTCCTGCACAGCACACCTCTCAGCCTTTCCCATCCTTATTTGTTGATTTCTCCTGCAGTCGCCCAAGGTTCCTGCTCCAAGAGGTCTAAGGACTCCGCCCGTAGCGGCCACCCACTAAGGGAGCCTGACCTAGGGCGCGAGGCAGGAGTCAGGAGTGCTCGGGAATGTTTGCTTGAGGGATAATAAAATGACCGAGCCAGCCTTCCTGCTGCCTTTGTATTAATAGCAGAGCCACACTATATCCAAAAAATGCTTCCCCCGTCCCACGCGGGGAAGGGTACAGAGTGGCCAGGCCCCCAGACCTGGGGGTGTCACGCTCCCCAGGGTTTAGTGAGGAACATTTGAAAGCTACAGCATAGGTGAAAGAGAACAACGATGGTCCGTGTGTGCTGGGATGGCTTGTCACGCCGGCTCTCTCCCTTCACAATGCACCCCCAACACACGTCTTTGTATTCCTGAACCATTTAAAAGTGACTGCACATCTCGCTCCCAAACACATAAAAAATATCTCCCACCTTAATCCAGGACCACTCTCACCACCCCCAGATTGCATATCAATCCAATCGTATTATAGAATGTAGACCCAATTCAGGTTTCCATTATTCCTAAATATTCTCTATAAAAGCTGCCCCCCTTTCCTACCCTGCCCAAGGCCCAGTCCAGGGTCACACATGCACACATGGTTATCCTGTCCCTTAAGCCTCCCTTAATCTGAACTGTCCCCCCCAGTGGTTTTTGTCTCTCACGACTTGGACATGTGGAAGTGATGTCTTGTCAAATGTCCCCCATTCTGGATATGATCCATTTCCTCACGTCGAAGACTTTTCAGCGGGGCCTGTATTCCCGCACACGCACACAATTGCGGGCACAACAGTTCCCTAAAATCTACAGGTTAAGAGCTTTTCCCAGAAAAAAAGAAATCTGAGAAAGTCTCCAACTCTGGACTCCCTCGAAAATAAAACACAAACAAAAAAGAAAATAAAAAACAAACCAAAAAACAGAACATGTGGGAGCTCTGGCCACGTTCCAACACAGCCACAGAAGCAACGGCTGAGGGACAGCCGCCCCTCCCTTATCCCTGTGGTTGCATCCCTCACTGCTGTGACTGGGCAGAGTCATGACCGAGCCCAGGTCCCTGGTGACAAGGTGTCCACGCCCACAAGAGAACCTCACTTCTTTGGGGACCCAAAGAGCAGCATCAAGCCCCACCACAGGTAGGAAGGAACCCCACTTCTGCCCAAGGGGAAAGTTCTGCAACCCTCCCTCCTTGCCGAAGTGTGAGCTAAGGCAGGGTGTCCTGGGTCATCCAAAATGCCCCAGAGGACATCAGGGCACCTGTCTAACTGCTTTCAGAATAACTCAGATGTTTAAAGTTCCACTGCAAGTGGCATGCTTGGAATGCAGACGGTTCACCTCAGGGGACCTGGCCAATTTTGAACCAGAGGGTCACCCCGCTAAATGAGATAAAATAAACCCAGATGACACCCAGGACCCCGTGTTCCTAAAACGTCCCCTCGCGTGATCTTTAGTCGTAGAATATTCAAGGCCCTTCCAAGCTTAAAACTATAAACACGACACCCAAAGTCTATGTCCAAAAACTCATCCCAAAACAAATAAAGCCCCCAAAACTCATCAGAATTAAAGGCAGCGCCCCCTAACCTAGCTGTTCCGTGCCGAGAGCAGAATCCCAGGGGAAGAGACATCTTTTCTGCTCATCTCTGCCATGTCACATCTGAGGCTGCTTTGGCTTTTAAAGAGTTCACCAAACCCCAACGTGAATAACACGATAAATATTTTCCAGGTTGTACAAGACATGCAAGGGCTTGATTCAGCAAATGAGCACGTCCAAATTGCCTGTTTTCTTCACAGACCTTTTTCACTGGAATCCACCCAACTGAGGAGAATGCGAAGGACTCACTTTCTGGGAAGCCAAGTACTCCATGCCCCTCGCCAGCTGGTAGGTGCAGGACACCAAGTCCTTGAAGGTCATCTGCTCCTCGGGAACGCGGTTGATGTCGTAGGAGTACTCCATCCCAGGCGGCCTGCGGGCTCGGAGGTATTCACGGAGGTTGCCTTTCGAGGCATACTCGACGATGACGTAGAGAGGCCCTGTGGATGGACATGGCAAGCTCGCTGACACGACACACCCCGACCCGCCTTGGGAAGCTCAGCCCAGTTTTGTTTCTGAGAACCCAGCACTTTTTTTTTTTTTTTTTAAATTGAAACATATAGAAAAGCACACACAAAAACACAACACCTGCAATCACATCTTCCCCCAGTGATCACTGAGACTTGGGTCAAGATAGCCTCAAAAGTCCTAGTAGAAGAGACAGAGACACAGGGAACGTCCTTCCCTGCCACTCCCCGGCTCACCTGCGCCCTCCTGCAGAGCAATGCTTATCATAAATTTGCCTTTTCCAGTTCACTTTAACCATCTGACATACAGATATGGATCAAGAAACTACATTATTATTTTTAATCGTATATATAATAGAGCTACAGCTAACATTATTCCCTTACACGTTATTCGCATGGAACCCAATCAGGCTGATAAAAATAAATCGAGATCGTTCCTTTTCTATTCCTATCTACATTCCATCACATAAACACTATTTTCCTACATTTGTGGGCACTGACATTGCTTCCAGGTTCCAGCGCGCAGTGAACATTTCTGTGTCTGCTTCCCGACACACACGTGCCGCCCTCTCTCCGAGGCATGGACCAGAGGCCAGCAAACTATAGCCCTCAGGCCGAATCCTGCCCACGGCCTCTTTCTGTATTGAAGCGTATTGGCACACAGCCAGGTCCATTCATTTCTGTACTGTCTGTGGCTGCTTTCTCGCTACACTGGCAAAGGTGAGGAGTTGCCACAAAACCGAAAATATCTACAATCACCCTTCCCAGAAAGTCTCCCAACTCCTGGTATAGACCTAAAAGAGAAAAGCTGAGGCAAAGATAGCCATCTTCAAGTTTATAAATTATCATCAAACTGATTTCCAAAGTGTCAGCTCTCCAATGAGAGAAGGCAGAGCACTCTCTCCTCTAAGGAAGATAATGTGTCCCTTCGTCCCACTCTGTCCCTCTCCTGCACTATTGGGAGCTCAGCCATCGCGGCCCACAGCAAGACATGGCTTCTTCAATCCCCATTTTAAGGGATTTGTTAACCATAACACTGGGTCTTTTTTTTTTTTTTCCTAAGATTTTGTTTATTTGAAAGAGAGGGAGACACAGCATCAGCAGGAGAGGCAGAGAGGGAGGGACAAACAGACTCCCCCCTGAACAGGGAGCCCAATATGGGGCTCAATCCCAGGACCCCAGGATCATGACCTGAGCCAAAGGCAGACTGTTAACCCACTGAGCCCCCCAGGCACCCCCCATAGGGTCTTATTTTGAAAAATCCCTCTTAGCACTACAAAACAAAAACATAAGGAGACTGTCTTTTCTAAACACCCTCCAGGATATGCCCTAAAAACAGAAGGACTCTAGAAGGCCCTCCCATTCAAAGCCTCTCAACGCCTACCTTTCCCCAGTCCCCCTGTACAGTCACAAAGTCCCCTTTGTGTTCACAGCCAGGAACATCTTCCTAAGGGGATTTGAAAGAGAACTTTAAACATGCCCTTGAGGTGCCTAGCAGCAAGATCCAAAAGTCCAACCGTTTCTAAAATGATGTTAACACTGAAGCTCAAATTATTTGGATGAAAGCATTTTTTCCTCCTACTCACCATCCTGAGTACAGGCTCCAAGGAGATTTATGATATTTTTGTGTTTTCCAATCATCTTCATCATCTCCATCTCGGACACTAGATCAGAAAGATCTTTCTCTGTGGCATCATCTACAAACATTAGGTAAATTAAAAACCAGTTAGTAGTTTCCTCTAACCCATCGACAGCTGCTGCTAGTTGCCAGAAACTTAGTGGAAACAGCGTGAAATTGAATTTTAGGACCAGAAAACACTTTCTAAATCATTTCCCTCATTTTATTGGTAAGGGGGCAAAGGCCCAGACAGGAACTGCCCTGATCCGTGTCAAACAGCTAATTTGGGGTCAGTGGGGTCAAAAGTCAGGATAAGAATATAGGCCTCTGATGCGAAGACCAATTCTTTTCAAGCAACCCCCCCGAGTGTGGGGGTGTTTAACTTTATCGTGAAGCAAGTCCACCTTCTGGCAGATCTACGGTGCCTCCAAAAAACCGTATCGAACTTCAAGGTGCCTGAAAGCAACTGGGAGTCCAACAGAAAGGAAAAGGAGGGAGAGGGGAATGGGGCATCCCAAATCAACAGACTTTCTCCAGATCAAATGCCACTAATCCGAGCCCTTACAGAAGTCACAGACAGGTTCAGAGGGCACCTTGTAAGTGTTTACAAAAGTGTGTGTGTGTGTGTGTGTGTGTGTGTGCGCGCGTGCGCACGTGTGTGTGTGTGTGTGCGCGCGTGTGCATTTTGAGCAGGCAAAGTTTCATGCCTTCCAAAGGGGTCTTTGAGTCCCGACCTAAAAAAATAGAAGTTTTATAAACCTCTGCTCTCCAATTTCAAGAAAAACAGCTTCGGTCCCACATTCATGGGCTCATAGCTTCTGGAGAGTGGCAAGACTCTTCCTCATGGGCCTCCCTTCGAGTTCATTTGATATGAAAAACTCTGCATTTACTAAAAAAAAAATGAGATAAAGAAATGCATAGGAGCCACGTGGCCAAAAGTTTTTTAACTTCACAAATGAATGAGCAACGCATTGGGCTGGAGCACGGGGAGGGCTGTCCTGACGTGAGCCACCCACTACCTGTTAAGAGTCGCCAGGGTCCCCACAGGGCTCTGGGGCCGATGCCCGCCTCTACCCTAAACAAATGCTCAGATCTCTAATTCTGAGCTCCAAAAACCAAACAAAAGTTCAGCCAAGAGACTGGAAGCCTAGGCCTTCCCCACGTTGGCCATGGTCAGTGGCCAGGGGCTGCTGAGGCTGGCTGTTGGGGGCACACAGCTGCCTACACCTGCCACACAGGGGGGCGAGGGCACACAGGCAGACCCCAGCCATGCAGGACAAAAGCCAGAGGGCCACCTCTGTTGGTGCAGCTGAGCTGAGGCACATGGGGCTGCTGAGCACGGGCCTCCCTCGCATCAAATCCCAAAGTGAAGGGCTCAAAACACCCAAGCTTCCCAAAGAGCCACTCAGATCAACAGCTTAAAAAAATTCCTTTTTTTTTTTTTTTTTTTTTTAAATACTATTTCCACCCTGCTACCTCCCCTCTTGGGGAAGGACAGGATGACCATCACAGAGAGCCCACAAAAGAAAGAAAAAGCCTAACTCCGGGAGCATCCACGATGGGACAGGCACCCACATCCAAGAACAGGCATCTCTGCCTGGACACACAGGAAAAGCCCCCAACAATAGGGTTTGTAACAGAACCATTCCCTGAACTCCTCTCCTCTCCTAAGAGAATACTACGGAGCTGACAGTTGGAAGTGCTGTAAGCTCCTTGGACATGAGCATGAAGCAGGGCTGGGCGGTCATCCCACGAACGCCATGTGACATCCACATCACACAGTAACTGTTCACATGTTCCAGAAGGTTCTGCCGGGCCACCAATCCCGCTCCTTCCCTTTTAGCTCTCCAAGAGCTTCTCCCAGACCAGTGTCAATTCTGCATTGTTCCTCTTACAAAAGAGGTATGTCCTCCTCTCCCTACGCCTCCTCACTCCCTCCCAGAGGCCAACCTTCCTTTGTTTGCAAGTTAAATTCAGCATAACCAGACTCATCTAAAGGAACCAATCACACGTGAGTTGATTTTTCTAAGCACATACAGATACAGTGGGAATAAAAAAAAATCACAGTCATCAATAAGGAGCTGACCAAGAACAATCTGGGATGGGAGGCCACCCCTTTCTAACAAAACGGGCTTTTCTTTCTTGGAAGTGCACGCAGCTCCAGATAAATCGTCTGTCCAGGATGCTGATTTATACTGAAAACTTCTCAACCCCTGGGTCAACTATGTGCTCTCTGACCCCCTGCCATGATGGAGTTCACATGCCACAAAAGGAACATTCTTGATAAGGCTTCTCCCCAACCCCCCGCCCGTCCCCCTCCCCACGCACCTTTCAACATCTTCACGGCCACAGTGACTGCTTCCTTGGGCTTCTCTTTGTCAATTCCCACCGCCTCAGCCATGACCACTTGCCCAAAGCAACCTTCCCCCAGAGGTTTGCCCAGCGTCAGCCTAAATGTGTAAATAGGGGATTAGCACAGAGCATCTGGTGAAGGGGAAATTCCAGAACGAAATATAAAAATCTTTCAGCAGCTTGCAAAAGCATGGAGCATTTATCATATGGAACTAATGAGACCGGAGTATACACGCGCTTGAGTATTTTCTTAGTGACGTTGTAGAGAATGTCAATTACGGGCGGGACAGCTATTAAGTTTCACATTTGTGTTCACGATTTATTTTCTTTGTGGAAGGTATCCTTGCTAGTGAGGCGGTCAGCTTTCCTAAGTGTTAACAAGGAGGAGCTTCTGATCTCAGGCCAACTGAATATTCGTAATTTAAAATATCTTAAAGAAAAACTGTTAAAGCTGTTCTTCTTTTTTGGTCCCTGTGAAGTGATGTCTTTAATATCACTATTATTCAAATACCAGTGGATTTTACGGTCACATTCCTGGCCAAGTTACATGATATGAATCTTAAACGCATTTCAAGGAATCTCTAATTTTTCCCTAAAGGACAAAGACATTTCTAGAAATTGAGGGAAATCTTTCTTGACCTAACAGTTTAGAAATCCTTAACTACCCAAATTGTTGATGAAGAAAATCCAGAGTGAACACGATAAACTATTTTTCCAATTTCTAAGCTCAGAAGCTCGGTGCCTGTCCTACTAATGGCCATATATTGTCTTTGGACATTCTAAAAGCGGCGAAATCCTTGGAATGCTTATGAATGTGTGTGTGTGTGTGTGTGTGTGTGTGTGTGTGTGTGTGTTTCACTTAAGCACAAAAAAGCAAAGTATTTAGCAGCTCTTAGTAAATACACTGTATTTATGGTTAAGTACACAACGGTTTACAAAAGCTAAGCAAAGACTGAGGGCAGTGTACGCTAGGCTGAGGTCATTCTGTTTCTCTCCTGAACTAAAATTAAATTTAATATCTTGGCAGAAAATAAACATTTGCATTGGAAAAATGGCTAATTTATGTCCCACTGCCCTGTTAGTACAAGCGTAACAATCCTTTCTTTGTGCCACCTCTGTCTCCAATCTAATAAACCGCTTCTAAATAGCCTTCATTCACTGGAAATCTGCCCCACCTACATTTGTGCTCAACTCTATTCTGAAATGCTTAGCACTCACATTTTCCGCACTCAGCCCCCACCACCAGGTGGGAGCGGATGGTTAGGCACACACAGACGTCCAGTGTTGGCGGCGTCACGGGCGGCGAGCACTGTGGCCCGAACCTGAGAGCCGTCGTTTCTTAACATCCCATCACAGCCACCCAGGTCAGTCCTCTATGCACAGGAACGTGCGCAGGAGCCCTCCTGCTTGTACACCCAAAGGAGGGAGCGAGGTGGCTTCGTGAGAAACAGCCCTGTTCTCTTTCCACACACCCCAGGTAAGGACACCATTCTTTGTGTTTTTCTCTGATGTCTCCTGGTTGTTGTTCAAAAACCAAGTGAATGGTCTGTCCACTACAACACACAAACACACTGGAAATGACCTCCCTTAACCCTCCTGACAGAGTGAGACCTGGGCAGTTATTTGATTCTAGCTTATGATACACATTTGTATGTCCAGATTGGCTCCTGGGAAGCAAAAGTGGCGTGGAGTTGTGGGAATCAAAATCACAGTGCCCTATAAGCTCCCTCTCTTTCCAAACAGAGCTCGTCAGACCCAGGCTCTGGAAAAGCTTATCTTGGTACCTCTACATTGGTGGATGAGTTTCTTCTGTTGTAATTAACCACCTCTCTGACCTAATCTCAGGGAGATACTGCCAATGTCAAGACCAACGGTGAGTAGGAGCTCTACAGAAGCAAGGCAAGAGCTTGTCCCAGTTGACATGATGTAGACGGAGAGTCCATGATTTCCACCTTCCACTAGTACCACGGTTCAGACTCGAGGGACTACAAGTGGTACCCCCGAAGTGAGCTGAGGGCCTTGAAGGACCATCAGACTATACTGCAGAAGGTAGGTCTAGAAGCTGGTCCCGCCCAGAAGACAGAGTGCCGGGAGCACAGGGTCTGCCTCCCACACTCTCTGCCTAGCACCGCCATATTGTTGGGGTCTGCGGTTCAGAGCCCCTAGCTTACCACTACATGAAGGAGAGCGCAAGACGGGGAAACTCATGAGCCCAGAACCGTACTCAGTCCTGTGAAGTCTATACCATGGTCATCATTTTATGAACATGAAGTTCAGAGAGTCAAGGCTGCCCAGCCACTGGCTAGCTGAGCAAGGATTCAAATCCCACCAAGACAGCCCAAATACACGGGCCTGACGCCAAATCAAGACGTAAAGACTCCCCAGTAATGCCTTCAACAGAGCCCAGGTGGCCGTGCTCTGACTAAACATCAGATTGAAACACCTCCACATCATCTAATACAGAAAATATTACGGACCAGAGGAAATGTGACGTCAGGTACCATATTCAAACCTTCACAGCCACATATCACATTAACAACACTTAAAAAGGAGCAACACGGACTGAAGATTCTTCAGACAATCTACGTCTTATACCTAATTTCCCCCAAAGAAATGAACTATAGAAGAGTCATGTTCTAATAACCAGAAGTTGGAACATTGTATCTGTTTTACAAATGGGATACGGCCTTCCATGAAGTCCGTGTGACTGGGTTTGAATTATCTCAAAAGTAAAAAAAGTGCTAAGAAAGTATTATGTTGGTTGGGGACCAGCCAGGCCTAGCATCTGTTTTCAAAGAACCAGTGAAATCGAAAGAGAGAGAGAAAATCCATTCTTTGCTTTTTCAGAAGTTGGTTATTCAGAATTACAATCTCACTCATTCCCACTGACACCGTCACACATGACCTTTGCAGTTAAGATCAGGAAAAGAACATGTCAACCCAGCATCCCCGTTTATACCTAGGATTCCATTCGGGGCTGCAGCGAGTCGAAATACTCACTTATCTCTTGGGAACTCCCACTTTGGGTCTTCAGGCAGTTCATACTCGGAGACCCCTGCCAGCATGGGGGTGTCGGCTGCGGAGGACAGGCGTGTGGTTATCCTCACCAGTGGGGTGTTGGAGTTCATGGAGGAGCTGGACTCGGCAGAAACCTGGGTACAAAATGCAAAGCCCCAGATGTAATCCTGGCTCTGCCTGGGAGGCCTGGCAGCCGGCCAGAGCCCAGCCAGATGTTCGATCCTTAGAAAGGAAGACAAGTGGGAGCGCTGGCCAAAGTCAAGAATTTAGGCCCCAAACCACCGGATTCCAGCACCTCTGTGCTCCCATCTCTGCAGCACCAGATTTCACCCACATCCGAGGTTCCTAAGACCAGATTTGCAAACATTTTTAGATGGTGCCTGAGCAACATCTAGGTCAGCTTTCTGACCTAATTCCTCCCAAATAAGCACGTGAGCACGGGGCAACCACCCCACGGGCTTCGCAATTGCCTTTTGGCCTAGATCTGTCCCAGAGCCCCGCACGATCAATCTCCCCGTGGACAAGCTCAGACCATGAATCAATTCTCTGCCTATGCAACTCCATGGAACCTTCTTAGAAAATCCACTCTTCGATATTTCATCTGCCTTTTGGAAAGAAAAGCCGGATGTCTCAAGGAGCTAGCTCTAGGATTTGAAGGTGAAGGGCGTTCTCTTTGCTCCCAGGGCCATAATGCCAGGACACCTGAAGCCAGGCCCTGGGGCCGTTCTCTGCTGACGCCGACCACTCGGCGAAATCAAGATTCTTGTCAACTTCGCCTTCAGAAACGAGTGGACTGAACACAAGGGATGAAGAGTCAAGGAGAAAAAAAACTACGTCCTCGATTCATGATCACATGGCAAAGCTCCTCTCCCACCTGAGGTAGGCAAGGGTTTCCCCGAGTTTTGTCATTCACCATCACCCTTTTCGGGCTGCATCTGATAAAAGGGTTACTTCTTAAACATAGCGTCCTCCCTGTGCTGGTTTCTGTAAAGGAAAACACGCGCAGAGCCCACCTGAAGGCCAGTTTTGACAGTTACTGAACTGTCCTGATACAATCGTGGGCTGCTTGACCACCACCTTATTCTAAACCATGAACGAGCCCTGGGGCTCAAGAAAGTCAGAACATGAGGTTTAACATGGTCCAACAAAGCAGCCCGCCATCCCCCCCACCCGGTTCTATCCCCAGCACGACTGCGCAGGTCAACTGCACAGGTCAACTGCACGCCCCAGCTGTGCTGATGAGTAATTTTCAAATTAAGATGCCAAAGACGGAACGCAGGTGAGCAAACTTAGTTGGGATGAGTGTTCACAAAGTAGAACCTGAACCATCCCCACTGGGAACCAGAAGATCTGTACTTCCTGGGCCATGTCCTATTTGGAAAACCTTTATTCTCTTCTTGGTAAACCCAAACTGCCCTTAGTGCAGATGGAATCCCAAGAAACGCCCAAGAATGGACTGGGAGGGGGAAATCATTTTAGGAACAGGAAGTTGGTTTCAGTACTAAAATCAAGTTGCATGGGATTTTTAAGCCAGAATTTCTATTATCTTTTAAAATGTACAAGAGAACGGGCACCTGGGTGACTCAGTCGGTTGCTCAACTGAGTCCTGATTTCAGCTCAGGTCACAATCCCAGGGCTGTGGGATCGAGCCCCATGCTGGGTTCCCCACTCAGCACAGTCTGCTTGAGGATTCTCCCTCCCTCTCTGTCCCCCCACTCACTCTCCCTCTAAATATATTAATCTTTTTTTTAAAGATTTTATTTATTTATTTGACAGACAGAAAGCACAAGCAGGCAGAGAGGCAGAGAGAGAGAGAGGGGAAGCAGGCTGCCTGCTGAGCGGAGAGCCCGATGCGGGGCTCGATCCCAGGACCCTGAGATCATGACCTGAGCCGAAGGCAGAGGCTTAACCCACTGAGCCACCCAGGCGCCCCTAAATATATTAATATTTAAAAAAGAAAAATAAAACGTACAAGAGAACATTTCTGACCCTTCTAAGCAATCTTTTGACAGAGGACTCCCTCCTAAATTTTACTATGCAGACAGTATGAGCCGTGTTATTGTGAGCGCCATAAATATTTTTTTTCTTTCAAAAGGAGTTGAAGAATCATTAATCTGGGAGTTGAGAGAACCCCATGAATAGACTGGGCTCCAAAAGGCTGCAGCCTCACACCCAAGTGTCCACACACTCGAACGGCAGAAGCAAGGAGGAAAGCACAGCAGTAACCATGGCGACTCCCCCAGAGTCCACCCCTGGCCCCCACTAATGCCGGGGCCAAGGCAGGGACCCCACCTTGGCCAAACAGACAACCTGGGACACCCCTCCAGTGTGGGGGGCCCAACACAGTGCACTACACTGACTCAAGGCCATGTGCTATGGATACCAAAAGAGGCTGGTGTTTTCTGGAAAGTTCTTCCCCACGAAGAGGAAAAAAAATCACCATTCACTACAATGCGAACTTGTACTTAAAGGTCACAAGCAACAAGTACCAAACACACTAGTAAAAGTCAGCCTCACGATGAGATGACGCAGGCCTCAAAAGGCCGCGCTCTAACAGTTTCTGCCGTCATGACGCTCTCTGCAAGGCCAGCCGGGTAGACTCTTGCCACCGGCCCTGCAGGATTTCCAGAATTCCACCATCGGTGCCTGGTGTGCTGGCATCGGTGGAAAGGAGGGGAAACCCAGTGGGGAAGTCACAGGGGGATGTGGTTCTGAGTGAAGAGGTCCTCCAGAATTTCTTCCCTTGTGGGTGTGAGAACACAGCATTACTTCCAAACATTCAGGAAGGATAGAGATTTCAGAGCGGCCACCTTCAGAGAGAGACTCAAACAGTTGAGGGATGGGGCAGAATTTGTTTTACCTCAGAACTTTCTAAGCCATTTGAATTTTATTACCTTGCCTACGTATTTCTCTGATGTTTTAGAAATAGCACCTTCTTTAACAAGAAAAACACGTTTGAAACACAATGACTTGATTTCCAAAATGAGGTAGAAATGACGAGAACACTGCCCTTCTCCTTCCCCTGTGCTCGGTTCTGCAGCATCTCGGCACCCTCCCACGTGGGCACCCCACTGACCAGCCCTGGCCAAGCAGCCCACCCTAGCTGGTCCCCTTCCCCTGCTAACTATCTACGACATGGGGGCCCAATCAGGTGGGGGTCGTGTGTCAATTCCCATGCTGGCCAACTGTGAGAGTTTAGGGAAGTCATTTACCCATCTCAAGCTAGACTCTCCTACCTGTTAGAAGGAAACCGGGGAAGTTCCCACCCTGCAGGGGCACCATGAGGGTGAAATGAAGTCACGCCCGTAAGACATTTAGTGCTGAGCCTGGCGCTTGCTAAAAGCTCAATTAATATTTGCCAAGACCACAGTAGTTTTTCCTAGCACCTTTTCAGAATCCTGAGCTGCCCAGATCCAAGGGAGCTTATGACCAGCACCTTCCTCTGGGGAACCCAGAAGATCTGGAGCCTGTGGTGGTTTCGAGTGGGAGATGTTAGCTTCCTGTGTGCCCTGTGAAGAATGAAACCCACTGGCATTAAGGGTTGACTGCCTTACTGGCCTGGAAGATGAGACCCTCTGCTCACAGCCACGGTGGACTGGGGCTCCAGCAAGGGAAAAAGCAAACCCAAGAAACAAAGGATCCGGGAATCGGGGGTCGGTCCCAGAGCAGGAGGAAAGCTGGAGCATAAAAACATCCTCGTGACAAATACGGTTCAGAGGGGGCTTAAGAGCAGAAAAACCTAACGTTCCGTCAGACGCTGACTGCTCCACGGCTCACCTATGACCTGAGCAACCTTCGCCTACAAACCCACAGCAGAAGTTCACATACATACGCATCTTCCTCCAAACAATCTCAACGAGGTTTTCCTGTGAAAGCTTTCAAAACGGAAACCCTTGGCAAACTTGGTTGTTATCGTGACTATTAAAAACCTGAAAATCGTGTTTACAAAAAGGATTACTTAGGGAAGTTTTATCCAGATTAAGGGTGGAGGTTTAGATTCAATGTATAAATCTGGAAAATACTTCTATAAAAAGCACTAAGCGGAGGGGGGAAAGGTAAGAAAATGCCAGCAATATGAGAAACTAGAATTTGGTCACTCTGTCCGTGGAGGTGTTACCTTAATTTTACCTCCATGCATTTTTATTGAGCTTTTAAAATCCCCTCTGGGACTGTAACTATGGCTGGCTTTGTCCTCACTCCCTTTCTGCTGCGAGCTGACACGCTTCCGGGGCTTGGCGCAATCCCCCGCTGGCTTGTCAATGCCTCCATGCAACGCGGCATCTCGGTGGAGCTTGTCTCCTTCCAAACACACCCCCCAAGTCATTCCTGCTGCCCACCTGTGAATCTCCTAACACAGCACTGTTCAATTATAAACTGCTTTTTTTTTTGCACAAAACCATGATCTCCCCTCATTGGATTGCCTATCTAATTTGAAAATATTCCATAGGTGGCGATCATTAAGTGATAGACAAGCCATAAATGGGAACACCCTAAAATAAACCGCTTTCACCATCCTCAGTCCCCACAGGCACGTTCTAGCATGTATTTTCAGTCTCTACTCAACTCCCCACTTTCCGGAATCTCTTTAACACGTGCCATAAATCAGGCTTTTAACAAAATGTGCCTTTTGTATATTTCTACAGTCTATAGGGGAGATTAAGAAAGGAAGTGATTTTTTTTTCTTTTTAAAGGGCCACCAAGAAATCGTGTTATCTCTGCACACTAGATTAGACTAGATTAGAACCAAGGCAGGGGACCTCACAGAGAACGAGGCAGGCAGAAGCAAAGGCAGAAGGGGGGGCGGTG
This sequence comes from Lontra canadensis, assembly GCF_010015895.1. NCBI lineage: Eukaryota > Metazoa > Chordata > Mammalia > Carnivora > Mustelidae > Lontra > Lontra canadensis. Next base: position 9,773,542 of record NW_022631073.1, on the reverse strand, counting down.
ACGAATGTGCATGCTAATTCCTGACTCTGAAGCTGTGGGTCCCCGGTCCCAAGCCAGAACAGAAGGCTTCAAGTTAACACACTTTGCTGTAAGACCTGCCTGCCGTTCCCCAATGTCCAAACAAAATGCTTTCACCACCTCCAACCAGGTGGCTGGGTTAAAGGTTCAAGGGGGCTTGGGGGTTGGATTCTGTTTCCCTCCATAACAAAATTTAAGTCATCAGACAAGGTATTTTTGTCACTCATCTCCTTCACCATGTCTCTGCCTCCCCTACGCTGCTCCCTGGACTCCATGACTCAACCCATCAGAGCAATGGCTCCCCAGTTGTGGATGGGCTGGTTCTTCTAGAAGATTCTAGGAGCCAAAATCCAAACCAGATCTCACACTGCCCTGTCTCTGGAAGGCTGAGAGGGGAAGAGCAGCCCAATGGGGGTGCCCACATGGAAGGGCAGAGTGCAGGGAGCCACCCATGGCCAATCTCATTACCCACGTGTGTTCTGGAACCAGGGAGGTCTCACTAGACCCCATGACTGACCAAACCATGGAGAATATGCCAAGATCCTGGTATCTGGCTGCTAGACAGTGAATGAGCTTCTAAGAGTGGAACCCGCCTTCACAGGGCTCAGTGCGTTTAATAACCATTAGTGCGCAGCCCTAAGAACTGGCTCCTGAATCACCTTGTACCCAGTCAGGCCTCCCCAACCCCTACATCTTCTGTCCCATTCAGGAGGTCTCTGGGCTCATGCCACTCATCTCAAAGATACTGTTATAAAAGATGCCCTTGATCCACCTGTATCAACAACCGAGATGGCAAAACTAAAGTCTCACAAAAATTACCCCATAGCCCTTCTCAGAGGCCAGTGGTGGTGGGAGTGTGCACTGCACGCACGTGTGTACCTCCCCACCTAGGAGATGGGTTTACCTGTTTATAGCAAAAGGGAAATCTCCATCCTGCCCTCTGGAGACTTCTGGCTCCAGAGAAGAAAGTCGAGGTACTCACTGAAAACCGGATCCACCAAACCCAGCAAAATAGCTCATGCTTCCTAAAGAAACCTCCACAATTTCCTTGCACCCCCCTCCAGTGATGCCCAAGTGATGTGTGCGACCAGGGAAAGCAGAGCCCTCTCTTACACGTGTGGACATGCGGAGGCTGCCTCCTAATGACTACAGCCATCCACGGGCAGCCCCAGACACCTGCACTAGCACTGATAAGCGCACGAGGACACACTCTCCGGGCAGGCCCCCACCTTGATCGTGCCGATTCCAGAGGAGCGAGAGCGGGCGAGCCAGGGGCTGGCACGGTGTCCGAGCCAGGGTGAACCCCGGTCAAGGGACACGGAGAGATGCTGTGTGCCACCCACCTCCCCCACAACCAAAAAGTTCCCCCCTTTCCTCAAGCATCAAAATGCATAAAGAACCTCAAAAAACTCCTGTTTACTGGGACAGGCACACAAGGAATTTCTTCTGAGCTACCCGGGGAAAAAGTACTTTTGACTCAAATAAAATGACAAACTGAAACGTCGGTCTTATAACAGTTAAGTCCAGGACAAATTAGTAAATGTCAAGAAGGAAAAACTCACAGAAGGATTAAAAAAAAAGAGAGAGAGAAAGAAGGAAAAATAAGAACACCACTCCTCTTGTTCTAAACAGAGAACAATGGTGGACTGAGCTGAGTGAGACGTTGTGTGAATGTGTGTTGGGGGAGGGGCGAGGGTCAGGGCCAAGAAGATAACACTCGGACTCCAGCATGAAGACACTCAGTGTTCCCTGCGTGGTAGAGGAGGTTGGGCAGATACAGCCTGAAAAGTGGCCTTGCAAGTAACTACAAAGAACCCATCCTCAAGACATCTGATTACAGGCTCACCTGTCGCCAGGTAAAGGCATGCTTGGCATCCCTGTGGTATTTTCTCTGTCATCAACATATCTGCCAGCCTTTATGGGGTTTTCATTCCAGCTACAGCCCAATAACCCTCTTTTATCCAGATACCTGGTGGGCATCTCCTTCCCCACCAAAGGGGCCGTGCTCGTTGTCAAGCATCACACACCCATTTTAACACAAAAGAGTTGGTGAGGAGTGTCATCATTCCCCCAAATGAATAATCAATATTCCCCCAAATAAATTAATCTCCCAGAGATCTGTTGGTTCCCCTCCCCCTCTCCAGGGCATGGCTATTTGCCCACCTTCCTCTGCTTCTCTTATTCTCCTTGACACTGCTAAAACCCAAGACAGCTACATTCTAAATGACGATGGCCAAATAACACTGGAAGGTGACAAGTCTTATCTTGCATGGAACCTGGGTTAGATCAAGCACTCAGGAAATTATGATAAATAAAGGAAGAAGAAGGAGAAGAAAAAGAGAAAACCTAATGTTCCCTTTGGCTACACAGGGGAGAGTACAGAAAGAATGACGAACCAAAGTGGAGACAAAGAAAAAAGGCCAGTCAGCCAAAGAGAAATGGAAATACAATGAATAGGGCTGAGTCAAGGAGATTTTAAGGGCAACTGGGTCTTTTATATTTAAGTAAAGAGAAGAGCACTGTCACAGTGGCAGAAAAAGATGATGACATCATTACGGGCCAATGATCTAGCTACACCAAATTGCAGGTTTCCTCCAGAAGGTAGCATTTTCCCCTATTAGAAAAAAAATTAATAATAGAGATGGGAACACCACTCCCTTTTGCAACTCCCTGAGGTCAGGTTCTCAAGATGGTGTCTGGAAGAATGGCCCAGAGGTAACTGGAAAGGAGGAGGGAGGGGGAGGGGTGGCCATAGCCCCTGAAGGTCACTGAAGGCACCACCTGGCCGTGTGAAGAGTCACCTTCAGACTGGATTCGCCCAGAGTCAGGCAAGTGGCCCTATCACTGCTGCTCTGGAAGGCCCCAAGAATGACGGTGGTGTCATTTTAATAACAATAGCATTCTTGGTGGCAGGAGTCACCCAACGGGCACCTTTACTTCCCTTGCTCTTCACAGTCTGGGCAACCACCTGCACTTGACACACACTCCGGATGCCATGCTCAGCCTCTAAGAAGAATAAAGAGCTGCTTGATTCATGGCTCCGGAGAAGTCAACAAGGACCCATTCAGCCAGGAGTGTGGAGCTGGGTTGGGAACAGCCAGAGCCATGCCAAAGCTGCGGCTGGCCGACTGGTTCCTAATCCGTGCTAATGCCTGCCCCAGAAAATGTCATCGCCACCTGAAGTCCCGGGGGGGGGCGGGGCTGGGATTCACCCAGAGTTTCTCGGAGTGCATTTCAGAATCACCTAAGGACCCACTTAAAATACAGATTCCTGGCCCCATTCTACATCTACTGGATGACAAGCCTCTGGGGCTAAGACTAGGGAATCTGCAATTTTAACAGACGCCCTGTAAATTCCACTAAAGCACACACTACCACAGAGCGGCGCGTTAGCCATTTTACTTGCTACCGCCAAAGAAATTCCTTGATCGGAACAAAGTTCCCAATACTTGACTTGTAAACACTTGTCATTCACATCTGCCTTCCCCTTCCATGTTCAGGAACACAGAAGAAGGAGTCAAAGCATATCCTGTCCCACTCAGCTTTGCAGCTGTGGGTTACGGCAGAGGCGGCAGAGGCTCTATCTTGCCCTGTCTCTCCAGAGCAAAACGACACCCATCAGGAGGGACACACGAGCGGAAAGTAACCACCAAGGCTAGACACAGGGTTAAGAACAATCTGTTGCTCATTCAGTATAAAAATCTTTCTACCACCAAATCCACAGCCGCACTTGCGAACGATTAACAATAACACATAATATATGTGTACACGTCTATTTTAAGAATCAGAGAGGTCGAGCCAAAACCCAGTTACTAGAGACATCATAGTCTGGTTTAAATCAAGCAGTAGTTCAGTTTCATCTCCAGGGCATAAGTTTCTGACCTTGATTAAAAAAAAAATAATAGGGCGCCTGGGTGGCTCAGTGGGTTAAGCCGCTGCCTTCGGCTCAGGTCATGATCTCAGGGTCCTGGGATCAAGTCCCGAATCAGGCTCTCTGCTCAGCAGGGAGCCTGCTTCTCTCTCTCTCTCTCTCTCTCTCTCTCTCTCTCTGCCTGCCTCTCTGTCTACTTGTGATCTCTCTCTCTCAAATAAATAAATAAAAATATTTAAAAAAAAAATAAGTCAAAGAGAACTAGAGTCCCTCCCTTCCCAACTAGTGGCATAAGCCTGTCTCAAAAACAGCATTAGATCACAGGGGACAAAAGTGGCCTATGATTCAAAAAGACGGTTACACTTGAGCCTCGAACACACAAGGGCATTGCCTCCCTATGTTATTTCCAGTCCTGCCAATTAGCTCCCAGAGTCTCACACCAACCCTCTTTCTTGCCCTTGGAACTTGACCTAGCGGACCCCATCGATGGACCAGAATTTGACTCTCTGAGCCCCAAACACTAACTGGAGAGCCACTGAGAAACATGTGGCGCACTGAAGCTCACAGAAGTAGATGATATTGTAGCCCAGAAAGAGAGCCGAGGGCTGGCTGGGGCGTGCGGGGAGGAGTAAATTTCTTTAAACTCTTTATCTACTTTCTGTTACCTGTCTCCGCAGGGGGATCCGTTTCGTCAGCTTGTGCACAGCTGGCTGGCTGCCGAAGTCTGGCTTCTTGGTCGTGGTCTTCATTCGGCACAAGATGACCGTCACCACCATACAGGCAATTAGGAAGACCCCTATGCAGTAAATGGCTATCTCCAGGTAGTCTGGGGAAGCCGTGATCTCCTTCTCTCTTACAGGAGCTGGAGTGGACACCACAGGGGAGGAACAGATAGGCAGGCCACAGAGTTAGGACACGGGGTTGATGATGCATCCCAGACAGCTAAACGAATCACAAGGTGGTGACCATTCCCAGCGACAGGCTTCCCATTGCCTCAGTGCTGCAGAATGGCATGGGCTATGGGCCTGCCCTGCACCGCTCCCAAATGAGGGTGAGTGATCAAGGGCTGCCCGTTGGACCACCAGGGCCCGAGCAGCCACTATCTCTAGCTGCAACGGGCCTCTGCAATCCAGTGATCGTCACGGACTGGCTGGCTCCAAGACACGAAGGGCAGGCTACTGGGCCACATTCTGTCCCACGTGTGGACGGAATAGGACAGTTATCCACACTTGTTAAAAAAAAAAAAAAAAGAATGAAAAAAAACTGTCTTCCGAAGGGATCTCTGATGCGAACCAAATTAAAAATTCCTAAATATAAACAACGCCCACTTTCGCATGTGAACAGATGGAACGTCACTCTTATTTGGGTAAGCCCTTCCAAAGGAAGATGTGACGGGGTGATTTCCCCCAGATGAACACACTTCCATACGAAATGAAATAAATATTCATTTAGTAGGCTGGTCCGGAAAGGTTTCAAATTTCTTAACACAATCCAGCATATTATTTAACGGAACAAATGAAAGCACTGAATTTAAAGACCGAATTGCCTTTGATACAGAATCATTACATCCATACCATGGAACGTTTCTAATATCCCTTAGTCAATTACCATTTAAGATTTGTGTTTTCTATTTATATTGAGGTCACTACAACTTTTCTCTAAAAGAAAAAAGAGAAACGGTATGACGGGTGCATATCCATGGAATTACTTAAGGTAACACGTTCTTAGATCGACTTAAAATACTATCTGCTCCCTCCTCAGTCCTCAGTGGTCATGGAGCTACAAGCAGTGTATTTCCAAATGGTATTTTTCTCGAACTGCATCCTTAGTTAATGTGCTAGTACTGTCAGGCAAATCGGTTAAGAAGGGCCAATTAGGCCCCTGTAGAATGCAGTACTACAAGTAAAAGCAAGCTTAAAGTAAAAGGCATCTCATTGTTTCAAAGCAAATATTCACAGAGCAGACTCAAAACAAAAGGCAAAATGGATGCAATGGTATTATTTAAAGCTTATCCATTTTAATCAGAAAAAAAATACTTGCAAGATAGTCAAAACTCCCAGCAGCACAGCACAAAATGAAATGATCAATTTCTTTTTTTTACTAGATATAAAAATAAGCATGCAGGTAGGCACTTTACTCTAGAAATAAGGAATTAGGAACTGGAGTGGAACATCATGAGCTAGCAAACCAGTCTAGGCAGCTTCACAAAGGAAATGACAGAGACAGATGCATCAAAGTAGACCGTGTTATCAGGAGAGGTTCGACTAGGACAGAGATGCTGGTCGAAGACCCAGACCACAGCAGCATGTAGCAACAGGCCTTCACTGATGTTGATTTCTCCAAAGGGCGGAAATCACATCAAGCCCACGTCGGCGCGAGCATGCTTTGCAGGAAAAGCAAGAGGAGGGTCCATTTCATTGCAACATGCAGCAAGCCACCGATTCCCATGGTAGGTAACACACTGCTTCTGTACGTCCTACATGCCAGGGTGCTTCTCCCCAGGCACCCCAACGTACATCCCTCTATTCACGTATCATTGAAAAGAGAGAGTGGAACCACGTGATCAAAGTACATATGGGATTTTAGTGAAATGGAATTTGAAATGAGAAAAAATTACTTTGAATTTTACAAAGTAATTGCCACGTCTTCCTGCAGAGAACTGCGGATGGGTGAATTTATACATTGACTCACTGAAAATGTTAAGATCCCTTTGGGTTTTAAGGATGAAATTTCACTTGATCATACATGTGAGTGTGGGATCTCACTGTAAGTGAATTTCCAAAGGCAATATTCTTATCCCTGGGGGATAATTTTCGACATTTTGCAAAATCTTTACGCCGGGATAAAAGGGGCGGTTTCTGAGAACAGAAGCTGTGTTAATTTTATAGCAATCAACCCAGAAAAGGGAAAAAACCATGGAGAGAAAGAGCAGTATGTACCTGGCAAAACGGTCAACCATGCAGAGTGAAAGGATATCCCAATAGAATTACCCGCCAAGCACGTATACTCCCCAGCATCCTCAAAAGTTACATTCCGGATATAGAGAACCTCAATCTCTTTGTCCGTGGTATTAACACCGGCGGCCTAGAAAACAGGGAGGCAAGAGAAAAGGCTAGACAACACAGGGATGACCGTGGAGGGGGCCGTGGAACCAGGAGGCATCGCACCGGGGGGGCTCCGGCAGGTGCTGGCCAGCAGAAGATTCCGATCGCAGCCCATCCACAAAGCCCACAACCGAGAGACACTGAGCAACACTGAGCAGCTTGCCGCCACAGGCCCATCACCACACCGGCTTCACCACCTAGACATGCATGCAATCAGACGCATGGAAAAATCAACCCACAGAGATCCCTTCTCTTGGCCTTTGTGTTGCTTTGGATTGAGGGATGGTTTTCCAAAAGCATGAACACCCCAAAAGTCCCAGCTGGGTTCTGGTCCTGTTGGCTGCAGACTCCCACCTTGAGGAAGGGATGGTGCTGTCTTGAATTTATTGCATTAGGGAGCAAAACCCTGGAGATGCACCCAAGTGGACACCTGGCACGTCCTTCCAGCCCTGTGGGCACCAACCAGGGTGGGCTATTGTGTCTGACTTTCACGTATCACCACTTTGACTCACGTTGGGTGGGGGGAAAAAAAAAAAAAAAAAAACAGAAGAAAGTACAATCTTGGTAGCAAAGACTGCAGGGTTTTTTTTCCTTCAATATAGACATTTGAGTGTGAGTTGTGACAGAGAACAGCAACGGCTGCCTTCAACAGCGGCTGCCTTCAACTGCGTCCACACCCATGAGATGGATTGTGCTCCAATTTGGGACAACAAGGTCAGGGACAGGATCTCCTGAGTACCCATTATGGGTAACCAAGGAAGTGATATTCTGTTGGAAAAATTATTGCGTGCCAATACTTCTCTACCAATTTGGAGCAGAAGGAGGTAGGAATTCTGCTGATACGCCAATGTCCCAAATTCAACAGGCATGCTGATGGTGGACAGTCATGATGGGGCATGTACAGCCCGAACAAGACAAGCCAGAAGGAACGACTTCAAAACTGGGTTGGGGGAGAGGGGGTGGAGGATTGTAATCTTTAGAAGAGATGAGAACAAGCACTTTGAGCATCGTGGGCATTTTTCCATGGCTGCTGGCATCCTACCAGCTGCACCACCGAAGAAATATGATTATGAATATACCAAGGCCACAGAGTCATCCTAGAAGCTGCCTGCAGTTTCCCAAAGCACCAAGTCTTTCCAGCTTCTACATCCAGACTTCTTTTTAAAAAACAAAAAACAAAAAACAAAAAAACACAAAACATTGTTACCTTGCTGTTTTGGCAGGACAGTGAGCCAGGCGGACTGGTTGGCCTGCCCTATATAATTGGAGACCTTACATATATACTCCCCAGCATCCGCCTCCGTCACATTGAACAGAGCCAGCACTTCTGCATTGGAACTATTAATCCCCGAGTGCTGGAACAGACACAGGAGAACAATATAACGGCCAACCAGGAAGGACTTTGCGCTGTCTAGGGTCCCACCACCAACACACCACCAAAAAAACTAACACAGAAAACAACTTCCATGAGGTCTAAGCGACTGCCTTAATGAGCTGAGTCGTGGCTTCGACCGTGGAGAAGGAGGGAGGGGCGTGTGATCAAGACCAAGCAGAACAAACCCGCGGTTCCCCGGGCTGGTCATCTTTTTCCAGCTCTTTTGATCACTGGGATTCTCAGCTGGGGAGAATCGCTCACCGGTTGAGAGTCCTGAGTGGGGCTACCTATGGTTCTACGGGAAGACTGTTCTTGTCTAAGGACGATCTCTTTGAGCACCTACATGCAGGAGACGTGGTAGGCAGTGGCTAAGAAAAGTCTGTAGACTTAGCTGCTGCTTGCCATCACCATCCTGGAGAACAAGACAGACCTAAACATTAAAGAGGCTGATGCTGGCTCCACTGGGGACTTTCAAGGAGCCAAATATGAAAGGCAAGGAGAAAGCTTCCTTGTTCAACATTTCACTGGTGCAAAACCATTTTCTAAAGTTGATTGCTGGGGTGCCTGGGTGGCTCAGTGGGTTAAAGCTTCTGCCTTCAGCTCAGGTCATGATCCCAGGGTCCTGGGATCGAGCCCCGCATCAGGCTCTCTGCTTAGTAGGAAGCCTGCTTCCTCCTCTCTCTCTGCCTGCCTCTCTGCCTACTTGTGATCTCTGTCTGTCAAATAAATAAATAAAATCTTTAAAAAATAAAAAAATAAAGTTTATTGTCTAAGCCACAGGTGAATGAGTTTCCAAGGCTAAAAGCCCTCTTCTGAAAATAAAACGTGAATTGCTTCGGACAGACGGCTACGCCAATTCGATCCTAACATCGTATTAAGAGATGGAGACATCAGCATCACGGTAAGTACTGGTACCTTGCCTCGAGTTTAGAGAGCTCTCTCAATGCACGCCGTCCCGTGGACTCTGCTAGAGGAGGCGGCATCGCGACCCCCACTTTTATGGACATGCAGCTAAGCCTCAATGCCCCATCGGAGATCTCGGGGCTGATAAATAGCTGAATTATTCCGGCTCCCACTCGAATAGCCCTTCCTCCCCACCCCACCCCGCCCCCAGTGCCCTTATGCAATTTTACTAGCGAGTCTAATAATCTGCTAATCCCCTAACACACTCTCCCCCTGGCTGGTCAAATGCGAGAATCGTCTTCTCCCAGATCCAACAGGAAATCGGAGGACCTGCCCTGACGTCCACAATGGAGTCCCCTGCGGGTCCCTTGAGATTCAGAAAGTCCTCACCTTCAGCACCTTGAGGTAAGGCAGCCCGTCGGGCCCGTATTTGCTGCCATTCTTTTCTACGTGTTTGATCCACTGAATGTGGGGCTGGGCGTCGCTGTACACTTTGCAGACGAACTCGACGTCACCTCCCACCACGGTGGAGGCGTTGGCCGGCAGTCCAGCTTGGAGGATGGGCCGGTGTGGCGATCGCTCTGGGGGGCGGGGAGGGAGACGAATAAATAAGTTGTGTTGTCCAGAAAGCTGTTCATGAACACAAGCCTTAAAGGCCTCAAGTCTGCTGGCTGACTCCTTTGAAATAACACCGCGACCCAATGTATAACAAAACCGACTTCAAAGGAGACTGCTAGAGCGTGACCCTTATAAAAAGAATACTTACTTAGAAAACACACAGAAGAACTTCTGATATCTCAAGTTATGGGTTGTCTGTGGCCACTCACCGAACAAGGGGAAAGGTTTTACTTTGACAATGGAAAAGACAAACGGCAGGGGGACGGAGGCCTCTTCACTTGTCCCCCTTGGGATAATATCGGAGACTCACTTTGACCATAAGCTTAAGGTCACCAGCAAGGGACAAGCCCAAGGTCACCTAGAACACCAAAATGGCTCCTGTACTCAGTGTCTCCCAAAACATCTCTAAGGCGCTCTGAGAAGACCTCCGTTTCTTGTTTGGAAAGAAAAACCGAAAGCACGAGTTCAAGGTGATGAACAGACTGGATGAACAACGGGTTTCTTCTTTTTACTCTGGACTTCACCCCTTTTAGTCACCATCCACCCCTTCGTTTTCTCGATATATACTGAGTGTTACCGTCTGCCCAATGCTAGGTGCACAAGGAGACATTCCTTATTCAGATGTGGCACCGAAAGAAACACAGACAGACCCCAGTCCCCCAATCCCGGCAACGTTCTAGGCCATGTTTAAGGAAGCCCCATAGAGGACATGTTAGCAATCACTTCCCACCCTCACGTGCCTTGCCGCTCTCTCAAAGCAAAAAGTTCTCAACAGAAGACACCCCTCGTCTTACACGTGCAAAAGTCCCTCTCCAGCTTCAAGGGGGTCTCTATAGAAATCCTGTAGTTCAAGGACCATGAGAAACTGCACACAAGTGTCCTTAAGAAACTGGTAACTGAGCAGCCCACTGTGTGATCCCGTCCACAAAGGCTCTAGAATCATAAGCTGACTGCCATCTTCCTACACAGCAGTTTGGTCAAGGGCAACACATACCCAATCGCCCATCCAGCCATCCACAAACATATCATCCCACCCCCACCTTACCTGCACGTAAGCCTATCTTACCTTACCTGCAAGCCAGCCTATCTGTCTCCCCGCACTACAGAGGCCACTGCCTTTAACCCCCGGCTTAAGAAATGGCCGAGGAAAGGAAGAGATCCCAGCCAACCCAACACACCAAACATGCCTCCACCCTGTACCTGAGTGTCCCCATGTGCTGGACTGGAAACAGCAAATTACAATGATAGATATTGAAACCCTTCTATATTTGGGCCTTAAAATAGTATTTGGTGGAATTTGTTGGACACAAACCAAACCACATGTAAATTGATTTTACTGCACAAGCCTGTTGGTCTTTAAAAACTTTTAAAAAAAAAGGAAAAGAAAAGAAAGAAATGCTAGTGGGTTACTCTTAGCACATTTCATTCCAGAATCTCCCATCACTTCAGAGACACCTACACTTTCACATTAAAAAGATAAGGATTTCAGAGTCTCCAAAGAAGTCATTCGTTTGCAGGACATTACCCTGGAGGCTGAACAAAGAACCCAGAAAGCCTACTTTTGTGGGCAGAAAATCTCAAATCTATGATCTCTTCATGACCACAGATGACCAGAAACATGACCGGAAGCCTCACCCTTTGGCAGACATGCCAGCTCTGCAATGGGCCACGGCAAGCCTCCCGGTCAGGTGTGGCACCCGGCCTGGAGCCGGCAGGGGCAAGGCTGGTTTAATCCCAGTGAGCCCCATCCACGAGAGGAGAACAGAGTCAAGTGTGTACACACACACACACACACACACACACACAAACACACTCTGTCCTCACCAGGCCTCCTCCCATGACGCCTTGTGGGAGGGGAATCTGTCCTCTGGGCTAGACACTGCCAGCCAAGCTCACAAAATCCCCTTCTTCACACATATTGAGGTAGTTTGCCCTTTCCCGCAGAGAAGTGCATTTTAGGTACCCTTTCGTTCCCTGGCTCGGTTTTCCAGTTTTGCGTGCCTGTGTTTGTGTGTTTCGAGATAAATATTTACAATGGACCTAAATATTTATTCTTAGAAACAAAGGCCCTATAAAACCTTAAATGTCATAAGCCAGATCAACTGAATTTCAAACCAAGTTCTCCTTCTTAAACATACTTGTTTCCAATAAATCGTTTCACAAGCAAACACTGTGTATGTAATACCAAATAACGATGCCCTGGGAACAATGAGTGCTTTCATAAGGCCGGCATCTCTGGCCTGCGCCAGCCTTCAGCAGGGAATGTAGTCCCTGGGACAGCACTGGCAGGGTCCACGCCAGAGACGCAGCCTTGTTCACTTGTGGTCAGCACGCTGCCGCGTTCCACTTATTAAGTTATTCCATTGCTATCCGGACTATTTCCACCAAGGGCGGGGGGGGGGGGGGGGGGGGGGGGGGGGGGGGGGAGTCCTTGCAATGGTTTAATATTATTGCGTTTGCAAATTTCAGGGCAACAAAAGTTGCCGCTTGCAGTCCTGAATGTATCTTTTCACATTTTCTCACCTTATACAAAATAACCTCTCAACCAGCCCAGCGTCCCTCCGCCCTTTCTCACTTTTAGTACAGAAACTGCAAGTCGGGATCGCTCTGTAATCGAAACCTTACACCGTCTTCCAAAACTTATTACAGCTGCCTTCAGTATAAAATGAAACCTTAGAGAATGTTATTTAAAATGTTTTTAAAAAGTCAGTAGGCCTCATGTTTCGTTTCTCCACATCAGGCTTTGATTTCCTTTGCAACCTTATTCTCTGCCCTTAAACAAGTCTGAGACCAGGCCCCAAACATCTTGGAAGAGGTCCCGGGATGCCAGGGATCTGCACAGAGCTATGCCTCTTCTCAAAACCTTCAGCGATCACTCTTTCCTGGTGTCTGTCAGACCCGAAAGAGCAGTGATCAGCAACAAGGGGATGACATTCGTTCCAGCTTCTGAAACACGGGGGGGAGAGCAGGGTGCGGGCAGTAGCTCCCGCAGAGAGGGGACCTCCGTGGCCAGCGCCCCAGGGGCCCCGGAACAGGGCAGTGATGGTGGGCACGAAGACCGCCCCCAAAGGCTAACATGCTCTCCCCAGAACCTCACCAGGCCCCGGGCAGAGCAAACCCCTCAGGTTTCCAACGCTTGGGCCAACAGGCTGATACAAAAAGAAGAAGTCAATGAATTATCATTGGGTTACACACTAACACTCAGAGCTGGCCCATCTCTCTGTGTGATAACAAAAAAAATGACAGCCTCTACCAGGAAGGTTTTACGGTTTTAGGCAAGGTTCTCTTACTGCGTGTTTAACTCTCAGATCTTACAGAAAACAGACTTTTCTCTTTCCAGGGGCAGTGACATAAATAGAAGGAAAAACAGGCTGACAAGCAGCTCAACCCTTGCGTCCTTCCTGTGATGTTTTAAAGATACATTCTGAGCGCAGCGGGTGGCAGGCGGACGGGGTGCGGACCCGAACCCGGTCGCGCGCCTTGAAAGGAGCGGCTCTCGGGCCCCTGTGCGAATTCCAGCTTGAGACAGAAGGGAACGAAGCCCAGGGTGTGCGGTTGCTGCCGGTGGGGCAGTTGGCTGCCCGGCTGGAATAAGGTTCCGCCAAACCGATGCGTAGTAAACACAGACTGAAGTGCTTTACAAAATACGTTCTCTCCCCCGTGGGTTCACTCGCTCTCACTCCCTTTGGTCAGGAGCTCCAAGCCAGTCCACGTTCCCCAAGTGGAAGGCCCAGCTGCTCCGAGTCTGAATTTCGAGACTGACCCTCTCGGGTCCTGCTCTGATGCTGGGGGCCACAACCAGAAAACGCAGGCGGAAAAGAGCCTGCTTCATTCCAAGAGGTAATTATTGAGAAAGAGAAAATACCTGAGTGACAAAGAATAAATCTTTGTTAATTGACCACTGAAACTTTATAACATGCCAGTCCTCCTCTGGACATAATAATATGCTTGGCTCATAAGAGATCTACAACTTCAGCTCTGACATAGCAAAGGCCATAAAAAATGTCCACAGAGCAGACAGGCCTCATGCCTACAGGCTCAGTAAACACGCATCCCGGGGATCAGAAGGAGACCAGGTTCTTAAATTACACCTATAAATTAATCAAGCCCAGAGTTGCAGGTTTCCCAGCACACACTAGTCTCCTGAGTATTTCTCCCCCAAAAGTTCAGCAGCCCTTGTCACAAAGAACCATTTCAAAGCTGTTCTCTGGGCAGCAAAACACCCAGAGACTTGAATCACGCCAAGTGGCCAGTACTGATCTGGAAACAGGAGGTCTTCTACTCTGGGGCACCCATTCATGTAAGGAGAGTAGAGAACCATGCCTGCTCTGTCCTTAAATTGAAATCAAAATTTAATTACCCTTCCTCTAAAATGGTAGTTTCTTAGCAACTCCAAGGTGTTGAATAGGGAAAGAACATTCTACGCGATTTGGAGGACAAGTGAAAACAACAGAGAATTCTTTCTCTAAAGCCCAGCCTCGATTGATTTTCTAAAGAGCAGGTAGTAGTTGCTTTTGCTGCATAAAAAAACTCACTCACCCAGTTAGCACGAGGCGATCAAAGCCCTCTGAAGTCCGAGGCGCCCAATAACCTGCCAGAGACCTCGCGCTAATTACAATTAGTAGAACGAGTTCATTGCCTTGTCAAGCCTCTACCTGATACACTCCACACACACGGGACAGATCGAGTTGGGCTCTGAGTTTTGTTTTCCCTACGTTTTCTCCAGCCTCTAGGGATGGGCACAAAAGAAGGTCAGAACTAAAAAAGGGTCCGTAGAACTGATCTCTTTTATTAAGAGTCCGAGTACCAGGAGCGGGCATTCCGACTTGTCATCTTCTAGAACAGACGGAGTGGCCTGGGGTACTGAGCACCTGGACTAACTTTAAAAAAAAAGGAAAATGCCTTTTTGTAGAAGGTCACTGGTGTGTTGCTCTCTGTCCTGAGCTCAGCTGAGCCTCATTTTCCCCCTGCCTGGACATCCGACCCTGAAAGTCTTGCAGAACTGGGCAGGGTGGGGATCCAGTTTCCTCTAAAACATACACAATTTTCCTACAGAGAGAGCAAAAATGTCTGCAGACCAGGCCTGTCTGGGGAAAGCCACGGTGTCTTCCCTCCAGCGCCGAAGTCCCTCAATGACTTAGGGAGGCTGCACCATGCGAAATGCTAGAAGCAAAACACCACTAATTCCTTTGTGCTTGCTCGATGAGGTGGAGAACGGGGCAAAGTGCTGGCCATGGTCCGGCGGCCTGGGAAGACCAAAGCAGGTGGAGGCAAAGTGCCTTCCCTAATTAATGTCATTGACTGTATTATGTGGCTGGGGGCTGAGTGGCTTGTACCAGCTGGGTGTCAATTTAGGTCTTCTTGGGCAAATTACCAGAGCAGAGCTGTGTGTTATTCACACCCCCAAATGTTTACGATACCCTGAGCTCTGTGCCTTTAAAAGTTAAACCAGAACTGAAGACTCTTAGGTGACCCCAAAGTTATGTCCGAGAGGGTCAAAAAGAGAGGGTCAAAAAGGTCTTTCCTCCGGTTAAAAAGAGATGTGGCTTCGGGACGAAGGAAAGTTCTGGGGACAGATGGTTGTGATCGTTGCAGAACCGTGTAAATGTATATTTCATGCCACTAAACTGCACATTCGAAATTGACCAAAATGAGACATTCTGTTATATATGTTTTGCTGCCATTTTTTTTTAAAAGGAGACACGGCAAAGGTGACTCTATCTCAGAGCGAACAAGATCTATTTCTAGGGTCACGGAAAACCTGCCTTCTCAATTAGTTAAGCGTATTTACCTTGCCCAGTTTACTGAGAGCTTTTCTCTGTTCTGACACAAAGACTCCGCACAGGGGCCCTCCCTGTCTTGTGCTTGGTTTTCATGCTGATGTAAAACTCAGACGTCAGTCTCCCCGCGCTCGCTCCAGTGGCGCTGGGATAAACACAGCTGAGAGCGGTCACGCTGGGAGCCACGTCCCAGAGCCTCAGCACCCCGCTACTTGCCACAGGGGGTGCGACATCTCTCAGGAATGTAAGATTATCAGCTGGTGTCTGCATAGCTGGGTTCCCTCCATGGGAAGAACATGCTGGAGATGTTTTTCCAAAGTCCCAGAATGAAACATACCTTCCTGCTGAACTCCAGATCAGAATGACTTCTCTCAAACGACCTGCAGAGAAGCTAAAAATCACATCACTGGGGAGTCCCCAGAGACAGCAGTACTCAAAATGGAGCTCTTTAGGTTGGAGATGTTTCACTGACATCCAAGGGGATCCAGTGAGTCCGGCTCCAGAAATCCAGCCCAGAAAAAGAGTCACCCAGGCAGCTAACTATGGTGTGCACAAAGCTTGCCTCTTTTGAAACTGCCTAAACACCCACCCAGAGGGAAATGATTAAATAAACTATCTGAGATCCAGAAGAGCACAGGGGTCACGAATAAGAAGGAAATCGACAACACGTACAGACGTGGGAAGAGGTCTACGAAAATAATGTTCACAGGTTAATCAACTTCCACCATGAAAAGGCCTTCGCCCTAGAGGAAGTCTAGAAAAATCGACCACACCAAACTCTTCGATGCTTTATTTTGCTCCTGGGGTGATTCAAGCAGAAGGAAAAGCTTTCAGCCCATCTGAGCAAACAAGAAATGCCTCCCTTTGGTGCAAACAACATGAGAAGTTAAATGATAAAACCTCCTTTGTTTTCTTAGAGGCAAACTCAGAACTGAACACAGAACTGCTTCTCAATACCCCTTGCTGTCAGCGTCGCCTACAGAAAAGAGTCCAGATAGTCACCCAGCTCATGAGAGGCCCCATTTCTCACTGTCTGAGCCGGCTGGGAGGCCTCAAGCCAGCCTGCAGACCAGCGCCACCCTCCCCCCACAACACTGCGGAACATTCACTGATGGTTTCACACCCAGAGTGGTTTTGTTTCTATTGGCCAAATGCAAAATGCAAAGGACTTCAGCCCCAGTCCTGAGTGTACACTGAACCCAATAAAATGAGGACTTTCTTGGGGTGGCTGGGTGGCTCAGTTAAGTGTCCAGCTCTTGATTTCGGCCAGGTCATGATCTCAGGGTCGGAGGACTGAGCCCCATTTTGGGTTCCCTGCTAGGCATGGAGGCTCTGTTAGATTCTCACTCTCCGGGGTGCCTGGGTGGCTCAGTCAGTTACGTGTCTGCCTTTGGCTCAGGTTATGATCCCAGGGTCCTGGGGTCGAGCACCGTATTGGGCACCTTGCTCAGAAGGAGAGTCTGCTTCTCTCCCTCCTCCTGCTCATGCTCTCTCTCTCTCTCACTTTCTCACTCTTTCAAATAAATAAAAGGGACTTTCTTTCTCAAAGAAAGCACCACAGCCAAATGATCCTTCTAGAATAATATCCAACACCTGTCTTGCGAAATACCACTTTCCAGCTGACGTGAGGGGAAACAGGTCCAGCACATAATCTGACCTGTTAATTTGTACACTTCTTTGAGATGGAAAGGATTCCTACAGGAATCCTTGCATGAGAGAACCCTCTGAGGCGGAGGCTCTGGGAGAAAGAGAGAAAAAGTCGTTCTATCAAGATCCAGAAATCTCCATCCCTATCTATCATCATCTCACTGTGGCAGCTTTGGGGTCTTCTGTGCTGTGACATGAGAACATCGACAGGATCTCTCAGTCAACTGGGTACCACCCCCATTCTAAGGGCGGCGTCACCCATAAAGGCATAAAGGCTCGGGTGAAGGTATCATTTGAAACGGGAAGAAAGCTCACAGCATTTCTGTATTGACGTTTTAATACAGCTGACCTAATACTTCCCAACCAAGATCTTTTGGTTATAAAGGGGACTGACATCAGGCAACTCTGAAAAGCACTCGCTTCAGAACTTGCCATGTTAAGAACCACAAACTCCAACTATAAAGTCACAGGTCAGGGATGGCCTGAGTGGCTCAGTCGGTGAAGCGCCTACCTTCAGTTCAGTCCATGATCCGGGGGTCCTGGGACCAAGCCCCATGTCGGGTTCCCTGCTCGGTGTGGAGTTTGCTTCTCGCTCTCCCTCTGCCCCTCCCCCTCCCTCTGCTCATGCACACGCTCTCTCTTTTGCTCTCTCAAATAAATAAATAAAATCTTTAAAAAAGAAAAGAAAGTCATGCATTAAACTGCTTTTCCTCTATTTTTCCAATTCAGCAAGCACTGACGGAGCCGTTAGGAAGTTCTAGCCCATTCCTGGGCACTGCGATTGCCAGCAGTGCACTTAGATCCTCATGCCAAGACCACTAGACCACGCTTGGACAGCAGCAGCTTTCTCCCCACCCCCCTGCCCCGACCTATCCTACCACCAGGTGTGGGGAAGAGACCGTCTTCGTACAAAAAGCCGTAAGACCGTAACTCATCTGTGACACTTCTACATCCTCTTTGCCCACACCATAGACTCAATGCCAAAGATGAGACAAGAGATCAGGTATTAGCCTAGCCTTCTCCCCAGCCACCTCGGCCAGGACCCCTGCCAGAATCAAAAGCAATCAATAAAGCTTCCTTTCTCAGCTGTGGGGCAGAGGGCAACTGATGGCTTGCAGAGAACACGGCAAAAACGCTGACGCTGCGAAGTCCTAATGTGCCCCATCCACGCTGGCCTGTGCCTGCTCCAGCCTCAGGAGCCAGCACACGAGATACCACCTGCCCACGGACCTGAAGGAGGGACTTCGGGCTTGTCCTGGTCCTGCAGGAGAGCACTCATTTACGGGTCGGTACCTCGGGGTGCCGGGACTACCCAGTGACCGGCTCTCACCCCCTGGAATCCCTGTTGTGAAACAGGTATAAAAATCCGCTCTGCAGTAACCCAAAGCTCATT
Organism: Lontra canadensis; assembly: GCF_010015895.1. Classification (NCBI taxonomy): domain Eukaryota; kingdom Metazoa; phylum Chordata; class Mammalia; order Carnivora; family Mustelidae; genus Lontra; species Lontra canadensis. The sequence goes on along the minus strand of NW_022631073.1, from coordinate 9,754,833 downwards.
TAAACAGTAGCTCAAAGGGAAGTTTTGAAATCTCTGTCCTGGAGGAAAGAGGACAGGCCACTCCTTTACCCAGGGTTGTGCCAAGTGCACGTGGCTCAGCCTGGCCATCCAAGAAGAGCTAGGGGACCACCCAATTTGAGTGACTAACCCTCAAGCACATGGTTCTATTATTTAGAAGCACCGACCCCCACCACCTCACCACCCCCTGCATCCGGACAACGGGACGAGGTCACTGCCCCCCGCTTTATAGACGAGGGACCGGAGGCTCAGAGGTTCCGCGCCTTCCAAGGCCACAGCACTGCCCAAGCTGGAAATGGAACATGAACCCCTCCACCATGTAATTCCCACACGAACCTCCAGAGTCGCTTCCAGAAGGCATGGAGTCCATGAGGGCGGACACAGTAGCATCGGTTGGGAAGAAAATGGCTCCAGGAGCAACAGAAGAGAGCAGCAACATGACTTCGCGTCCTACTCAACCCTGCCCACTTTCCAGGATCCTATAGTAACTACGCAAGCCTACTTACAAAGGCATTGGCTGTGACCTATGACCAAGCGTGGCACCCCAACCCGCTATCAACAAGGGGCTTCCTATCTCCCCCGGGAGGGATTTCACCACCCCAGAGCTGGCACACGGGACCTGCATCAGGGGAAACACACCAAATCTTAAACCCAGACCAAGAAAAGGAAAGAATTAGCTGGCAGCTAGAAGATGAAGATGGAAAATCAGAGGGGGCCCGGCCAGGAAGCCTCTAGGTCAAGATGACTCCAGTTTAGAACTGCCAGGGGCTCTGTGAGGCTGAGGCTGGTGGACACCAGGGAAATGCACAAGGGCGGCAACTGCTGGACGTGAAAGTCAAGCGTTCAAGGCGTTAGAATCTGTGGACGCACGGTTTCATGTAGTTCAACGTTACCTACTACAACAGCCACCCCTCATCAGACAGAGAAACAAAAGATTTGTCTAGAAGCCCCGGGATGATAGACATGAGGACAGAGAGGGCTCTTCCCTGAGGAGAGCAATCAGGAACAATCCCAATTTTTGACAGTTTCAGTAAGAAACCAACCAGTTAATTAATGAGGACACCACTTCCTCATTTACCTAAATGTTACTTTTTTCCAAGTCCCCCTTCTGCTCAGGGACCACACTGGAGGCTTTGTCTTCCCCGGACAGAGGCTACCCGAAGCAGTAAACAATTTACGCAATTTCTCCTTTTCCCACTGGGGATGGGTGCCAGGTGTCAACCCCGCAGCCAGGCTTATCGGTCCCTCAGTGCTGGAATAAAAGACGCTTCATTCCTCCTGAACACACACCGGAGGGGGGGTGAGCGCCAGGACAGATTCCTTCGTGCTTTCAGGCTCCGTCCCATCATGTCCGGAGCCCAGTTAGAGGAGATTTATGTCAAGGACTCGTCGGCAGCACCCCTGAGCTCTGCCGCTGAGCAAGTCAGAACTGGTGAGGAGCCTAAGCGACCCCCACCCAGCCAGAGGCCTGTGTGCCCGCTGACTGGCTCCCAACCACTGAGACCCTGTCTGGCACCTACACTTCTTGTCCTGGGGGAAGACAAATCTCTAGAAAGTCAGATTGATAAAGGACAAGGCAAATCCGGAGGCACCGCTTCCAACCTCCCCCTGCACCCTGCCCTGGAAATACCCACCACCAGGTGAAAAGCTCAAAAGTTATATCATGGTCTCTGGGATTGCAGAATTGGGACACCCAAAGGGAGAAAAAGTTCATAAATCAAAGTCAAAGGATCTCTATGAATGAGGAGGGCCAACTGGTCCATTAAACACTTTCTCTCTCTCTCTTTGTTGTTTGGAACACAGGGTAGGGGGGTTTTCAGAGTTTTGCAGCGGTCCCTGCTGCTCCACACCACGGGACACCTAAAACCAAGACCTCCTTGTACAGTGCCGGACGGAGCATTAATCGTGGTTTCCAGAACATCCAGATGGAGCCCCGGGCTCTGGAGGTTTTTAAGTCCTTGGCAAATAAATCCCTCACCAACCCCCAACACCCCAAACCTGATGTTCCTCAACTATCAGTGGGGTGAGGGGTGAGGGTGGAGGAAAGCCTCAGGAACTCGGGGCTTGCAAACACGCCATGATCCTCTTCTGTGACTGGATCGGTCCTGGGACGGCCCTGACAACTGGATTAACCAAAGGGGTAAACCCAGCAGGATGTGAACGGCAGCCCCTGGCCCCTTCCATTGGTCCCATTATGGCACTCAGTTTATTTAATAAAACTTCTGATGGAGTCTAATAAAAGCTATTAGAAATGCCTTCTAGAGGCACCTGGGTAGCTCAGTTGGTTAAGCATTTGCCTTTGGCTCAGGTAATGATCCTGGGGACCTGGGATCGAGCCCCGCATCAGGCTCCCCACTCAATCTGCTTCTCCCTCTCCCTCTATTCTCTCTCATGCCCTCCCTCTCTCTCTCAACTAAATAAAATCTTTTAAAAAAATATATAAAAATAAATAAAATGCCTTCTAACTCTCCAGAGAGTCCAGGTTTGAAGGGAGAAAACCAGCATTTGGGGCGCCTGGGTGGCTCAGTGGGTTAAAGCCTCTGCCTTCGGCTCAGGTCATGATCCCAGGGTCCTGGGATCAAGCCCCACATCGGGCTCTCTGCTCAGGGGGAGCCTGCTTCCTCCTCTCTCTCTGCCTGCCTCTCTGCCTACTTATGATCTTTGTCTGTCAAATAAATAAATAAAATCTTTAAAAAAAAAAAAAAGAAAAAAGAAAACCAGCATTTATTGCTGGCCACCTGATGCCAATTTGGTGTTTTGGGTTTTGTTTTGTTTTTTAATCTTTGAACCCAAACAGATTCCTCATAACAACTATAGTGGGTTGAACTGAAACCCCCCCCCCAAAAAAAAGGTAAGTCCATGTTCTCACCCCTGGAACCTGTGAATGTGACTCTATTTGGAAACGAGGTCTTTCTAATTAAGGATCTTGAGATGAGACCATCCTGGATGGAGGGCACACCCTCAATCCAGTGACACATGTCCCTGTAGGAGACACACAGAGGGAGATCTGAGACGCAGAGAAGAAAGCCATGGGAGGACAGAGGCCGAGACGGAAGTGACATGTCCACAAGCCGAGGGTGGCCAGCAGCAGCTGGGGAGAAAAGCGTGAACCAGATGCCCCTTCAGTCTGCAGAAGGAACCAACTCCGCTGACACCCTGACTTCAAACATCTGGCTTCTCGAACGGAGACGGAATCAACCTCCGTTGTCTTAACCCATCCCAGTTTGCCCTCACTTGTCACAGCAGCCCCTAGGAGACAGACCCCGCCATCACAGGAATGAGCTAAATACATTCCAACATTCCAACTCCCCCGGTGAGGCCAGAAGGGCTCAGGAAAGGCGAAGGGACTTGTCGCCATTAGCTCGGGAAACCCAAGGTCACGGGATGTGTCCCAGGTTGTGGCTTCTTGGTGGCAGAGCCATCAGAACCCAGGGCCTTGGCCTTGTTTCACTGATGAACAAGGGCCAAGACTCGCCACCTCCCACAGCCAACCCTCTGAGGGGAGCCTGGTTTAGGAGAGTCACAATTACCGGGATGCGGAGCTTCGCGCTAATTTTCCCTCGCCAGTAAATGGCTGAAAAGTAATGGTGTCAATTTTAATGAGGATCAAGCGAGGCTCCTAAAAGGGCTGCCATCCACAGAGCATTTCCCTCACACACAACAATGGCTGGCTGTTTAATTCCAGAACACAAGAATGTCACTTAAATTACATGGCTTTTACATTAAAGTGCTTATGGGAATGCCTTCCCAAGGAAGAATTTCAATAAAAAGATCTTGCCCATTTTGATGCTTCGCAGTATCTGAACCCCAAACCTATGTATCATAGCAACAAAAATAAACTCTCGAGGAACGTGAGCAAGGACAGGACTTCACTTTCACTGGGGAAGTCTCCGATGCAGCTATAGCTGGGAAGCTTGTTATCACGGGGCGGTATATTACGCTCAGACTGTGGGCCCCCAGAAAATCGGTGTTCAAGCCCGAATCCCTTCTGCTGCCACTTGCTGAGATGTTCAGAACGCCCGCCTGCCAACCCCGTAAGTCTGCATGAGACTCTCGAGCTGACTCAATTCTTATTTTATTAGTGCTTCTCAAAGCAATTACCAGGGTTTTGAGCAAAGATGACAGTATTTCACACCTCCATCTTTCCTGAAAATGTCTTATACTCCACTGACTTTTGGCTTCTATTTATAAAGAAGGTTCAAGGCTTGGAAAATTATTAGGGGTTGAGCTTTAATGGATATTCCCAACCAGCATTGTGTCATTATTGGCCCACGTCTGGCTGGGCAATCTCCCAAATTTGTGACATAATCAGGCCTTTCTCTGCATTACTCCATACGCTCTATGCTCCCTCTACATTACACCACTGAATCATACGCTCTTTTCAACAAGACTGATTGCCAGGGGATTAACATTAGACAGCACAATTCCATTATTCAGCAGCCCAATTCAAATCCAGCCCTAAACTCTAAGAGAGACGGCAGAGGGCTTCACAGAGATGAGCTGCCAGAAAGCTCAAAGGAGAGGTGGGGTGAGGGGCTTTGAATGTTTTACATAACAACTCAACCCAAAACCTGCTAGGAGCTGAGGTGGCCCAGCTGACTCCAGATTCCTGGACAAGTCCCCAGCCAATCCCAGCGAGCCATCGGGGGACCGTGCAAAGCCAGAATCCCTGGGGACGGCTACAACATGATTATCTTATTCACACAATCAATTACTTTGTTTCAAAATTAAGTATTGAAGAATTTCTAGCCCCAAATCTTTCTTTCCTTAAATAGAAATGCTCTCATGTCAAATTCAGGCAATGTGAGGCCCAATGTGAACTCATGTTATGTGCTTAATCAACAGATTTATGGCCCATCGATGCCAAAATAAATGTTCACCATTCTCTTCTCATGTTTGTGTTACTTCTTTCGGTTTGATCTGTAAAATATATGTGCGTAGTGATTCCCACTAAGAAACCTTCCCCGAGATCTCTGTGAGCAAAGAAACTCAGTCTTCTAGGAATGTCCAGGGGTTCTACATTATGTAAAAGCTACCAAATTTGACGTTGTTATAACAAAGATAAAGCGTCACAAATACTTTTTTCACTGAATTTTAACACATGCTCAGAAATAAATACTACCTCATGCTTTCGAAGGCAGAGCTTCTTATGGATTTAATTTAAGGCAACTTGATAAAAAATCAAAATAGTTTTGTTCAATTTGCAGTTAGTCTCAAACTTCAATGAACCAAAATCTAGGTAATTTGGTTAATCAAGCTTTTGGAAGGTGTTTTCATGGTTCTTTGGGCAATTCAAATCACTATGGAGCCTCTCTTCAGAGAGTTTATAGCTTCTTGAAGGAGAAGAAATGGCCACACACGAAATAATACTAGGGACACATGCACAGGAAATGATGGAGGAAAGCCGTTGCTCATAGACATGAAGGGTGGGCATGGTCTGTGGAGTTACGTAGGGTCACCTTAAGGCAAAATCCATCAGGGAGAGCCTGGAGTTGAGCCCCTTAGCTGAAGCTGGCAATCCGCAAGAGAAGGGTGAACTGGTTAGCTGACCCTCAGCCAGGACTCAAGGTCAGGCAGTGAGCCTGAGAGTCCAGGTAGACAACAAGACAGAGAAAAGATGGATTGTACAAAGGATCCAAAGATCTTAGGCCACCATCCCTGCTGCAATGAGACCAAACCTCGGCATCTCCAATCCTCCCACGGGACAGAGAAACCCTCTTTCCTTATCAGTTACAACACAACCCATCACAATAGGCAAGATGGGACAAAATCAGAGTTCCAGGACATCACACTACTTGGTCTTAAGATATTTAATTAAAATGCCCTATCTATCTGAGCACTTAGATATTTACAAGCCCATATACACAGTTCCCTTTCCACAGAAGGAATCATTTCTAGGAACAAACGCTGAGCCTACAATCTCGAATGACTTTCACTTGGGCACCTTGACCCTGACCTGCCCCAGCCAGCTATCAGCTCAGTCATACTGATACCTTTTCCTTTACTCTTTCACAGGCAATACCACACAATACAATACAATACAATACAATACAATACAATAGCCCTTCTTTTGATTGTGCTTTCTCTCTTTTAAAAGCAAAGGTCTATGGGCTCCTGGATGGCTCAGTCAGTTAAACATCCAATTCTTGATTTCAGCTCAGGTCACGATCTCAGGGTCGTGGGATCGAGCCCCATGTCGGGCTCCACGCTCAGTGTGGAGTCTGCTCAAGATTCTCTCTCTCCCTCTCCCTCTGCCCCTCCCCACCCCCTGCACTTGCTCTTGTTCTCCCTCTAAAACAAAGAAATCTTTAAAAGTTCTCTTAGAGCATATCTGTGCCCCTTCCCTGAACATACCAACATTCTCCAGAATGTTATTTTCATTCTCTATGTCCATCCATTTTCAGCTTCCAGAATGTCAGCACCTTTCACACTATGTCCATTTTCCACAAGACGCGAGGGAACCAAGAGGATCACACAAAATACATAAAGCATGGCTCCTCGGGAAATAGAACACTGTCATCTGACAAAAGAATCCTTCTCTAACGACAGCATGTGTTGAGGAAGAAGGAAATGGACCAACTCTCCTTAAACAATGGGAAAGAAACAAGACTCACTTTCACGATGTCACAGGAGTCAAGCTGGCGTACAGCTGCCCCTTTGGGAGAAGCAAACTCACCAACAACATCGAGGTGGTACGTGTGATTGATGGAGCCATACTCATTCTCTACCACACAGGTGTAATTTCCTTTGTCGGACGGGACCACACTCTCCATAATAAGGCTCCAGTGCTGGTTTCGCACCTGAAAAGATCAAAGTAAAGGTGCTTATTTAACATGCTTAGCACAGAATACTAGATACTTTGCTTTCTTGATCTAAAAAGCAGTTGGGGGAGACAAGGAAAGTAGAGAACTATCTCCTGAATTCTACATTTCCCTCATACAAAGGACTCAGGATGGAGACAAGTGAAAACAATCATTGTCTTCAAGGTGAATGTCTCACAAGGGGAAACAGACACGTTCAGATATGCAAGTGTGCGGACTGGGTCTCTCACAGTCATGGTTTGACAGTTCCTCCAAGAGCTGCCAAATGGCCGGGGCAGCCTGCCCTTTACCTGAGACCCTACTAGTGCCCCAGAGCAGAGGCTGAAAGGTTGCTCATCCAATAGGAACCCTCAGGCCCCAGGGCACCCATGGACCACTTAGGGCCAGCACCAATGAGCACTTACTGTATGCCAGTCACTGCTCTGAGCACTCCATCCGGCCTCAGCTAAGGTGAATCTCTCAAGAAGCCCACAAGCTACATTCTGTATTGTTCTGGAACCTTCCAGTTTCTTTTCCCACGGCCCTCAGAGGCTGTCTGGAAGCCGCCAGAAGTTTCAACTGGGAACACAGGTCTGCCCCTCCCATCTCTGGCAGTGGTCGAATAGATGCTACATATTGCTGAGAGACACACTCAGAATTCCAAATATGGGAGCAATGAATCCTCAGGAAACCTAAGCTGCATATCCATCTGCTTACAGACTCCTTGAGACTTTTTTCAAAGATAAGCAGCACATGTGACAATAAGGTATTGGGACTGCCACCCACAGTTCTGTCAACACGCAAACAGGCTAGACTCTGACATTCCCACCTTGCTTTTAAAATATTTCCACCGACTCAAACTTTCAAGCAAGCATGACTTTTCCTCACTAAGACCAAAATGCAGATTTTCTCTTGCAGGCTCAAGGCTCTACCCTTTCTCTCCAAATCCAAATCATGTTGTAAAGCTATTTTGGACAAGGCACCCTGAAGACATGGCGAGGAGAAAATAAAAAGGTAAATCAAAAGCCTGGGCCCTACCAGTCTTAACTATGATTTCGGGAATTTCAACTGACCTTCTGAAGGATTCCCTGAGCACTGCAAGTGTTTTCTGCCTTAATCACATAAAAACCGATAATACCAGCTGAACCTCTGCAAGCACATGAGTGAGTCAAGGAACTAAAGAATAAAGAAACTCAACTCATGAACTCTCCATTATAAAAACGGGAGGGCAGAGCAGCTGTCCACTTCGAAAAGCAGCACCCACAGAAGTAAGAGGTTATTGGAGCCCGTTACCCCCCAACGCATGTCGTGTCACAGGCTGAGCTCTGTTGTGAGCCGCTGTCACAGACAGCAGCGACCGATGCTGGTTCAAAAACGAGACCACTGCTCGTCACGCACAGTCTCATGAAGGATCATGGGGGTAAGGGCCGGACTCTTCTTCACCGAGGACGATCGGTGAAATGAGAGTGAGTTCTGGGCAGACAGTCCCTTTGCTCAAGCTGCTGTCCTCTCACCAGCTCCCCCGTACAACCCTGGACTGTTTCCATCTCCTGTCATGGAGCTGACGAGGGAACATTCATTCTCAGTGTCACAGGCGAAGAGTCTGGTGGTAAAATGAACCCGAAGGCATCAGACCCCAGTGGAGAGAGTGTGTCCCCTCCACTGGCAAAGACCTCCCTCCTGCTCTCGGCTGGGCCGTACATAGGCTTCTAGGAGAACCCAAGCAAGAGGGGAGGTCTCCTCTCAGGAGGGATAAGCCTTCTATGCAGTGTGTAGAGGGAACACCAAGAAGAAGAAGCGGTTGCTAATTCTCTACTGAAATCCTGGCCCCCCCGTGGGTGCCACCCTGGAGCCGTGTGCTGAAGAGCACGGGAGACTCAGAAACTAACTCCTTCAGATGGGCCCACACAGAGACCCTCCCTCTCCCCAAGCTCTCAGTGGTATCAGAAATGGGACTTTCCTGGGCTCTGAAGGACTAATCACACAGAGGGTAACTTGGGGATGAAGCCACAGGGCCTAACGTCACCAAGCCACGTAATCCAGCATTCAGCCCTGCTGTAAATATTCAGTTCTTTGAGCCCCTGCTCAAATGTCATGCCCATAAGCCCTTAATCATGACTAGTGCCTGTCTCTGGACCCCGTCCAAACTGTCAATGTCTTTCTTGTGCCTGGATCCAGATTTGGCACATGGCACATTCCAAATGGAGCTGAACCTGAACTGCACAGGGAGGGCATCGTCTGCCTCTGCCCAAGACATTAAATCTTGGCATAGGCAGCTCGGCATACCACTGCCGTGTTTAACCCCAGGGCATATGGTCAGACCCAGGCTCTTGTCAGGGCGATGGCATTCCACGTAAAACCCCTCGTCGACAGCCTGCGCTCCCCGAAATGTTTCCTTCCTGGAGATGCACTACAAATATTAATAAGTTAACATTTATAAAACGCTTTCACAATGAGAAACCCACTTACCAAACAAGGTGCTTCTGCCCTGCCCGAGACCTTGGTACTCAGTCAATACCGCCCCATGCAGTGCTGTTAATATTTATTTTCTTACACCACTGCTCCAGTATTTGATTCCTTGACATACCACCAATCCCAAATTTTATGAGCTGTGGCACTTTCCAAATGGACGCCCTTAGAAGCTGCCAACAGTGGGAACGTTTGACACTCTCCTCGGGGATATCCTACCATTAATTAGTGGTTGCTTAATGACAAGCTGAGAGAGGACAAACAGTAACTCTATCAAGATGGGGGGGCAAAGACACAAAGACTTTTGTGTTTCTTTTCTAAGCACTCCTCTTCCATACCCCGATTCAGGGTCAACCTAAAGACACTGACCTTCCAACAAAAATGTCAGATGTCCTCTTTGTGGGTTTTTTTTTTTTATATTCCTCATCTTTTTAGTGCTACCATTCTTCTGCCAGTTAGAGCAAATGCACATCTTTGCTTTCACAGAAGAGGGAATGTAAATACCCAATAAACATATGAAAAGATGCTTAACCTCATTAACAATCAAGGAAATGCAAATTAAAACAATAATGAGACCCTGTTATTCACCTGCTGATTAACAAAAATTAGGAAGAGCCACGTCACTGAGTACTTGTCACTGAGTACTTAGCGAGGGTGGAGGGCAAAAGAGGCTCAAACTGAGAACAGGAACATAGAGAAAAACCTTTCTGTGCAATAATCTGGCAGGGCCTATTAAAATCAGCAACCCATTTTTTTTCTTTTTATCCAGTTAATTCCACCGCTAGCAATGAGACCTACACAGAAAACAGCAGGATGACTTCAAGGCACATGAACAAGACTGAGGTTTCCAGCACTGTTTGTAACGGCAAAAATGAATCCACCAGGAAGAAAATCATTACTAAAATATACTTTGTCCTATATGAACTAACAGTTAATTCATTGCAACAAAATAACACATAGTCATTAAAAAAGAAAGAGGTATTCTTACGTTCAGATCTGGTAAGATACTATGAATAGTTACTGATAAATGGTGGGGGGGGGGAGTAGGTGAGATAAAAATATTTATATTCAGGATTCCGTTGTACAGAAATACTAACTCGCACACGCGCGCGCACACACACACACACACACAGCCCTGCAGATGCCTATGGTATCACCCTGAATCTGTAAGCACAACTGTATAAACATAGCTGAAATCAGAACAAAACTGTACTAAATTGTTAGCAGTCCACTGTATATAATTAGGTGCTGGGGTTATGCATGTTGCTGACTTTTTTCTCATTTTCACTTTTCAAATTTAACCCGAAATCACAGACATGGCACCCAAAAACTGACCACTCCCTCTGCCTCCCCCTTCAGCGGGAGCAGCTCTGTGACAAAACCACAGGGACTGTAAGCCTCTGGCAGACTGAGCGACAGGGCCAGGGAGAACAGAAATCCTGCACCAGCAGACACACGCACCATCCTTTCTCCTCATTCCTGCCTGTAGCCAAATCTTTGTGGAATTCATCATGATTTTTTCATCTGCCAAGGAACAGAATTAGAGAGCATGAGGCTTCAAAACTATGTTCACTAAAGACTTGTAAAAATAACATTTCAATACTGAAACAAAGCAGGTTGAAGCTAATGGCCTCAACTCTTTTACTCTTACTACAAAAAAGGTGGATTCCACAAACATTCCACGCCCCTGGTCACAAAGACCAAAGGTGGCCCAGACAGGTTTTCTCAGAATTCCTCTGCTACCTAAGTCTTCCAAGAGGCATGTGGAAACCCTCAGCTATCTTCAGGTGACAACTGGGAATGCAGATTTAGTTTGTTATGATACCAAAACACCCGGGGGAGAGGTGAAAGGCCAAAGACCCAGGCTGTCACCTGGATGTTTGGTTTCCACATTGCAGAAAGAAAAAAAAAATTCTGGACATTTCCAAACAGCTAGGTGTTCGATAACAAGCAGAATAAACATCCAGAAGCTGGATGGAAAGTTTTGCTCGATGCCAAGTCAATGAATACTGTGTCCGTGTGATGGCAAATACCTCAGCACTTCCTTCCACCCGTGTCAGGCCTAGTTTATGGACAAAGGCAGCAACCCCTTCAAACCCCGGCCTTCATAAAGGCAGCCTGTGAACTGCAACTCGCCATTAACCCAGCTGTTACTGGGACACATATAGCCTTACGATCCCATTCCAGACCCCATTTTCCAGCAGGTTCCTGGGATCTCTAAGCCAGACCTCTGGAGGTGTGCACAAAGAGAGCTCACCCGTGTCAAGGGCTGTGGCACTCACGGCTGCTTATCACCACGCAGATGTGGAGGCAAATGCCTGATTAATGCTTGAACTCCAGAAGTTTGCTTTTCAGGAGGTGTCCAGAGAACAGGGCGAGGCGAACTCTGATCCCATCTAGCGCACAACTACAACTCTTTCCTCCACTCCGTGAACAATGCGTGGATCTCCCAGAGCAGGGAGGAGAGGATTACAACATGGAAGGCCGTCCTCAGACGCCCGAAGGAGCTCAGAAAGGTGCTCTGGGGGCAGACTGCCAGCAGGATCACTGCCTTCTGAATTTCACTCTTTTTTACAATCTCATGACCTTCTTCAAAAAGCTGAATGAAGAACCATCAGATGACCCAGCAATCGCACTGCCAGGTATATGCCCTAAGGAGCCGCAAGCAAGGACTTAAATACTTGCTCATGCATGTTCGAAGTTGCTTCATGCACAAGAACCAAAAGGTGGAAACATCCCAAGGGCCCATCGACAGAGGAGCAGCTACACAAAATGGGACCTATCCATATAATGGGATAGTATCCAGCCCTAAAAAGCAATAAAGGTCTGATTCTTGCTACAACACACCTGAACCCAGGTAGAAGGACAATTATCCTGTGATTCCACTTACACAAAATGCCTACAACAGGCAAATTCAGAGATAGAAAGACTGGAGGTTACCAGGGCATGGGAGGAGGGGGAAAGAGGAAAGGAAGATTATTGCTTAACAGATACACAGTTTCTGTTTGGGGAGAGGAAAAATAAATGACATATGTTATATTCTGTATATTTTATCACAATTTGAAAAATCCCACATTGGTCATGGATCATACAGCCAACTTTGCTCTCAACAGCATACCCTGGGCTGACTGATACTTACATCTTCCTGGGATGCCTCTACTACCTCCATGTTTCTAAGTTATCACAGTGTTTTTTATAAAGACATGGAACCGCCTTTGAAGAAAGCAGTTTAGGAAGAGCATGAACCTTGGAGGAAAACTACCTGGGTCCAAATATGGCAGCTTCGCCACATGACCAGTGTCATCTATAAAAGGGGCCAAATAACAGCGTCCCCCTCTTCGGGTGGTGCAGGGGACTCAGGGTCATGGCGGGTGGGAGGTGCCCAGCGCAGTCACGACACAGGTTGGCTGACCTACACCTGCTTCCTCATCCCAGATGGCCCGAGCTGGGCTAAACGCTGCAATGCCTGGGCTGAGAAAGAGCTCAACCAAATATAAATATAAACATAAGGACATCAGTCGTGATTTTTCCCAAGAAACATACTTTGGGATTAGGCATAACATTTAATCAAACATCACTAACAGGACAGCTAAGTAACCTGGAAAGTGAACCTACCCAGCAAAACCACCAGTTTAGCCGGGATTATGAGAAAACTGATTTTTCCTCATGTTTTCTTGGACCTGAAACATACAAGGAAACGGACAGTCCAGATCCAGTGACACTTCACCCTGCCTGGGGTCCTCGGGCGCTCTCACCCTCAGGAGGCCTGAAGCCACGCCCTCTTGTGCTGGTCCCGGGCCCAGATTGAGGGAGGGCTGGACCCTGTGATCTCTCTTGGTTCTTAAGCAGTTATTAAGTGGCATGAAAGGCAGTTTTTAAGAATACTCTTCCCCTCTATGCCTGAGTCATTACCTAGGAATGAGTCAGGAACTGAGGTGGTCTCTTAATTACCTCAATCTTCTTGCTTTTCTGCATTAAATTGTAATTACTATTCAGAGCCCTTTGAAATATCTAGCCTTATAGGTAACCTCGTTCTAAAAAAAAAAAAAAAAAATCTGTGCTATTGTTTATGATAAAAAATAGTTGGTGGTTATGCTACTAAATCACAGTTGGAAGGAATCAGATGTTCAAGACTATCCATCCAAACTCCATTTTAAGGACAGATGACCTAAAAGAAGAGTTTCAACAACTTGCCCACAGTCGAGACTGATGAAAAAGCCCAGGCGGGAGGACAATTAGGGAGATGTTGTTACGCTTCAAGTCAACCTTTATCACCATAAATAATAACATCCACCCAGCCTGTGCCAACATACTAAGAAAAACAATAATATGACTCTTAAATCACCTAAGGAAGGCTCAGCATGAGTTGTTTGGTAAGTAAGACCCACCCACAGAATACCGAAGGGCTTTGTTGGTCATTTTAATTAAAATGAGCTTTCTGTCCCATTTCATAATTCTCTTTGATTTTGTTTTGGGTTTTTTTCCTTCTCCCTTCATTGGCCACCATTTCAAAACAAGCTATAACACAGTGGACAAGGGCCAAAATGCCTGATCCATAAACAGGTAGAAAGAGCTAGAGCGACAGCTGAGCAAGGCAGACAGAGCAACCATGGTTTATGGAATGAGATTTATGAAGGGGAAAAAAAAAAAAATCACAGAAATAACAGACATTTGTTTGCGGAAACTTTCAAGTCTTGCTTTCTGGAAAAACACATCTTGGAAAACTTGACACTTTGCTTCTTCGTTAAATAAAGTAGCAAAGGGATGGGAGTCAGGGAGAGGGACATTTGGACATCAGGCTATCCATGCGTCAAAGGGATCTTTTGCTTTGGGGGGTGGAGGGTTCCCTCAGGCCGAATGTTGGAGAAGCAGAATTCTTTTAAAAAGTCTCTGCAGGTAAGAAAGAAAACCCATCCGTAGCAACCATGCTCCTGACTCTGCCCTGTTCAGGGCCCTGAGAAGGCCTGCACCAGCCAGAAAGCTTAGACTCGTGGTAGAGGTGGGGCTGTCAGGCTCTGTGACCCCCCCAGGACTTCATGACCTGGGGCCTGGGGTGAGCCTCACACATCATTAGCAAGGCTTATGCTGTAGGTAACTATGTCTCCCCAGGAGATGAGAGATCTCTTTCCCTTTCAAGTCCCAGAAGCCCCTGGGGCTGGCTGGAAGGAATTCCTGAGCTAAAACGGTCTCCCCCAAATCAATGTCCAGCACCACAACTGCTGTGAAAACTCCTTACTAAACCCAGGTGGACCACCTTCACATTTGACGGAGTGACACCCCCGCCACACCCCAGGGTGCCCAGGCACGGCCACGGACTCTTCTCCGGATAGAGTCCAACGTGCACTCGCCAGCCAGCAAACCACGTCCCAAAGGTACAATACTCTCCCTTCTTTGCCCTTTTTTTAATAGCAAAATTCACTTTATCTTTTTTCAGATACTCTTACTTAATTAATCTCTATACTCAGAATGGGACTAGAACTCACACACCCAAGATCAAGAGTTACACACGGTGCTGACACGCCCAGCCAGGCACGCCTATAGGAAAATATACTTCATATTTCCATTCCCCTGCACTCAAATTCCCATCCTCTTTCACTCCAGAAATGGCTCCAACGCAAAACAACAAAAATCCTTTGGTTATCTGTGCCTCCGCGCGCACAGGCAAAAGAAAGATCCCCTGCACAAGGTCCCCCACTTTGCTTGTGGAACCCGGGCGCTCTCCAGTTAGCAGAATGCGGCCCTCGGTAATTTACACTGAACTGCACCTGCTGAAAATCAAGCAGCATTTCCTCATCAGGCGCCCTCAGTCTTTAAGCGCATTTATAATCACTAATTCAGATTTGCAAAAAGCTCCTTACCCATAATAATGATGTTGGTCCTATTTATTTTGAGACCAGGAGTTTCTGGAGGCTCATCAATTCTTTCTACTTTTTTCCAAGGCTGACTTAAGTGAGGAAACTTGTTAACAGCCAGGATTCTGACCACCGCTCTGACACTCCGGTTGTATTAAAATGAAATCATCGGAAAGACATCGATTATGTTCCCGAGAAGCATCTGGTGGTTAGAACCATCCCCAGGGCCACAACTGGAGTGGTTTTAAGTCCTCCTTTCCAAGCAGCAACCACCTACGTAAATCTCCGTCTTACCGTCTTTTACAAACCAGCCTCCCCCTCTCGTGGCACCTGGGTTAAGCACCAATCTCAGAGCAAAAAGACAAAGCAGCCTCCTGCCTCCTGCTCCCGCCAACAAGGAGTCATGGAAGACGGGCCACGTGTGTCTCTTTCCACAGCTTCCGAGGCACCCACCTGGCAGCAAACGTACCTCACACCTGTCACACATGCCAACTGCCCCATGTCTGCACTTAGAAATTTACTCCTAGGCTTTCCCTGTTGCCCTCTGGGTTTTGGCTTCTGAATGTTTTTAAATGGTAAAACAAAAGTCAGCCATTTTTGAAGAAGAAAACAACCCTTTTAAAGATGAGAACCGGGGGTGCCTGGGTGGCTCAGTGGGTTAAAGCCTCTGCCTTCGGCCCAGGTCATGATCCCAGGGTCCTAGGATCGAGCCCCACATCGGGCTCTCTGCTCAGCAGGGAGCCTGCTTCTTCCTTTCTCTGCCTGCCTCTCTGCCTACTTGTGATCTCTGTCAAATAAATAAATAAAATATTTTTTAAAAAATCATAATAAAGATGAGAACCGGGTAGGGTATTTCAGAAAAGGGCTCCAGGGTACTTTTTGGCGGACAGGAGGACCCCTGAACCACAGCAGCGATGAGGTCAGGGCTCACACGCCCTCTTACGTGTCATCAGTGCTGTGGACACATCTATAGCAGGAAAGTCCATCCACCAAGAAATCCTCTTTGACCTGGTTCTTTGGAACCTGGGGTCTGGGCGAGAACGTCCCCCTGCAGGCTGCTCAGACGGCTCCCGCTGATCCCAGGTCTCCCAATGTCCGTGCCCTTGGGGAATTCATCTCCTCCCTAATGATCTGCTGAATAACAGAAAACAGCCAAAGTGCTTGGAGGTCACTTCCATTAGGTTACCAAAGGCTGTGACTCCTGCCTTCTTCACATGCTACCTCTTCCGGTCTCCCCTCCCTGAGGGGTGACAGCTACCACACAAAGAGGCCCACGGGACAAGCAACTGAGGACAGCCTCCAGCCCACAGCCAGCGAGGAACTGAGGCCCTCAGCCCAACAGCCTACAAAGAAGAGAGTCCGACAACCATGGGAATGAGACCGGGAGCAGGTCCTTCCCCCAACCGACCCCACAAATGAGACTCCAGACAAAACTGAAATCTTAGTACTATGAGAGACCTCCCCGTGGAAGGCCCAACTAAGCCACACCTGGAAACTGTGAGATAATAAATGTTGTTTAAAGCGACTGCGCCTTGGGGGAATTTGTTACACAGTAATAGGTAACTAATACACCGACTCATGTTTTCCAAATGCATCAAAGAATGTCACAGTCAAATTCCTTATGCTTTCCTCACATACTACGTTCCTCAAGGCCTCCCTTTCCAGGGTAAATGATGTAGAGACTCCATTTCTCTTCCTGAGACATCCTTCCTTCAAACTCAGCCCAGGATCCCTTCCTGACCTCTGTAATCCGTCGCCTCCGGAAGAGCCAACACCCTCTCTCCCCACACACCCACAGGACAACATGCTCCTCTGACTTCAGCCTACTCAGATAATGGCTTTCTGGTCTACCTTCCCTACCGCACGAGGAACCAGCGTGAGGTTAGCTGGGGTTGTGCTCTGTCCAGCACCTCAGATGGGCCTGCTCCCAAGGATGTCATCCCCATCGCTGACTGGATGAACAAGAGCTTGAACGGGCATTTCCACTCCTCTTTAGGGAGATGGCTGTCAAGGTCCACCTCCCCCGGTGTGAGGAGACTATACCTTCTGTGATGGGCTCTCCAGAGCCTGGCAGATGGAGGACAGAGATCCTGTCACCACGGAAGCATCCTGTCCGCATACACACTATTTCATACCCAGCGTCTAGGCCAAGTCCATCCATACTCACACATCCTGCTCAAACAGGGCAAGTTTACTCACGCTTCTCTAATTCTGCTTCACGTTCAGTTTTATGGACTATAAAGCATGTAGAAAACAGACTCAACTTTCTACCCTTCTGTTATTAAACTCTTCTCACATAAAGAACAATGCAAATGCGGGCTATGCTTTTAAAGTACACTTGAGTCCAGGAAAACGGTTTTAAAATATCCACTGTGAGGGGCACCTGGGTGGCTCAGTCGGTTAAGCGTCTGCCTTCGGCTCAGGTCATGATCCACACAGGTCCTGGGATCGAGCCCCACCCTGGGCTCCCTGTTCAGCAGGGAGCCTGCTTCTCCCTCTCCCACTCCCCCCTGTTTGGGTTCCCTCTCCTGCTGTCTCTCTCTCTGTCAAATAAATAAAATCTTTTAAAAAAAGAGACAGAGATTCATAAAAACTTAAGAAACAGCATTTTGAAAATTTCATTCTACCTTATAGCCTCCGATGCGATGTTCCTGCTTAAACTCCTTTCCGTTCTTCAGCCAGCGCATCGTTGGTGTTGGATTCCCCCCAGCTGGACAGCGGAACTTGACAGTATTGGCTGCGGGGACAGCATGAAGTCGCTTTTCCATCTTTTCTGTGTTGGTCCAGTACGGAGCTCCTGGAGTAGAAAACAAGATTACAATGTACAGAGAAGGAGAGCTTCATTTCCATAGCAGGGAAGATAATGTTACTTTGTATGAGAGCGAGCTAACATGCTCAAAAATCTTCGGGTAATATTTACATTAGGAAAAAAATTTTCTGAAGTCTAGCAGATGGCCTAGCAGAAGCCCCTGGAGAGAAACTGCTTGGTAGTTTGTGTCTCTTAACAGGGGAAAAGTATCTAAGGTACCTTCTCACCCTTGTTCCCAGTCCCAGAGTATAAATTCACAGCGAATCATGTTTTCAAATGCGACTTTACATAGACAGTGTCAACACATAGATAACAACAGCTGAGTCCACCAAAATGTATCCTTTTGGATCACCACACCTAGCAAGTGATCGCATACACACACAAGGTGTGCTCGAAGCCACGTCAACTTAGCCACTGAAGCTGTAAGGGACAATCAATAATAGAATTTACCATCCTAAGATGAGAAATCATTCAGGAAGGTATCATTAAATTCCCAGGACTTTTTATGACAAACCCAAAAAGCCCTATCACTAATTACGTTTTAATTTTTTTTAATGAGCAATGATTTTTCAGTGGTTGTGAATGCCATAATTCTACCACCATCTCTAAACAGGAAAATCTTAACAGGAGGCTATCAATTACATGTTCTATGAAGGTGAGCCCTCTAAATGACCTGCAAAGTCATAGATACAAGTGATTCTTTAAACTCACAAGATAACTTTTTAAATTCCCAAATGAAGGACATTTTATCTAAGTAAGAACCGCAGCATCGACCCAGAATACCACCGTAAATTCTTCATGCCTGCCAACAGTCCGCACTGCTGACTGAGGGCCTCTTATTTGCCAAACAGAGCTCTAAAAACTCTTACATGTTTAGCATGTTAATCCTGACACCAATCTGATAAGAAAGGCGTTATTATAATCCTTGGGCACAGACAGGGAAACTGAGGCACAGAGAAGCTACAAAGTTAGGAAGAGGCGCAGGCAGGTTTGAGCCAAGGCACTCTGATTCCTGAGCCCACTGTCTTTGCCCCTACTCTCCAAGGCTGGTAAGAACCAGCTTCTCCAAGGGGTCAGAATCCATACTTTCGGCCACTCCGATATTCAAGACCGGAGTCCAGGACAGCCAGCCCTTGCCAGAGGCACGCTCGTTGCCTTCTCAATGACGGCCCAAAAGTTCCACTGAAATCTCGTATAGCTATTCAACTTTTCACGTTTGTGTTTCTGTCTTAGCAAACTGGTAGCCGAAACTTCCGTAAAGCATCCAACAGGGAGCCTTGTACATTCTAGAATATTCTAGAACACAGAAATGCTAGAAGCCTGATTCATAACGTGTTTACTGCTGATGAGGGTTAGTTAGCCTGAGCAGCAGCACACACATTTCACAAACCAGAAACAAACAGGTCCAGGCAGGGGTTTTGTCTCTGATGCGGATTTACAAGTCTCCTCTATTCTGTGGATGGCACAGCCTGCTCCCGGGAGGGGGTAACAATCCCCTTCCCTTAACAGCCAGACTCCCATGGCAGACTGAGGAATGGGAAAAAGTGCATTCAAAACACCTACCCCTGTTTGCCTCACCCTTGCTCTTAAAACCTGACTATAAAAGGTGGAGCTGAGATTTCTTAACAAGGGCATGCCGAATCTTCTTTATCCTTGTTTATCTAAGCATCAGCGTCGATGTGGATGGTGTCTACACGATGCCAAGACCGTGCAGGCAAGGCAGAGCCGAGGTGGTCGGTCCTGTGTGCCAGAGAAAGAAAGGCCAGAGCAGGGGCAGGGGGAGAGCCAAGGGAAAAACAACGGGGCTGTGCACATTCCTCTTGAAACCAGTTGTATCTGCAATGAGTACTCAACTTGGTAACCCATTTGGCTCTGGGTGTCAAATGCCCATAAACACACCCATTCTTCTGAGAGCTCACCAGGGACTGCTCAACTGCTATTCGTCACAAGACTCCCAGGGCCTGGCATCTACTGGAACAATTTCAATAATCTTTCATTTTAAAAGCTTCTACTTAGAAAAATCCAACCACAGCCATAGCCACTAAAAAGAAACCATTAAGAGCACAAAATAAATAATGAGCTTTGTCACTACACAAAGACTTTTATAAATCTGACCTAAATGAAAAGCATACCTCATGCTGTCAGGTGTCCATACTCGTGTCATTTGTTTAAGTAAACACAATGGCCTATTCATATGAATTAGCTAAATATTAATGTAGTAACTCTTTGAGATAGCATCAATTAGGGCTGAGCTGGTCCTCTGGAATGTCTTTTTTTTTTTTTTTTTTCCATATAAAAGGAACCAACAGATATGTGTTTCAATTCCATGAGGCAGGATTTTTATGTTCCCTAAAATGCTAAAAAGTAGGATTTAGTGGAAGGACCTGGGAACGTTGCTGCGTTCCCCTCTCACGGAGAGAAGCTGTCCGGAGGCAAGAACCCACACAGGGATCGCCCCAGACCACAGGAGCCCGTACGGGCCTGGCCTGTGGCAACAGCACCCTGGCAGCCAGCACCTTTGTCTTGGCACCTAAGGAATGATTTAAGGACAAGAGTGCAAAGAATTTTGCTGGAATTTCTGGCAGGAAGCCACTTCCCTGGGGTAAAATTTCAATCGTTAAAACTACACCTATAAAATCTGCTTGTACAAAAGAAACGCACAGCCACGAAGCCCAGGGGCACCGGCTTGTCACCTGAAGTCACAGAGATGTCAGGTGGGCGGGGCACTGTAAGATCTAATCAACCGAGTAGAAACCCATCACCTACACGGCTCAGGCTTGAAACCTCCATCTGCAACACTCTTTTCCCAAATGCCCGAAAACCGTGACTTGACGGAAAAGCCGTCGAGCCAAGTTTTCCGGGTTCTCTGTGGGGGCAGTGCTGGGCCACCCCAACGCTCTGCCCAGTCCCACTCACATCACACAGGACAACACGCTTCTGTGACAAGGCTTTCCTCTAAGATTTTGAGCTCACGCATTAAAAAAATTTTTTTAATGAGCATGATGCTGGAGGGGAGGAGTTATTATTTTATAATGGTTCCTCCTGAAATAAACTAGTTTTATGTGGAGCCTGAAGAACCTGGAAGGTCTAGAAAAATACTGAGACTGTAGAATTAGCCCTCACTGCGCTTTCTTCATCAGCGGCCTCGTGTCCTCCGCGAACTTTGTCTTCGATGTTTCCTGCCATTTTTGCAGTCTGGATACGTGGAAATGCTAGCCACCTCCTCCCATCACCCCCAACATACACACACCCCAAGAACAACAATGCAGCTGGTGAGAGACCAGGACCAGGCTCCTTTTTTCAAACCATGGCTGGTGAACAGTGTTAACTCTCATTTGCAGAAGGAACTCACTGAACAAATTAACAGTTCACAAAAGCGAGATGGCCCTTGCATGTAGTAGGTTTTCAGTGCAAACATCTCCTCAACAACTTTATAAAAGATGAAACTTGTGTAGGAGTGAGTTTAAAGTCAATCCATAGAAAAGGAATGGTGATATAAATCTCAGACGGCACAGAGAAACAAATTCTACTAAATCAGAGGTAAATAAGTTGACCTATAGGACAGATCTTCTGATGTAACATGTAGCAAAAGAATGATGCTCTCCTAGTCACGAAATACGAACAATGAGCTTAAAGGAAGAGTGAAACCCATGGAAAAAAATAAGTAAAGGAATCAAGGCTTGGCATTCCATCAAGGAATACGATACCTATACTCAATATCATTTTCCACCCTGAAACAGTTATTGGGTATCAGTGAAAATGCTAATAGAATTTTACTTTAATAGGGCAGTATCCTCTTAAGATGTGCTGGTTAAACAGAGATGTAGAATCCCGCAGAAACTTCCTTCAACGTTCCTTCCACCTACCACCTCCATCCCGCACTGAAGATCCATCATACCCTTCGCTGGGCCTCCTCTCTCTCATCTACGTGTTTCCATCACCAGGAGGGCTCCATTGTGAAATGTATCCCCTTCGATGTCTGCTGACCAGTCAGAGTACAGCACCTGGGGGGTCCAGCCTGAGTCGTCTTCAGCGCATGGAGTAGGCACTCAAGTGTTTATTGAATGGACAGATAGATGGATGGATGGATGGAAGGACGGACTGACAGACAGATGGATAAATGTACAAGATGGACAACTGCTAAAAGCTTGAGCTATAAAATGAAGGAGCTGAACTGAATGTTCTGGTAAGGTCCCTCCCCGTCCTAACATTCTGTGCAGGTATTGCAAGCAGATATCGATCATGTCAACACACGGTAGGACTAGAGGGTTTCTTTTGACTGTGCCATTGAAAACATGGGCTGCTCCCAAAGAAGCCCTTACATGCCCCAGTATGTATGCCAACATGGACATCTACGCTTTATGGTCTCCTCTCTTTCTGAAATCAAAAAGAGAACACAGTCCAGCAGTTTAAAGGAAAAACATGGAGTCATATTACCACTGTACCAATAGGCCTCAGTGACCATCTGGTCCAACGGCAGATCTGATCAATGTCACCCAGAAAGGTCAAGTGATCCGATCTAGGTTGCATGGCCAAGGCCGGGCTGAGGCAAGATCCAGGCCTCCAGCTCCCTGGGCAATGCTCTTTCAACCCCTCCAGGCTGCCCTTTGAACTCTCCCATGGTAATTAAGTCAAAAGTTGAAGATTTATGTGAGCTGTGGACGCTGATGACTGCCAACTGTATTTTTATTGATGCAAAAATAAAAAAACATAGCCTGTTTCAGCTCCTAGATTAAGTCTCACAAACTCCCTAAAGCCCCACTAAGGCCTCTGTCTTAAGTCTATAATTAGGGCCTTTAAAAATATCACTAATCAGGACATTTGAATGCTTTGACCCTGACTGGGGTGTGGGTGGGAGGATGCCTCTGAGCTCCAACCCCGTCCTCCCAGTAGACTGAGGTTCATCTGTTTTCAGTTTTGAATAAACTCGGAGAAAACAAATATAACAGAGACATAAGTGAGCGCGTGGTTATGGGGTTGGCGGGCTTTATTTAAGAATCTCATTAAAAACAACAACTTGCTGACCAGTGAGGCATTTGATAGAAACACATTAAAACGAGCCAGGCAAGTGACCCTCCTTTGAAATGCCTGAGTCTACTGGGAGACCAGCTGCCCCATGGGAGTTCCTAGAATCTGCCTTCAAAGGAAAACCCTCCACTTACTGGTTGTGCTGGTTGACCACAGGGGAGGCCAAGAAAGAGAAAATTCAACCCAACCTTCCGAAACAGAACACCATCCCTGGCTTTTGTGATAAAACACCCAAACCAATTTAGGGTGAGGTTTTCATTATGAAAGAATGTTAAAAAATTCAGGAAGGCTCTGTGCTCTGGGTATTATTATTATTATTACTATTATTTTCAATTCCTGGAAACTGCAACACAACATTTACCAACTTAGATATAATCTCTACCAAGTAAAAATCTCAGTTAGACCAAAGGTGATGGTGAACTGTTAATTATCAGCAGGTTAACCACAAAAGGAGTATGGAATCTCAAGCCAAGTTCCTTCATTTTCCCTGGCTAGTTTCAAAAACATTGCCTTTCTCCCTGACACAGAGTATGAGTACCTGCGGTTCTCAACAGGAATGAAACCAAAATAGGAAACTGCCTTGTCAGGGCGCCTGGGTGACTCAGTGGATTAAAGCCTCTGCCTTCGGCTCAGGTCATGATCTCAGGGTCCTGGGATCGAGTCCCCCATCGGTCTCTCTGCTCAGTGGGGAGCCTGCTTCCCGCCCCCACCCTCTACCTGCCTCTCTACCTACTTGTGATCTCTGTCTGTCAAATAAATAGTCTTTAAAAGAGAAGGAAAGAAAGGAAGGAAGGAAGGAAGGAAGGACGGACGGACGGACGGAAGGAAGGAAGGAAGGAAGGAAGAAAATTGCCTTGTGTCTCTCTGCACTCCAGAGGAAAAAACCACTCCAGGAGCAAAAATCTTGATAGAGCTGCCTCGCTATCAATTCTCTCTAGTTCAGTAGTTAACCTGAACTTTGTCAATCCTGATCTTCTCAAGAACTAAGTCTCTAGCTCTTCAGAAACATTCATCACTTAAACACCCGCTTGAGGTAATAAAAATCACTCGAGAAAAAAAAATGGACATGCATGTCTACTTATTAGCTGCCAGATAACCCATTAAGATACCTGCACCTAGGGGAAGCAAGGACTAATTAAGTTATGCTTTCCCTGCTGAAGTAGAAACTCTGAACCTTTCAAAACCCTCAACCTGGACCCATTTCAAAAATCAGCATTTGAAATTGCAACTTTCAGAGCGAGAAAGTCCGTTTCACTACAGGGCATACGTAAGCAGCATTATTTCCTGGCAGCCAAGCTTGTAATGACATCACAGGATTGCTCCGCTCGGGGAAACGTCTAGGGATGGTAAAGTGTGAGGTCATCAGCTAGTCAGCTGCTAAAATATGACCTGAGAATGCCCTTCCCATCTGTGATGGAAGGACTTAACTTAAAAGGCAAGACAAAAGTCAGGTCAACCAGATCAGTCCATTGCAGGGATTTTCAAAGCGTGGGCAACAGGATGCGAATAAATGCTGGATTTTAAAAAGGGTCGTATGGTCAGTTAAGTTTGGAAAACCCTGGGAAAAGCCAAAATTAAACAGATGTTTTATCACTGAATGCTGCAGAGTTTGTATTATGCTTACGGATGGACGCTCTAAGTCTCTGAGAAAGGGTCATAGGAGAAGGTATTTCTCAAATTCATTTCAAAATACAACTCCTTCTTGGCACAGAATTATTCTGGACTAGGGTTCCAAAGGGATATACTTTGGGAAACACCAGCTTATTCTCTTAAGGCACAGACCAGACCTGAGCATTACCACTTGTAACGAGACCCGTAAAAGATGTATGTGAAGACTGTAATTTCACAAACTATTCCCTGAACATCCAGGCTAGTCCTTGCCTCCCAAAGTGGTCCAGCAGGAAAGGCGGGTCTGAGACACGATGCGATACCGCCCATGATGCCAGAAAACAGGACACATGAACTTTCAAGATCGAGCCACTCAATCTGCTTGTGTAAGCAAGGAAATCTCTATAGGGAAACCCACCGTTGAGCTGAGCTGGGTCCTGTATGATGCTGTGAGAGTTAAGGTCAACCTAAATATTACAAAACATCCCTATAAAAAATCAGACCTACTTTCATGGCCAACATTCAACAATCCTGCCTTAATTTTGAACTTATTTTTGCCATTGGACCTGACTGCCATGCTTTTTGTACTCCATACAAAAGTTAAGAACTCCACCAGGCAGATAAGCTCGCCTTCTTACAGCTAACCACCCAATTTAGATAAACAAAATCTAGTATACCAGCAGAGGGAAGGACCCGCAATATATTTTTCAAGCCATCGGCTGCAGAACAATTACCAACCCCAAAAAAGGGAGAGGGAAAAAAAAAAAAAATCTCTGAGACAAGCCCAGAAATGTGACTGTCAGCACAGGGTCCCTAGAACATCATTTGTTAACTTCACTGAAGAGGAACTTTCAAACACACCCAGTGGCATTTCCAGACAATCAGAAGGCATCCGAGGAATCAATCTGGACACACGGGTGTTTTCCAGGTGGCTGAAAATGCATGGTATTCGGTGCTTTGACAATTTTCCCTATTAATCAGGTCAGGCATTTGACACTGGAGGTGGCAAAAAATTGTTTTAATGGCAACATCCCCTTCCCCGCCTTGCCAATTACCCTGGCCATGGCATTCCTCTGTCCACACAGGCCACAGCTGCTTAATCTCCGCTGCCCCAGGCTGCACCTGTGAATCAGACCAGCCTAATCACACGAACAGATGGCAGAGGCCAAGTAGCCAGCTAAGAACTGCTATCACTTTAAATCGCATCTAATGTTTCACAGGCACCAAACAGAGGCAGTTCCCGACAGCACTATCTCCCTGGTACAGCTAACACCAGCCCTTAATCACTGCACAGCACCCATCGCGGGGCAGACTTGGTGTCATTCGAGAGCTAATTACAAAGAAGCCTGGTCCCAGGGTGAAGGCATGGCGTCCCTGAAGTACGCTCTACTCCCAGGCCTGTCTGCACAGGCATCGGGCAGTTGGGACTAGTGTTCAGGAGGAGAGCCTGGAGCTCCGAGGCAGGTAACCCTTCCCAATCGTCAGAAAGAGGGTCGGTTCAGTCGGTCTACTTGTTACGTAACCTATACCTTGCTGTTACATTGTACTGCATCCCAAGTATTGCAGGTAACCTGCCATCAGACTTGGTTCAGCGGGACAGTGCAGCTGGCAGTCATGCTAACACAACCCAGCCACCGCCGGTGTTGGTATCCCACGAGTGGGCCCCACTTGGGGCTATAAACAACACTGCGCCCCCTTCATCACCCTGGGGACTGGGAGAGGGGCACTGTGACTCAACATGCAACCGGTCTACAAGTAAATGGCAGTTTTGCCTTTTGCTCGCTGAATCGTTAACTTCCAATCAATAACACTAGAATAATACCTTTCTCTACCTTGTGAGGTGTGGCGGGGGCGCAGGGGGGGATGCTCTGCCTGAGCCAGCAACCAGCACAGAGTCTGCCCAAAGCAGGGTCTTTTTTATCCTCCCCTGTAGAGCCAAAGAACTAATAATAGGGAATGAGTGATGTCTCCTGATGTACCAGAGTTTTATTATTAAATGGTAATAATAACTTTGTTAAAGGGTTGGTACAAATCACAGCAGAAGACAGTTTCACTCACCCACTGTTTTATAAACAAGAGCTCTAACGGCAAACTCCTGCTCAAGGCACATCAACACGTGGGAATCCCTAAGTCAGACCTTATCATTCCTCATGGGACAGGAGAATCACTCCAGGAGTTTCTAATTCAGTGCATCTGGGGTGGGGCCTTGCCATTTTCATTTCTGGTAAGTTATTAGAGATGACGCTGATGTTAGTGGTCCAGGCCCTAAGCCTTTTTCCGAAACAGTGAAAACTACAGACCAAAATATTTTCCTTTTTGCCTAAGCTGCTAGGAGACTCAGGGACAAGTGCAATTCCCCACTTAACACATTCTTCTGGGTCCCTAACAGTTTCAATTTTCTCGTCTTCCCTGAAACAGCCCTGGGCCTCTTTTAATAACTGTCTTATTATTTAGGACTTGTTTAAATTTATGAAACTGACGAAAATCCTTTTGGAAAAATGTAGAATATAATGCCTGAGGGAAGAATGCCAGGGACCCGTCTAAAATCACTCCGGGAACACGCAAGCCCTATTATCGGAAAGACAATGAAGGCTCTATTTTACCTTCTTTCTTGAACATATGCACACACTCTTCTGAGCGCTGTACAAATACAAACTCAAATACAAACAAAATCCTCGTTAACCGCAATGGACACTGTGGCTATTCCCATTTTACAGTTGAAGAAACTGAGGCACAGAAGTAAATTATTTGCCCGAGTGACAGAGGTAGAGAGGCCACGTGCTTCTACACCAAGGCCGCCCACGTGTCACTGCTCAGCAGTAACTGCCTTCACAAAGCAGACGGCGCCTGCCGGTCCCCTTCTCTATTGCTGTCTGCAGAGTAA
This sequence comes from Lontra canadensis, assembly GCF_010015895.1. Taxonomy (NCBI): domain Eukaryota; kingdom Metazoa; phylum Chordata; class Mammalia; order Carnivora; family Mustelidae; genus Lontra; species Lontra canadensis. The sequence goes on along the minus strand of NW_022631073.1, from coordinate 9,727,365 downwards.
GGCACACCACTCCCCTTACTTCCGCTCGGCACGCAGTAATGTTTAAAAAGGCCCTGGTTTCCCAACCTCAGCCCTACTGACATCCTGAACCAGATCCCTCTTTGTCATGGGCTGTCCAGGACACCGCAGCAGCCCCCTGGCTTCAATCCACTGGAAGCCACTGGCATCCCTCCTCCCCCTGTTGAGACAACCAAACATTGCCCAATGTCCCCAGGGAAGGTAGAAGGAGGAGAAGCCCCCCCAGCGGAGAACCCCCTAGTTAAGCCCCACACGGTCACAGGACACCAGAAGATGGTATTCGGTTCTACTCGGGTGATGTCCCCAAATGGTGAGAAACCAAAGAGAAAAAGAAATTCAAGGAAAGGAAAATCGTGACGGCTTTCCAGAGAGAGCGGCTTTCTGACACAGTAAGAAAGGACAAACGGTAGAGAAGGGTGTACAGGAACAACGGTTTATTCTCAGAATTAGAAAGTCGGGAGAGCAGACATAGCAGAGGAAAGGTGAGGGCCAGAGGAAAGACACGGCATCCGGAAGAATGGACGAGACGACAGGTTAGAGTCCGGACTTCCCACCAGGCTCTGCTCACTCCGGAACCTTCTGAGACGGCCACTACTTACTCTTGTTGTTACTGTTCTCACTGACAAAATCCTCGGAGCCGTCTGTGTCGTCCTCGTCATCTCCAGATGAGATGGCATCTGTATTCAAAAGAATATAGCCATGGTTGTGTTTGTGTGAAGCAAGAGGCTGTAATCACGTACAACTCGGTCCTTCTAGAGAGGGCCTTCCTCAACCCGGGAGCCCACGCAAGAGTCCGAGACCGTGCTTAGCAAAGATGGTTTTAATGGCTTAAATGTTCTCTCCGTGATGACAGTTGGTCTGTATTATGGTTCGCAAAGCTTTCTGGCTTTCACGTTATTTAAACATGCTGTCAAGCTGGAAATATATCGAAGCTAGATTTTTAAGCTTCAAACAGCATTCAGGTCCCCAACAGATTGACTGATTGTGTTGTGATCCGTCCAAAGAGTCTTCCCAACACCACCTTTCAGTTCTCAGGATCCCCTTCAAGAAGGGAATCTGTATTTAGTCCCTAGCCCAACTTAGCCCCTGTGTGGCCTTCCATCCATTCACTGACTTCTCAAAGCAAACCTTTAAACTCGGCCACACAGGGGGTCCATGCGGTTCCCCCTAACTGCATGGAGGAAACATCAAGAAGGAGAGAAACTCACATTTTAATAAAAGGAATCAGAAATCTTCCCCATCAAATTTCAATCCTGGGTTCTACATGCCAAGGATGCGAGGTGTGGGGGGGGGGGGGGGGGGGGGAATGGGAGTTGAAGATGTGTTTTTACTTCTACAAGAGTGGACTGTCTTAAAAGGGAAATGTTACTTTGCACATGAGAATCCCATCATTTTTAACGACCAGCCTTTGTGGTCGAGCTGGTCCCGTGGAAGAACTTCAGAAATAGATCCACAGCAAACTATAAAGCTCTGTGCGTGGCATCCAATTAGCGGCTCCCGCTGTGACTTCACTCATCCAATACGATTTGACCCGGAAAACAGCTACAGAGGAGAGAGAGCGGAGGGCCCGCGGGCCAACTCACCTGTGACATTCACCATGAAGTAGACAGCCTCGCTGTCTACCGGCCTAGCCGCCGTGCAAGCATAGAGGCCGGAGTCTCTAGGCGTGGCACCTTTTATCTGCAAGTATTCCCCAGTAAGCACTGTCCTATTGTTGGGCCCCAAGTGTACCCCATCCTTAGTCCAACTGATCGTGGCGGCATCTCTCAACGGACAGCGCAACTCTAGCGACTCCCCGGGCGCGGCCACATAAACTTCAGGTTGGGAGATTTGGTATTTGGTTGGCGGCTCTGCAGAAAGGTAGGAGAGAGAAGATGGAGACAGATGGGAAGGAGGAAAAGGAGAGAACGTCCAACAAAGGTCAGTGGCGGCCCGTTTATTCCCAGGAGAGGCTGCTGTTGGTTTGCAAATGGCCCAGGCAGGCATTCGCCTCTGCCCGCGCCCAGGAACCCAGGAGACAGCCTCGTGCACAGAGCAGACTGAGTGTCTGAGACGGGGACCACAGCAGAAGCGGCCCCGCTGGGTCTGTGTGAGCTGGAGGGCTGTAAACACACACTCGAAACCCAGCATGGAACGATATCGTACAAGAAAACTTTTCAGTCGATTGCCAATCCCAAGTCTGCTTGCAACTGTCACACCTGGTAATTCTATTCCTGTGGCATTTTTTCATTTGTAGGGATGTGTGTTTTTCATGCAGTGCAACTGCACAGCTGTGTGTCTATACCTACACACACATACACAAGTACACACACACACACACACACACACACACCCCTGTATTTATCTTTGCTAGACTCTGTTGTCACAAAGCCGAGCTTCTTAAAATGAAATGCCTCAAACTCAAGGGAGACAAATGAGTCCTTCTACAAAACTCTCAGGCTCAGATTGCTTTGCTGGTCTGGAGACCTAATTCTGTGCTATATAAGCTGGAACACACTGTTTTTCTTCACACCGAAAAGATCAAAATGCCTCCAGACATCCGAGAGGTGGTCTCCATATCGCACTCAAATCGATCTAGAAACAAACCTACTGAGCATTGCACACCGACCTCAGACACTGCAGGCCCGGTCCCTCCCTGCCCACCAGCTCCCCCGACACATCCTGGGTTCCAGCCCCCTCAGGCCTCTAACTTTATGTCCATTTAGGGGTCCTTCCTCCCTCACCTCCCCATTTACCCAACTCATGCTTCAAGGCCCAAATCATCCTGTTGGATGTGAGCTTGTCATCCGTCCCCCAGGCCAGGAGTGACATGGATCTCCCCTTCTTGTTCACCTGCCTGCTTCGCCCACTTCTGGGGAAGCACCACAGATCCCATGGCCGTGTCCTGTCTTCTGGGGAGATAGCGAGGTCTAGATGGAGGGCTCAGGTCTCCTTGGGTGTCCTGCCCTCCTCCAAGCATACACACGGAAGGGGCCCATGCGGACCAGGACTGCAGGCACCAGATGTGCAGGGCAAGAGGGGACGGGACAACGTGTGCAAGGAGAGGTGAGACGGAGCCACAGGCTTATAAGGAAAGCAGCCAGAGCTGCTGGCTGGGACCCACGAGGACCCATGAATGGGCTTTCATCCCTCACAATGGGAACTGTGAATGGTACCCAGAGTCCCAGGCCCGGGAACCCAACCTTCCCAGTTCTGGGACGGCTCCAAATCTGGGCATCACGAGACGGCTGTTTTGTCCCTCTGAGCGTAGTCGGGACAAAACTCTCATGTAACAAGGGAATAAAGTCGCTTCGTGCTTAGTCCCACTGTTGAAGGAACAGGGAAGACCGCGTGCCTCTGCTTCTAGAAATTCTCCACAGCACCACCCTCAACAGCCAACATGGGAGGCCCAGGGCTCCCCAAAGGGGCACCTCCAAAAGCACACATGCAGAGACGGGTCCAGACACTGAAGACGATGTGGACGTAAAGGGACAACCGCAACAAAGTATAAGAAAATAAAAGTCAAGTTTACCGTGGACAAACATAGCCGGCAACAAGGGCAGAAAACCCCAACTCGCAGGCACATGACATTTCCCAAGTAAGTCTGTTTTCCTCATTCAACACCTGCTGAACACGTACCACGGGCCATACTTTAGCCTGGATGCTTGGGAAGCAGCAGGGCACAAGGAAATTCTTGCAACACGGGTGGGACCTTAATTACAGCGGAGGCGACCGACAATAAAGAGAAAATCGGCCAAAAGTATAAAGTACGGGAGGTGGTCTCAAGGGCCAGGAAGCCCAACCCCGCAAGACAGCAGCACCAGCACAGACGGGAGGAGGACTCGTCCCAGAGCGGGAGCTGGCAGACTGCGGCCCCCAGGCCAAAGCCAGCCATTGCCTGTTATTATAAACAGAGTTTTCCTGGCTCGCAGCCATGCTCGTTCCTCAAGTATTGTCTGGGGCCACGGTTGCTACAATGGCAGAGCGGACGTGTCCCAACAGATGCTCTCCGTCCTGCAAAGCCTTGCCCTTTACAAAAAGTTTGCCAAGCCCCATTGAATGGGCTGTTCGAGGAAGGCTTCCTTAGGGACTGAAGGGCAAAGTGGCTTTTGAAAAACGCCGCTAGGAACGTAGCTGGGAGGTCCTTAGGCCACACTTCCTGAGGCTGGTCAAGTCCTAATGCAACTGAACTGCAGGACAAAGAGAAAGACCTTGAACTCTGAAGCCTAGGCAGAAAAGGGAAAGGAGGGAAAATGTGGGCAAGAGGAAGAAAAGAGGAGGAGAAAAAGTATTTCAGTTTGGCCGCAAATCTCAGATTCTGCCCCACTTGCAGCAGCCTGGAGCCCCTCAGGGTTCACAGTGTCCCAAAGGACGGCTGGCCCACCCCTTCCACAGCTGGTCAGAGCAAGGATCAGATGCCCTTTGGTTCCCTATAACCGACCAATAATTACTGAAAAGCACCCGCAACGTTAGAGTGAATTTACACTGGATTAGCCCGGGTCATGAAATAATCAATATCTATGAGGCCCACATGGCCTCATGCGCCCATCACTAAGCATATTCCTCTGAGTCAGAGCTGGTCATCCAAGAGACGACTGAGGAGGGGGAGCTGGACCCAAACCACGATGTTGCCCTCTCTCTTCAGGAGAGATGGGACCCATGCAGCCAGCCTGCCTCTACCCTGGCCCTCAGGTCAGAATTATGTCCCTATTACAGGCAGGCAGGGGGGCGCACTCACACTGCTTTTAAAAAAAAAAAAAGATAAGCAAGATACTTGCACTTATGATACAGAAAAATCTCTCCCCTGACCAAGGTAGAGCCAGGATTTGCCTGTTTTTAAAGGAAAGCATTTTGACTGAGAATCCTTTGCCTCACCTGAAATACGGAAACCACTAAGTCTCACCAAAATCACAGGGACCTGGACCATGTGACCAAAGACACAACCACCTACTGGTCGTAGAAGGGACAGGGCACAGGAGGCCTCAAGGGCAGGGACCATGTCCTGTCTGGGGCTGGACACACAGGGGCCTCTTGATAAACGGGGGCCATCCTGCACGAGAAGGGGATGGAGCCCTGAGGCCCAAGTGCACTCCGTTCCTGCTTATCTCCGCATCCCCGGCCCCTCATCCACTGAAGAGCGAGAAGGCCCAGATAACACGGTGTCCCCTGGGAGGGCCCAGTGAGCCGACCAGCAGGAACCCCATAGTCCCACCTTTAGCTCGTTGGGCCCCTGAAGGGCACTGCTGCTGCCTTCCTTCTGCTCCTGCCAGAGGATGCTCGGACAAAACCTGGACTGGCAGATCTCCGCAGGACACAGGACGGTTTTACGGACGGGCTCCCATCTCCATAGAAGATAACTTACACTAAAAGTGGTTTTTCTTTCCAGTAAAACCAGGTCAAAACTGTCACCCAGTCTCCCAGTTAGGTGATAAGCTTCAAGATAGTCAAATAACTCCCCCAAAGACATCACTAATGATGTCCATCCATCAGATGAAGCCACCTGACTCTTTAAGTCTGACCGTGACTACCGCGTGGGAAATCAGAAAGCACGTGCTCCTCCCTCACCGGAGAGATCCGTTCACACAAAGCTCACCCGGGCTGTGTGAGGCCCAGCAAGACCGGGGTGCACACCAGGAGGACTGTGATGGGGGGTGAGCAGGGGAGGGAAGGGATGCCGCACCGGTCCACTGCTCCCAGAGCAACCCCGCCCACCTGTGGGTTCGGGCATCGGACACCTCGGGACAAGGTGCCAAGGACATGGGTGCTTTGTCTGGAACCCCAACAGCTGGCTCAGTGGAGGCCACTCTGTCCCCACCCATACCCAATAGGCCACTCCGGGCTGGGTTTCTCTTCTGTTCCCGAAACCTACAGGTGGCTTTCTTGCCCGCGCCAGGCAAACACGCTCCCCGAGTGCTCTGCCCACACCTGCACAGGTATCTCCCTCACCCTAGTCCTCGGACACCAGTGACAACGCGGCGGCAATGCCCCAGCAGCCTCCCTGAGGTCAGTCCACTTCCACGGACACAGCCCGGGCCTCCCCCGGACTCCAACCGGCAGCTCGGCCCACTCTCTAACACACGACAGTCCACAAAGGGCAAAGTATTCCCCGGGAGATTTAAACAATACCTTTTAGAGTCATATTAGCATTTCCTGGATTTGGGTCTTTTGTTTTGTTTTGTTTTGTTTTTCTGGTGCCACAGCTTACTTTTGACCTTTCTCGTGCAGAGCAGGGGCTGACATCCCCATGGGACGCGCAGTCCAATGCCGTCCCTCATCTGATCTCGCCAAATCACAACGGGGGAAGGTTCCAGAAGCCACTGTGCATCACACCAAATACTCTTTCAGGGATGTCCCCAGACAGACACAGAACGTCCCCGCCTGTCCTTCATAATGTAAGCTCACAAAGAAGTGAGAAAGCGAGCAGAGACGCACACTAGCGTTGGGCACTGTCGCTGTGACCTAAAACCGCTAAGCAGGTAGGCGGGCAAGGTGACGTCCGGGGAGGGCTCACCGTGCTGCTTTCTATGACCCGCACGCACACACTGGGCACATGAATTTCAACTTTCTCTCCAGAAGTTCCAAACCCTGAGAAGTGCCAGCAGCAGGAGGTCTCACTGCTTCTCTATAAAGTGACCACTGGGAGGTTAGGAACTGGAAGAGCGGGCACGCCTGCAGCGGTGTTCCCGGAGTGTAGTCTGTGTGATCCCCGCCGTGGGTCACCCCCCACTGCCCTCAGGAAGGCCTCGTGGCCTCACCCCTGGGGAGCGGAGGGACCTCATCTGAGCAGAGAAGGAAACTGAGGCAGAGGTCATGAACCCTCGGGGTGACACTTGCACTGATGTCACTGGCCGCAGGCCATGGGTGTTGACCTCCGCGTAAACAAGCTGAGGGAAGCAAATCCTGGCTGACTGTGCCCAGCGGCCTGGGGAGGGTGGGGGGGCATCCCTTGAAAGCCAGCAAAGGGCCGTGACTTACACGCCTTCACCGTGCCTGTTCCTGGTCCCTTGCCAGTGTCACCAGCAGGACCGCCTGGGGACAACCGAAGCGGGGCGGGCGTTTGGAACAGTAAGCTATTTCAGGTAACACTTTATGTTGCCAAACCAGCCATAGCAGCAATTCAGACTGTCACTTTTTATAACGTTTGCCTATAAACTTTCCCGTGTGGTTTTTGAAATGGCGCCCAAGTGCAAACAGAGAACAGATGGGAAGCCCGCGTCTCGCCCCATGCAATCGCTTGAAGAGCGCGGACGACAGATTTAAACTGTCCCGGGCGAACAAAGCGGCTTATGCCAGCAGGATGACGACGTCACACGGCAGAGTCAGCCTCTGCTGGGGTTTCCTCGGGACGGTGGCTTTTCACGAGCCAAGGCGATCACGGCTAAGAAACAGGAACCCCGGCTTCGAGGATGCGGTGGGGAGGCCCCCGGAAGGCAGCCCCCCGCGCTACTGCCTCTCAGATAGTCAGGGGCACCCAAGCCCCAAACATATTCCTCCACAAAGGGTTAAAAAAAGGGAGAAAGAGCAAGAACTGGGGAAACAGATCCCCCACTCTCAACCCCCGGGTGTGGACCTGGAGCGGAGGCCTGGCGGGTGGCAGGGTGCGGGGGACAAACCTGCGCCCCTCGGCACAGCTCGGGGCTCCCACGGGAACTGTCGCACCAGCCCCGGGGGCAGGAGTAGTAAAACAGCCTGGGTTTCCTGGTGCCCTCCCAGATACGGCACCGCCCCATACAAGAGAAATAAACATCACCACCGTGCGGCTGCCAGCGTCGGGACAGAAGCAGCCACAGAAGGAAGCTGCAAATGTCACTGCAGTGTCACAGTGCGTGCCACACATGGAAGTAAGTGGCGGCTGATCCCGTCCGTTCCGGTAAGCCACGACTCGCCCTCCTGGTCTTGGAGACGGCCTGAAGCCACCACGCCATGGTCCGGGTACAAAGTTTTAACTGGCCGGTACCCAATTTTCTGTCCACGGGAATGGACTACCAACCCCCTCTCCTCACACAGGACTCCTGAGGCATTTTCACAAGCGGGACTGGAGGGAGTCGGGACAGTGGAGACCTGGGCATCACAGCCCGCTTTCCTGTAACCTACAGAGGCTGATGGCACCAGATCGGCCCGCCTGGCACCGACACTCACCACCGGGAAGACATAAAGGCACCAGGGTCCCCACCCCCCAGTGACATCAGAAACGACCACCCCCGTGGGCCCTACTACGGGGGCTCTGCAGACACACAGCTGGTGAAGACGGCGGCAGACCTGGCTGTTTCGTCTGAGACATCCTCCAACCTTCCCCTCTACAAGATCAGACTTGCAGAAGACGAAAAGCCTGACATCAAACGGAGACCTTATAAGGCATGGGTACTACTTGTTCTTTAAGAGGCAGGAGGGAGAGGCAAACAGGCTGCACGGCGCAAAGACGAAAGCTCCCTCCCTCGAGAAATGCTGCCAGCGGGAAAACGGGGGACACACAGAAGTCAAAGCGACGGAACGCAGATACATAACCAGGCTGAAAGGCTGAGGAGTTCTCTTTCCGACCAGTTGTCGGGGTGTCTTATAGACACACGTCAGCGCTTAAAACTCCCCTTGTCGGTTCCACAGGGCCCGTAACAATGGCTAATAGCTACCTCTGCCACAGTAGCTCGCCTGTTCCAGAAATTCTGGACTGGCTCACATGCCTCATGATCGGATGGGATAATGGCATATGGTCCCAATATGGTAACCATTAAAAATTATATATTTAGGCACACCCCTCATATAATTTCAGTCTATCACTGAGAACCATGGTGAACAGCTTTCCAAGTTTGAAAAGAAATGATGCTGTTGCCCATGAGAAAATCAAACTGGAGAAACCGCCAAGTGCCAAGGAAGGCCCATCTGAGGGGTCACTACTATTCCCCAAGATTTGGACCCAACGTGGAAATATTCGCTCCCTATCTTACTGTATCTCCTCCTCCTTTTGATCCTGGCGTTCCGGGATATTAACCATCACGTTCTCCAAAAGGGAGAGGGGGGACACCAAAAGGAGGGTTTACTCCCTGGTCACAACACCTGCATTGAACCCTCATGTTCAGGACAGCAGAATTTCCACCAGACCCCCAGGACACAGGCACCAAACAGCCCCCTCTGCCTCAAGTCCCCGGGAGCTCTGCTTGAGTGAGAACCTCCAAAGTCAGCCCCCTCTGCTCAAAAAGCATATCCCAAGCAAGCCATTAGATTATCTGAAGCAGAAACCAGCCCCACAAGTTCTGTCGCAGTAGCCCACAGCTCCGGTCTGGTATACAACAAGGAGTCCATGCTCTTGGCCGCCTGAGCCCCCTGCCTTCGGGAAACACACTTGCCAGACACGGGAGGAAGGGGCACTTCTCAAGATCTTCAGGGCTTCCTTAGACTCACTGCTGGTGTCGCTGCCGGCTGACCCAGACTCCTGGGAACTCTCTCCCCACGGGAAGGCTTCGTACTCACTATATCAGGAAGGGAACTGGGGAGCCGGGGGACAGAGCTTCACGAGGAGGTAAAGGAAGGAAGGAATCATCGGGATTTGCCGGACCTTTATCGACACAGTGTTTAAGATCAGGAGTGGCCTTGCAGAGCCGTCGCCTCTAAAATCAACACATCATCTCCGGTTCTGAAAACCCCCATCAGCCCCCAAAATGTTTTCAGCACCTCCCAGTCCTGACTATGGCACAGCCTCTTCCTCGTATAAAGGGGTTAAGCCCTAATCAGATGCTCCTTGGACTCCCACAGCTGGTTCCCGAGGCCCTTCCTGGTGCCCTGGCATTCAGGCTCTGATCCCATCTCGGTCCCCGCCCCAGTGACTCTTCGGAAAATGACACGCTGGAGACGCAAACACACTGAGAACAGACCCAAGTCCCAATGTGCCACTTAAAACCTGTGCACCCGGAAACAAACCTCTCAGCTTTTGTCATCACTTCCTGTCTCTTCACCTGCAAACCAGGAACAGAATAAAACAGAGAGCGGGCGGAAAGCATCAAGCTCGGGCCGGCCCTCCGCGAAACACGAATGGATGCGCCAGCAGGAAGACAGACCTTCCAGCCGAAACTTAGCTCTTCGGCGGCAGCGGACAAAGCACAAGCGAAAGGAAAGCCACCTAACCCGGTGTTCTCAGCATGGAAGGATGGGGACGTAACACAACAGAGGGGAGCCTCCTATTATATTCCGGGCGCCCTAACACGTGGTTTAGTGTTATTCAGGCTCCCCGCCGATCAGAGAGCCCAATGCGGGGCTCGATCCCAGGACCCTGGGATCATGACCTGAGCTGAAGGCAGAGGCTTTAACCCACTGAGCCACCCAGGCGTCCCCTACGGTGTCATTCTGTTTTCTGCTTGTGCGCATGTGTGAGTTCCTAACTACAGAGCCCTGTGGTGTTCCTGGCTTCCTGGGACCTCCTCCTCCTTCCACACACCCTGTGTCTGTGAATAGGTGCCAAATCCCACCCCGGCTCTGGAGCTCCCTCCCCTGCCCTCTGTTCCCCTCCATCTCAGCAGCTCTTCCCACCCACTCCAGGTCAATGCCGCTCAACTCCCTGCTCTCGGGCTCCCATTTCCAGCTGCCCTGCTACAGACGTGCCACCCAAAACCAGCACGTGCCCTTCCTTGCTGAACAGAATCACCCCGCAACATGACTCAAGCTCCAAGTCTGCCCTGAAGCCCGGCTTCTCCCTCCTGCCTCCCATCCGATTGGGCCCTGCACCTGCACCCCGCACCTGCACCCCAGCCAATTCCCTCTGAAACGGCTCTGAAAAGAGAGCAAGGGCAAGACCTCACGTGCAGGTTCACAGCAAGCCCCCTACCTTTTCTCCAGAAGACCTCGACGAGGGCCCCAACACACCGCCACAGTCCGCCCTATGATCATCCACCACAGACCACCAGAGCAAGCTTCTGAAAAGCAAAGCTGACCCTGACTTAAAAAAAAAAAAAAAAAAGCAAAGACCACTCCCCACTCTGACAGAGAAAACCCCAAAGAACATCACCCACATTAAGGCCCTGGTTGCTCCTGGCCCCAGATCCCTTTCCACCTTCTCCCTCACACCCTAGACTTGTCTGTTCTCATGGGCACTCATTCCTCTACCTGGAAACCCTGTCCCACTGCTCTGCCTGGCAAACTCCTACTCAGGCTTCAAAGCCCAGCTCAGATATCATCTCTGTGAAAATTCCTGATTTCCATCAACACAGCCCACACTGCTCTCATCTCCAAGGCACTACAGCCTCTGTCTATGCACCTAGTACATACACAGCCGGGTACAGTCCGCTCCCCTGCCCGCCCTCTCCGACGGACCTTCCTCAAGAGGGGATCAGCAGTCGAAGAGCTTCAGCACCAGTGTGCAAGGGTAAGAGTCTGAGGCCCGGTTTTGCTGTGATGAACCCACACTGACGTGGGCAGCCCCTTCCCATTGCGGAGCCTGAGTCCTGGTTTATAGAACAGGAAAAACACCTCCGGGCTAGCCTGCTGCTGGTCAAGGTCACCATGAGGACAAACCAGGACGCTGCCTAGGAAGGCCTTTGTAAACCCTGAAGTGGGGGGCACATCTGAGAAAAAGCGCCCCTTACCCCAGCTGCAGCCAGGATGGACCTGGGCTCCTACCTGTGGGTCGTAGCTTGATCCTACCTGAGCAGCAGATTTTCTTTTTCCCCAACCACATGGGAACCTTGATTTGCATTCCTCTGACTTTTAAGACAGGGTTTTCTTACAAATGCGCAGATCTGTCACATGGCATCTATGTAAGTTACCTAAGTGGGGATTTCTGGAATGTTCGTAAATGGAACTAAACGTCCTGCGAGTGTTGTTACCAACACCGATGACACCTGTTTGATGACTTCAGTGAGGGAAGAGGCCTGTGGCTTATTAAAATAGCATCTACTGTTCATCCATCCCACAAATCAGGGGTCCCTCATATTTATATGCAGGGCACAGAAACCTCAGCAGAGTTCCCTTGACAGGATGCCTTATCACAACCCCACAGCATGCCAAAAGTAACCCTGAACACCAAACCCCTGGGGCACGGGGCCCAACCCATGTCCTGCACATCCCCCAAGCTGGAGGGGCCAAGCTGCAGCAAGGGGGAAACTGGCCTGCTTTCCAGAGACCACGTCCCACAGCCAGCCTTCTGACTACAGGCCAGAAGCAAGTCTTCAGGGGCCACAAGTCACCTTTCCATACTTAGTGTTACCGCTGCTCCAGGACCAGATCACCACCCCCCCGACATACTCAAGTGGGTACATCTGCCCGACAAGTCCCTGAAAGGTCAGATCACATCCAGATCCTCTGTGACATTTTCCCCCAGCCCATCCTGCAGTTAAGAATAACTTTCAGAACCAGTGAAATAGTGCCCCCAGGGACAAAAGAAAAGGGAAGGGGGCGGGCTAAGAGTGACTCCTCAAGGGCAAGCCGCAGCCTGCACTTCAACTCGGGGGCCCTTTGCAGCACCAATCGCAAGTTGACTTAAAGGGCTGGACCTCTCTCCTCTCAGCAGGACCCCAGCTCCAACACTTGTTCAGAGTCTGCAGCTGTGTCCCAGGACTGGTTCCCCCCGCCCCAACCTAGCAGCATCCCGGCCATTTACAAGTGAAGGGACAGCAGCTGGATACTGGGAAACAGATGGCCCTCCTCATTTGAATGGGTTTGATCTAGCAACACAGGCCTCGGCAAGTTCAGACCTAGCCAGGGCAGAAATCACAGGTTCATAGCCTGAGGGGTCTTCAGCAAGCAGCTGGGTAGGAATGACCTCTTGGAGAGGTTTCCTAAAGTCAGAGGGGGCAGGGAGCCTCTGCGGTGGGTGGGGCACGTCCCCAGCCGGCTTTGCCCCTCAAGCCAAGAAAGGCGGGACGGAGAAAGGGAGGTCCGAGCCTGGGGCTGGGGGGCTGGGGGGTCACTTTTCTCCAGTGATTTAGAAAGAAAAGGAAATTCTCCCTTGGGCGATCCTGTGCCCCAGGACTGAAACCACAGTCATTCAGGAAATTCCAAATTAGGAAAGGTGCCACCGGGGTTAGACCCTAACCTTTCTCCTAGGCCCTAAGCCACGTCTTTGCATAGACAAAAAACCTTCCTGAAAACAAACTCAAGAAATCCTGCTTCTCTAGACAGAGCCCCTTACAAAACCCACCAGAACATCTCCTCTTGGAAGGGGCTGTGCTGGGCCCCCAAGCATCCTGGCTTGCTGTGGAGGGCATACCTGCCCTTTGGAACACAAGACTGTGCCCCACCCCACTCCAAGAAAAGGAAAAAGTCTTATGTGAACCCCCAGGTCTTTGGGAGAGACCCCACCATTGGTGTTCGCTACCCGGGCCAGGTACTCCCACCTCCCCAGTGGCCTGATAACTACAGCTCTGGAAAAGAGACCGTCAGGGGGGCAGCCGAGAGCTCCCCCTGCCCACCCATCCTTTACGGGTGGGCACCTCTGGGCGACGAGCGAATGCGGACAGAGGCCAGCAAAGGGACCAAGCCCTGGACAGTTCCCAAGGGGCACGGGAAGCCACCTGGCCGGCACGTCTGGCGGTACCCACTAGGGCCGATGCGGTGGGTGGCTGCCCACCTCCCTTCGAAGCGCGGTCTGGGAAGCTGCCTCGTCAGGAGTAGCCAGAAAAATCCTCAGCATGGCCCACAGGCCTCCCAGCCCACTTCTCCAGCCTCACACAGGCCCCCGGCCCCTGTCACTCCAGCACCCTGGCCTCCCACCTCCCTGCGAGGCCGCCAGGCAGCTTCTTCAGAGCACCTGCACCCTGCAAGGGGACAGGCGCCTCCCTTCCGTAGCTCTGTGACAAAGGTCCGTGGCTGCCCACTCAACAGCACTTGAGGCTGATTTTGGCTTGAAACGCTATCCTCACAGGGCCTAGGACATAGCAGGGTTTCAAAAACCATACCTGGGGGAACAAAGTCAAAGTCGATTGCGCTGCAGTGTGGAGAGCGTGCCGACGATCGGCTGTCTCTGCCGAGCTCTGCAAGTGGTCACCCCACCAGGGCCTCGAGGCTTGGAGGGAAAGTGCAGGGTCTCCTTGGGCCAACACCTTCCATCCGGCACCGAGCACCCCCTTCTCAACGCCCGCGACCCCTGAGCGTGCGTTCTGCAGTTGCCATCCAAGTTCTGTGCAGAGCCCGGCAGACTAAACCAGCCCCGATTCACCTCCAGGACCAGCAGCTCCGCTCAGAAATTACTTTTTTTTTTTTTTTAAGATTTTTTATTTATTTATTTGACAGAGATCACAAGTAGGCAGAGAGACAGGGAGAGAGGGGAGGGGGAAGCAGGCTCCCTGCTGAGCAGAGAGCCCGTGGCTCGTGGCTAGATCCCAGGACCCTGGGATCATGACCTGAGCCGAAGGCCAGAGGCTTTAACACACTGAGCCACCCAGGTGCCCCAGAAATTACTTTTAACCACCCCAAATGAACTCTGTTTGCTTGCAAAATGCTCTACTCCCCAACCTTTTCCTCCCCTTGGGATGCCCCTCCTAGCCAAGAGGCCGAGGCTTAGGTATTGTTCCTTCTGACCTTTCATTCTTTCATATTTTTTTCCTTCCCCACTACTTTTTTTTTCTTCCCTGGTCTCTGACATCATAAGGGCCAGGTATTTGTCATTTCTATGGCATCTGTCATTGCCATGACCACAGGCAGCAGGAGCCCCAGGTACACTGGTCTGTGCGGGTGGGTCTTGACCCACAGAAAATCAGACATGCTGAGGAAAAGCTTGACATGCTATCAGAGTGACAACCAACAAGGCAAACATTTCGTAGAGCCAGAGCAAACTGCCAGAAAACGGGCAAATACCAGGCCAGCCTGCCCTACCTGCCTACACACCTGCCAGGTGACTCAGCGTGGGTCGCTAACTGGGACTCGCAGCATCTCCCTGAGGAGCAGAAGGGTTAGCTCCTTACTAATATGCTACATACTGCCAAAGGCCATTCTAGAAGAATCACAAAGGGGTAATTCTTGGAGTGGTTTTATTGCCCATGACTTTTCTTTATACAGCTTTAGAAAAATAGGTGTGGATATGTGGGCAAGAGACAGAATCACCCAGCAGCATCCTTACATGTTTGAGTCCCATGACAGATTTAGGAAAGAACGAGGGGCCGGCACAGTATTCCACAAAATACCCCCCCACTCAGGAAAGAGAAGGAATCAACTGATAAATCTTTGTCATACCGATAAATTCACCCAAACGCCTGGGCCAACGCTAACTGGAGGAATGCTAACTTGGAGGAAACATTTCATCTCCAAGAGTCTCAGCCAAGAGTCTCCTCCATTAAGTGGGACAACGCGTAACACCTGGGATCAGCTGGGTCATTAAGATTAGAGATGGCAGGAGAGCGGAACCGGAAGAAGGTGGTCCTAGGGTACAAGCTTCCAGTTGTACATAAATAAGGACTAGGCATGTAACGCACAGTAGGATGGCTACAATTACTACCACTGTGTCGTGTACGTGACCGTTGTTGAGGGAATAGATCCTAAGAGCTCTCATCACAAGGAAAACCATACATATATATTTATATTTATATTTGCATCTATAGGACATAATGGATATTAAAGTTACTGCAATAATCATTTCATAATATAAATACGTCAAATCATCATGCTATATACCCTACACTTACACAAGGCTGTATGCCTATAGTATCTCAATTAATGGGGGAGGGGGAAAGGGAAGATTAGAGATAATACAGGTCAAGGTATGTAGCACCATGTCTAACACATGGCAGGCACGTAATTAATGGTAATGAGCTCCTGATACCATCTTCGTCCTCATCCTCTCAAGGAATGGGCTAAAGAATATGACCCCATCCACCCATCTTGACCCCTCCCCCTCTCACCTCCACTGGTCCTATCAAGTGACCCCACAAGGGTATAACACGCGAAGGACTGCTCAGCACCTTGCCCTCAGTCGTGTGTGTCCCCTCATAATTTCCCTCCCTTCCCTAAATTCTGGAAGCCTAACTACTTGGGCCCCAAGGAAAGCCCAGCAGGCTGCCCAGGGGAAATCACTAGGGCAAACTGGGCCGGGATGTCCATAACATACGATGGCCCGGACAAAAGCAGAGCCTGCTACACCCCAACCCCGCTCCCAACCCCCACTCCCCGGTCTCCACCATTCTTCACAGGGCCTGATGACAACCCTTTGGAAGCCTCCAACAAAAAAAAGAAAAACTCTTTTCTTGCCCAAATATACGGCTCTCCACGAAGTGTGTGTCCCACCATGACTGCAGAGCTGCCACCCAAGTTTCTTCAATGGGGAAAAACAGGTCAACCCTGAACCATCTGGACTACCACCAGCAAGGCGATCAGAGCACACTCCTGAAGTCCAGACTTAGAAAGACCCCACGAAAATAAAAAGGGTTGGATAGCCCAGAGCCTAGAGCACTCATTCTATTTTAATTAACGTAAATGCCTCTCATCAGAAGATTTATCGTTATACGTGGTAGGGTAAATATACCTGAAATATTGGTTTTAAATCCTCTACCGAGGTGCCTGGGTGGCTCAGTCAGATGTTAACCGTCTGACTCTTGGTCTCAGCTCAGGTTCTGATTTCAGGGTCATGATCTCAGGGTCATGAGATCAATCCCCACATCATCGGGCTCCATGCTGGGCAAGGAGCTTGCTTAAGATTCTCTCCCTCCGCCTCCACCGGCCCGACTTTAAAAAATAAAAAATTGAAAAATGTTTAAAAATCCTTTATCAGATTTTTACATAGACAAAAAGTAGGGATGGGTAGAGAGAAAAGTAGCATTTACTGAGCACCTCTCCTAGGCCAAGAACGCCAGTAAGGGCTCTACCTTCATTTGCATTTAATCTTCATATTACCCCCTTCGTGGAGATATTATCAGCCCCATTTTAGATAAAGGGAGGCTCAGAGAGATTATCTATCTTATCCAAGGTCACAGCACCAGAAGATAGAGGAGAGTGATTCCAGCCTGACTTGCCTAACTCCCAAGGCTAAGTTCCTTCTGTCTGTCTCCAGAAAACACAACACAGGCCATTCAGTATTTTATTCGTTTCTATGGGGGGAAAAAAAAATAGATGAAAATTTTAAGTTAATTTTAGAGGGGCTTTTTGGTCTTTAAAGATTTGAGTGATATTAACTTTGAAACATTAAGAACATTTAGGATCCAAATTCAATTGTACACCTACCTCCCGTCAGCTAAGAATGCAACACGTTTTGGCGGAAACCCAGGAAGCTTTGGCGAACAAAGAGGAGGCCTTAAACGCAGCCAGCCACACTCCTATGAGGCAATCTCACCATCAACTAAGAATCTGAAGCTTCAGGGTTTTCAAAAAAGGCTAAATCCAAAACTTGTCACTGCAATGACCCTTATTTTCACTCTAAGGCCCCTCTCCACCCTGCTCTGCACCCAACAGGCCAAGACGGCCTTCATGATGTCTACATATTCTTAAAGCAGGACACCTGGTCATGTATGGAAAACCTTAACAGTGAACAGTCATGTGAAAAGAGAGACCCTAGTACCACAAAGAAGGGAGTGCTGGTGTTAGAAAATAAATAGGACAATTCATATAGGGTTTCTCGGTGTCAGAGCTCAGGACTGGGTTTCCTTCTTTCCAGGGAACGTGATACATAAGTCAAACGAATAAATATGTACCTTGTCCTCATTCCTGAATATATAAGAACTTTCCTATAAGTTGGTTTTTGACCTCCTCATAAAACATATTCATTGTAACCTGAAATTTCATATATGTATTCCATTCGTACAGGACTTAGAATTTACCATTCTTTAGCTGAATAAGGGGTTAAAGGAAAGAATATGCCACAGCCTAGGTCCCTGACTCAGTACAAAAAGAATCTGAAATTTACAATATTCCCATGAAGTGGCAAAAATCCAGAATGGGGCGTAATCACTTATGTATTCCAAAGTGGAATAAATGACAACAGTTCACACCCAACATCTTACAACTCCGTCATGGTGTAAGTTTCCCAAAACCATAATCACCAAAAACCTACAGCATGCCCATTTTACATAACATACTCTCTTCAAGGGCAGCCAGTCTGTCCTGAGAATTAAATATCCTTTTGCATGAATATAGAAGGGGTAAAAGCTTGAAGTTACATAAATGAAGCCCAGTGAAACCCATTTTGGGTTCTCTATCATGTCCTGTTAAAAGGGGTAGTCACGGGGGCGCCTGAGTGGCTCAGTGGGTTAGGCCTCTGCCTTCCACTCAGGTCATGGTCTCAGGGTCCTGGGATTGGGCCCTACATTAGGTTCTCTGCTCAGCAGGGCGCCTGCTTCCCCCTCACCCCCCCCTACCTCTCTGCCTACCTGTGATCTATCAAATAAATAAATAAAACCTTTTAAAAAAAGTGGGGGGTAGTCACAAATCAGAGCAAGGAAGGGGTAAAGAAAAGAAAAAAAAAAAAAAAAACACTTGGGAAAAGTGTAACCTTTGTTCATTCCAGAAGGCATCTCCAAGACACACAGGATCATTATAGTAAAGAGGCCAACAGCTTGTTCAACCAGACTCATTAAAGAGCCTGGCCTCGGGCTCCCTTCCCTACCTCCTTCTTTACACATTCCCTAATTCAAGAAGGCCAGAGCTAAACCAGCTGGGTCACTCCAGGTTACCTGGGTAAGCAGAAGGAAGAGGCCATTTTGTGGAGACTCTACAGCAGCCAGAAAGCCTCAAGCCTCCACAGGAAGATAAAAGAGTTGCCCCAAAATGGAACACGAGTTTTACCGAGCTTTAAAATCTCATGTCCCGGGCCCTTAGTGGGCTCAGTCTGTAGAGCATGTGACTCTTGATCTCAGCGTCATGAGTCCAAGCCCCACGATGGGAATTGAACTTACATACGAAAATAATAAGATAAATAAAAATACTAAAATCTCAAGTCCAAGAGCCTCTAACAAGTCCAAGCTGTGTTCTTAGGCATTTGCTCATCTTGGATACAACGATGCTGAAGGATGATTACCAAGACCCCCTCACCCCCCTTCAGCTAAGGCCCCTACATCAGGCTCACTGTACAGCCACATACAGCCTCAAACACAGTCACCATCAGTTAAAAGAAACCCACTGAGAAGGCAGGTCAGAGGCTTTGAGGTAAAGGCATGGTGAGCAGCTTCAAGCCCATGCCATTAAAGTTGAAAAAACACAGCCACTGCGAACCCTCCATAAGTGGACACCGCAAACGGATAAAAAGGAATAGAGCCATGGGACGCTCAGGTCATGATCCCAGGGTCCTGGGATCGAGTCCCACATCAGGCTCCCTGCTCAGCGGGGAGCCTGCTTCTCCCTCTACCTGCCGCCACCCCCCCGCCCCCGGCTTGTGTTCACTTTCTCTCTGACAAATAAATAAAATCATAAAGAAAAAAAAAAAACAACCTAAGGCTAAAGTCAACCCTCCTCAAGGAAAACAAATAATAAAGATCACAGGAATTTCTGTACAGCAGCAGAGAACGCCCTGCATCGGATTCCTTTGTGGGATCACCTGAAACACTTCCCCAAATAATTTCGGAGTTGCCTACAGAGCCAAGTCACCATGGTAGGACTCCAGTCAGGACCGTGGAAAGTAGCACACCAGTTTTACTTCCTACCTGGGGCCAAAACCTGATTTCCCACATTCTCCCTGAAAGATTAAAATCAGGCAGCTTCCGTGGAAATGGAAAATCAGGCCAGACTGTGCAAAGAAAGGGTGGTAGCCTTTTTTTTTTTTTTTTAAGATTTTATTTATTTATTTGACAGAGAAAGGGAGATCACAAGTAGGCAGAGAAGCAGGCAGAGAGAGAGGGGAGAAGCAGGCTCCCCGCCAAGCAGAGCGCCCGATGCGGGGCTCGATCCCAGGACCCTGAGATCATAACCTGAGCCGAAGGCAGAGGCTTAACCCACTGAGCCACCCAGGCGCCCTTGGGGTGGTAGCCTTTTAACAATTACCCTGGGTAAGTCAATATCCAAACAGATGTCAGGCTGCAAGGCTACTGGATACATTTTAGGGAGAATATGAACACGGAACACGACTCTTCCTGCCTCAATGCTACCCTGGGTGTAATTCTTCCTCCCGTCCCATACTGGAAACATCCCCCACTGCATTGTTCTGGTTATCTGAATTCTCACCCTCAGTTGGGTCAGAAGGACTTGGAAAGAAAGGCTTCTGGCTTCTCACCAGGGAGTTCATCCCATAGTAGGTACTCAAAGCGTTCTGGCTGGTTAGAATAAACAGGCAGAACACACACACACACACACACACACACACACACACACTGAATTTGGATCAGAGGGAGGGAGTATAGAAACTCAGCTTGCCAAATTGTCACTCTCGAAGTAATATTAAGCATAGTTCTCTGTCTCTGAATTGTGAAATACTTTATATACTAATAAAGAGTGTGTATTTCATTGTGTATTTAACTGCATAAGCCTGCATTTGGTTTAACTGACCCAGAGTTAAGTCCTTGTTCCTGAGCTAACTCTCCAGGTCCAGCGGACTCTTAATATTAACACTTGTATTGAGGAACAAAGACGCAGATAATACAAAACAGAAGATTATTTTAAATCATTCACTCTTGGTATGCAGATACATTCTTTTTTTTCTCTTCTTTTAACTTGCAATTAAATGAGTGTGGCTGGTGTTGTGGCATTTGCAATACTTCTAATAAAGAACTTAAACCATGCTGGAAATATCTGAACTTCAAAAGTTCTCCATGTGCGTCCTGCACTCACCCGCTCTGCTACTGAGTTTTGGACCAACTCACATCAGTCCAGGACAGCATCACCTCTTAGAAGGTGGCCAAAAAAAAACTGGTTTGAAAAGAAAACTACATTCTTCCCAGGTTGTTGCTCTCCAGAATCACACTTTCTGGAGGGTGGGAAAGTAATTAGGGGTTTGGGGTTGGAAAAGCCCTTTTATTTTAGCTCCTACTGGGCTGGTGTAAACAAAGATATCATTAATGTCAACAATGACTTAATTAACCAGAGTAGGTGACAAGAACTCGAAAGAGTCACCTCCTCCCCGGGATAATCAAGCTTGACTCTACTTTAAATAATGGGAATATTAGTCAACAGAACAGTACTTGGCATTGAGGACTGCCCCCCCACCCCCGCATCAATGACTGAATTTATAGCCTTCAGCCAATCCTCCACAACAATGAATGACCAACTGGAAATACTCTTTTTTAATCAAGGATATTAACTAAAATCTCCTAGAGATTATTTGCTTCTCAAGTCAGCTGAGTAGATCCAACCCTACTGTTTGTTTCTACTTCATTGTGTCCAGAAGACAAAGGGCATGTGATGGACGATAGGATATGATGATAAAGGATCATGTCGTACAAAACCGAGAAGACGGAAAAAGGATCCTCCGGTCTTAGGGCTCAGGCTCCTTCCTGGAACTTACTCGCTTTTTTCCCTGGGTGCGTTTTCCTCCAGCCCAGCCCAACAGACCTCATCTAATCTCAGCCTCCGAATTAACAAACCAGAAAGTCTTCCAAGGTGGGGTCTGGTGCAATAAAAGGTTAAGCTTAAACTGATATTAACCAAAGGTATAGTTACACTAACCACAGGGGACAGGCTGGGACTGGCACATACTCTTTCATCCGTCATCCCTCCTTCCCCCAAATTCGGCAGGAGGACCATGGCCTAAACCAGAGCTGTCCCAGTCAGTCGACTGGCTTCCAGCTAACTCTTTTTTCATCTAGAATTAGACGACCTTCCTAATAACCTCTGCCCCTAAAGCAAAACTACCTGCAATGGAAGAACTCAAATCGGTTGCCGATATGGTACTGACAGACTAGGACAGACCAGGGTGACCTGGACCCTCCAGAAAGCAAACACGGCTGCTTGGAGTCACAAAGGGCCTTCTCCATGACAGAGTGACTTTCTTCCCAACTGTCCCCAAGAGCCTCCACGTTTCCTGACATTGTGGCACCTGGCAGGACCTGCCCACACAGGACAGGGCAGACACGTGAGCCCATCTCACGGGCAACAAGGAGGCTGACATGTCCTGGGTCCCCTGGAGACACCAGGCCACATGCTGTCCACTCTCTGCTCCCAGGGATGCTGAAATCTCCTGGTGATCTCTTAACGTAAAGAACCAGAAGCCTCCTGACAACGTTAATACACACAACATTAATGAAGACCTTTCAAGGTCACCTTATCAAACCATGGGAGGACAGGAAGGAAAACAGAGGGGCGGGGGTTCCCATGCTTTTCCAAAGCCAGTCCTGCGGGTCTGCACCTTCCATTTAAAATGTCTCACAACCCTGGACACAAACTTCACAGAAGCTGTGAGCCCAGGAAAATGCATCAAACAACTTTGGCAAAGTATTTCCTATAATTTGGGGGAATTGGCGAACCACCCCGCCCCCAACCCCCAAGAGCAGCCCCAGATCCCGGGGTTGGGAATACCTGCTTTCAACAATACTCCCATTGTTGGAGACAAAATTTTACACAAAGAACCATTGGGGGCACTTTATCGCTGTCCATGGTTTCTGCCCCTCTCTACCCCACCTCATTCTTCCTGCATATTTTAAACTTTCCTCAGTAATTAAGGAGGAGAAAAGAAGTCCTCCAGGACCGTTTTACACTTTCTGCTGAGATAAACTCCCAAGAATATGCTGCCCTGAGAGTCGAAATGAAAAATGACAGTTTCTTCCTAACCTGGGCCATTCTGGGCACATCGGGTGGGAAATCCTGGCTCAGCTGCCTGGCTGCGTGCTGAGCCTCACACTCAAGGGAAAACCAGCAATTAGGAAACACATCGATTTTAATTATTAGCAAAATTAAAGAAGTACAGCCCTGACTTTCAGAAACCAGGACCCTTTTCTTTCCCTTTAAGCCCCGCAGAAAGGTACTGCCTTTGCAAATCACATGTGTGCTTACGTCCCAGCACAGGTCACAAGGAGGCTGTCCCCTCATCACCGTAGCTAGAGCCTGTAAGTGCCACAGAAACAAACTCTTGCCAGACTCCCCTCCCTGAGAAGCTACTGTGACGTCACCGCACCTGTTCTCACGAGGCCTCTGGGCCTCTGTGTGAGACACAGCACCGGCCTCCCTCTAGCTAGAGCACGACTGCTCTGGGTAAAATCAGGGCCGTTTTAGAAAAGCCATTGCTCTTTCCTATCCCTTCACGACCCATGCATGGGGTCCCACTAGGAGCCTCTCTCTCAGTGCGGTCACCTCGGGCAGGAATGCAGCCCTCCTTCCCGTGTTGTCCTGACCAGGCTCTCTGTCCTCGGCCAGCCTGTGGCCCTGGGTGCTTTTCCAGAACAGCTGAACTGACCCCAGACCACTCAGGACCACGGCAGGCCCCCATAGCAAAGCAAGCACCAGGTGGGCTCTCAGCAAACAGGTTCATTAAGTGGCGATGAGTGCTGGGATCTGCCATTTTATTCTCGGATTACCACTCAAAAAATAACTCAGCTACCAATATTCCTGGCTGATGACAGATTTCAATGCCACCCCAAGTGGAGGCTTGGCTACTGTCGTCTCGGAAAGACCCGGGAAAGAGGTTCCAGACCTGCCCAGCTGAGTTATTCGCTCCCATTTAGCGTTCGCAACTGGCTTTCTACCTTTAGAATTAAATTTCCAAAACTGAAACACCAGTGTGTGCCCGGTCGACCTGGAAGTTGTCAGGAGATGTGGAAGACACCCAGGTACCGTCACTTACAAATTTACCTCAAACAGAATTTGCAGCTTCTGTGACGTATTGCTTAGGTATTAGGAAATACAGTGGCTTAAAAAAAAAAAAAAAAATTAACCATCAAGCATCTCTGTGAGCTCCAGAAGCTTCTTTTTCTCCTTAGACAATGAAAATAAAATGTCAGCATTTCAGATGTTGGCAATTTCCCTTTGCAGCTCCTTTTGTCAGAAAATAGCCAATTCTTTACATCATAAGCAAGACTCTCCCTCCAGTAAGACTGCTCCTGCCAGGAAGGCTCTAGATGGCATTCACCTAGAGGTCCCCTCCCACAGCTCCCCCGGGCAGTGGGAAAAGGTGAAGGGCCGGCTGCCTCCCTCAGCCAGCGCAGGAAAACAAACGCACACACCAAGAAGCCACCAAACTGGACCGTTCTAACCACAGTGTCACAGCAAGGAAGCATCTCCCACAATCTCTGACTTTGGGGGAGGTGGGAGTTGCCAATCTCTGACCTGCCGGGGAGCAGAGAGCCCATGCGTCTTGCTCTTAAAGACTCACTTACAATGCAGGCCTTGACCTCAGGGCCACTTCCCCAGACACATCCCCAAACAAACTTGATGACCTGAAGGGTGAGAGGAAACAACTTACCTTCCGGCTCTAATGTGGTATCCTCCACTAAATTGAAGGAGGGCCGGGCCAGGGACAAGGTTGCCATGGTGACCGCGACCAGGCAGCCGAAGCGGGCCCAGCTGACCATGGCTGCGGCGGTGCCAATCCCCCGTCCTCTTCCATATCTCCATGTGGACGTCACTCCCATCTGCACACGTCGCCTGCGAGCATGGACTGCCAGCAACGCCTCCAGCCTGCGGTGGGCTCCGGAGCCCAGGTGCTCCCGCAGCCGCTGCCGGTCTGGCCGCTGCTCCCGCAGCTGCTGCAGCCTCTAGGGGAGACAGAGTCGGCGAGTCAGTGAAATCCTCCCCAGTGCCAACGGGTGCAAACCCAAGTGGGCTACAACAGTTTCTCAGCCTCTTCAAACGGGCGCCAGCAGTTCCTCAGCATTATCCGCAAATGCCTGGCACACACGCCTCAGGGTCCCAGGTGCTCCCGCCAGACCGGTGCCCCGAGAGCCGTGTCGGGCTGATCGGAGGAAAGCATACTTTTAAGAAACGGAGATGAAGGAGTAGCTCCAGGACACAGCTCCCTGCGGCCACTCCGTTAGGCAAGGCGCACTCTCTCTGCCATCCACTGTCACCTCTGCAGCCCTCAAAACGCAGAAGCAACGTGACCTTAGTTTCAAGGGCAACTACAAAAGCAAGTTAACCAGTGCTCGGGTTGGCAGAACCCGCCTTGTTAACTTCTCTCAGTCCAGCGGGGCTTCAGACAGCTGGACGGTGGAGGCGTCTGCGTGCAGACTTTCTGCTGGGGCTGCAGCAGAGCGGCTGGCCCCACCCTCCCTGTAGCACTGGACCAGAAAGGAGACCAGCAAAATAAAGGGAACTGCAGGAAGGCGACCAGAAAGCCCCCACCAGTTTACACTTGTCAGGATTCATTTTCCAATACGGAAGTGTATTTCCATCTTTCACCAAGCAGCCACTTACAGGAGAATGAACGGAGCTGCCAATACATTCAAAGCCTGAATCCCCCTCCACTACCACTCGGAGCAACCCCCGCCCGTAACTGTCTTCAGCCCACACGGGGTTCGTGATGGAAGGGAGGGGATGCCAAGGCAGGTGTTTATTAAGGACGAAGGTGATATGCATATTACTGCCCTGGTATGTGATTGGGCCAATAACTTCCAATAGGCTAACCTATTAGTTAAGACTTCAAAAATTACAGAGGGTGCTCCACTCACTGGTCTGTGCACCCATGTGACCCAAAAGCAAAGAGAACTGTCCAAGCTTAAGGATTCCAAATAACTTTAAGTGCATTCATTATCCTCCATGACTAAGTGCACAACCGAAACATACAAACTTGAGAGAATTTGAAACAACCACAGATGGGGTGAAACAAACAAACCTCACTTTAAGGGGGAGGGGGAGTGTAAGGGTGAGAACTTTAATGTAAAAATCTCCAAAGCCTGGATTTTTGGCATGCCAACTCGATGTTTCCAAATTCTGCCGTGTAAGACTTCAACATTGCCTGAGCCTCTCCAAAGCTACATCAGAAAAACTGTTCCTGCTAGCCTTGACTAAAAATTAAAATGGGAAAAGAGAATGCTGCACTAGTTCCTGGGAAGGAAAAAAGAAAACCTCTGCTGCAAAAGAAAGCACGTATGAAACGGTGTGATTCAGGGCAAAAGCAAGAAAAGCCTGTGCCTGTGAGCACACCCTCTATTTTCAGCTTGCTTGAAGGATGTTTTTCCCCCCTCAATTTTCTTTCCTCTTGAAGTTAAGAGCCTCAAAAGATAACTCCGTATCTATTTCTACACACGTGTGGGAGGAAAGTACACAAGCATTCTCATAGATTTACTAAGCATTTCCAGAATGCATGGGAATGTTCTACCTCTGATACAACTTCATTAAACAATCTTAAATCCTAGCAGGAGATTTCATCCTGGGCTGCTTCCCTGGCCTCATCACACACCTGTCCCGGCCCAGAGGGGCCTCCTTTCCTCCAAGCAGAGAAAACTGGCCAGTGACCTAAACCAGCTAAATCTCACACCATTCATTCATCCCATCAGCTTGCAGGAGAAACTTGAATTTTAGCCATTACCAGCTCGAGGCCCCAGGCCGCCCCCTGCCCAAATCTCTGGAAGGCGGAGGCCTAAGGCAGCAGGTCTGCACAGCTCCTCACCAGAGTGGACACAAGTGTGGAGGGACCTCCTAGGCAGGATAATTAGGTCCCGAGGCTCGGTGTTGGGAACACAGGCCCAGCAGGCTGCTGGAGGCCACAATCCCGGCTTCCTGCCTTCAATACCATAATCCTTCCTGGAGTCTGGGCCTCAGTGAAAGCCCCAGCGTGTTTATTTTTCCCCTTGAAAGGGAACTCTCTTCTCAGCCTGGGCCCAGGGAGGAGTTGTCACCCTCCCTATGATGGACGGCTCTCCGTGGCCACCCGCTCCCCTGGTCCGTTTTCACCTGGACACAAGCCTGCCCCCATAGACAGGCAAAGTGACAAGCAAGGGAGCCTGGCTGGCGAGTGGCCCCTACGCCAGGTTCGTGCTGGGC
The DNA here is from genome assembly GCF_010015895.1 of Lontra canadensis. NCBI lineage: Eukaryota > Metazoa > Chordata > Mammalia > Carnivora > Mustelidae > Lontra > Lontra canadensis. Next base: position 9,700,623 of record NW_022631073.1, on the reverse strand, counting down.
TCAATTAACCAAAATATTCCCCAACCCCCCTTACACTCCAAGAAGACAAACCAACACAGTCCTCCTACCTTAACGGAGCTTCTATCGCTGAGCGCTTATCTGTCCTCTGCCGGCTAACCCATGTTGAGCACTTGGGTGCTTTGTTTCTGGTGGATTCTACCTCAGGAAAGTCAACAGTGCCAGGCAAGGTTGGGATGCCTGGGTCCCCCCAGGGGGCAGACCTATCAGTGAGCTCAAAGCCTCCCCACTGTTCTCCTTGTCTTCCCAGCTGAGTAATGGAGGGAGCTATCAGGGGTCAAATCTGGGCGGGTGAGGGAAGGGGGGGATGGAGAAGAGATTCTTCAACATACAGAAATCTCAAAAAACACAAAATACAGGCTGATCCAGGACGACGATCCATGCCCCTTTTAACGTTAACAAGCCAGTGAGAACTTGCCGCAGCTTTGGGGAACTCCTGAACACCACCAGCCCCTGTTCCATTGTAACATTTCTTTCATTTGCTTGCCTGGAATATCCTGTTTTTCTCCCCCTTCTTGGGGCGCTAAAGAGCTCAGAGAAATCTGCATTTTAATTGACATTCCAGGGAGAGCGAGAGGGGCGCCTGATTGCTTTTCTATTCAAACTAAACAGGCTTTTCAGATGAAAATGAGTCGCGGCCAGTGGAAGATTTACAGGGATTTGGGACCAGGGGGACAATGGGGTTTTAAATGTTGATAGCGTTTCACACCAAACACATAATGGGTGCCCCGAGTGTGAAAGCAGGTTTGCTTTTAAGGGCAGGTTTTATTGAATTGGGCCGGAGGAAGGCAGGCCCGGAGAAGGGTCTGGCGGGAGCGGGGCTTCGAAGGGAGCGGCGGCCACTCGGCGCGCCCGGCCGGGACCGCTGAGCCTGGCCCTGTGGCCGCGCGGGTGGGAGCCAGCGCCTGGCAGGGCCCTCGGCTGACTCCCCGGCGCGGCCCCGGCGCTGAAAGAATGAGCGCGCAAGTTAGAACTCGCCGGCGCTTTCGACACCCCGGAGCCGCTGCCGGCTGAGCAGGCGGCGAGCTGGGAAAAGTCGGTCCAGTTCGCCCCCTAGCCCCAGGCGCGGGGCGCTCCCTCCAGCACCGACGGCGGCAGCGGGAGAGGGGCGCCGGTTACTGAAACCGGGGAACCCCAGCGGCCTACCCGCCCAAGGTGCCACCCCCGCCCCCAGCACAGCCAGCCCTATATGGAGAGGTCGCCGGTCCCATCCAGAGGCTCCCTCCCGGGGAAGGGTCTCCACCCGCCCACCCCCGGCCTGGATGGGACAGGCGAGCGCCCCCCAGACCCCGGAATGAGGCACCCCGACGATGCCCCTCCGAACCCCGGACCCGAGGGGGCCGAACCTCCAGCGAGGTAGCCCCGCCACTCGCCTGACCGCCCTGGGGTCGGAGGATCGCGCCGGCCCGTGGGACGGCGCCGGCCGGAGTTTGACAGGGAGGGGGTGTCAGCGCCAAAGGCAGATGTCAGCATCTGGATGGGGTGTAAGTAGAGGCAGACCTTCCCGAGGGGCCGCGGTCAGCACGCACCCGACTCCCCCATCACCTACGCAGCCGAAGAGGGAGGAGGGGGAACAGGCTCCACGGTGCCAGTCCCCCGCGCCCTCCGCTCGGGGATGGGTGCCCCCGGCGTCCCGAGCTCCCGTGGCGCCAGCTTCCCCGGCGGGCGAGGCTCCCCGAGGCACCCGACGCGGCGATTACCTTGAATGGCAACGCTCCTCGGCCGCCGGTCTGTCCCCGCGCCCGGCGCCAGTCGGGATGCAGCAAGCGACGAACTCGGGGGAAACTCGGAGACCGAGTGGTCCTCGGGTCCTGCCTGCGCGCAGGCTCCGAGGCTTCAGGCGCAGCCCAGGCTGCGGAGGAGCGCGGGCATGACGCCCGCCGGCTGCCCTCGGGTTTGAGGAGGGAGAGGAAGAAAGGACTCAGGCTCGGCGTCTCCTCCCCCAAACTTTGCTCGCAACTTGCGAACGCTCGGGGCGCCCTGGAAAGCCGCGGCCTCGGGGCGCCCGGGCCCCGCCAGCCCGGGAAGCAGTCGCCGCGCCGGGCCAGCTACGCCGCGCGCAGACCCCGCGGCGCCCGAGCTTTGTGGCGGCCGCGCTCGCTCGCTCCCCGCTCCGCACCCGCCGCCCGCCCGCTCGGCTCTCCGCCGCGCTCTCCGCCGCCGCCGCCGCCGCCCCCTCCCCGCGGGTCACGCCCCCGCTGAAACCCGAGCCGTTTCCTGGACGGCGGCGCCCGCTCTGCCAATCAGCGCCGCGCGCCCGGCCGCCCCGACTCGGCGCGGCTCCCGACGCCCGCGAGCAGCCGGAGACCGCGGCCACCGCCGGCCCCGAGAGGTGCGGCGACGGCCTCGCCCCGCGCCACCGCCCCCTCCTTCCCTGGGGGACCCAGACCGACGGCGCGCCGGCTGATCGCGTTCGTTGTTTTAGTTCAAGGCAGAAAACAAATGACGACCTGCCTGCCTGCCCTGCCCCTGAAGCGTCTGCACTGTGGGGGTGGCAGGGGCGGTGGGGGGGTAGGGGTTAATGCAACTGAAACTTGTGGATGAGAAGGTCTGCAGGACATTGCACTTCTCTGTCCTGCAAAACAGCCGCGGTGAGGGAAGAAACCAGCATCTCTGGAGGTCCTCCTCTGGGCAGGACACGCCGAGCAAGTTATTCTTCCTCGGCCCCAACGCCCCGCAGAAGGTCCTATTCCCACTTTCTGATAAGGAAACCGGAGCAGAGAGGTTAAGTCATTGGCCCAGGGCCACACAGCCGCTTATGGGCACAGCCTGACTTTGAATCTGGCCTCCTCTCCCGAAAGTCAAAAACAGCAACGACAAAGAAAAAAAAAAAAAAAGTGTTGTTTAGTGATATATATCTGGAGTAATCCAAAGAAATTAGAAAGATTCTAAAGATGACTCTGCTATAAATAGCTGTGTGGCCTTGAGCAAAGCAGTTCCTCCTCCTGAATCTCAGATTCTTCAACCGCAAAATCAGATTCTTCAACTAAATGCCAGGCTGCACCTGGTTTAAGTTCATATTTTCCATTTACCTTTCTCGGGAGGCTGTGGCAATGGGGTAATTTATTTTTTAATACACTTTCTCTCCTCCCCACTCATCCAGCTCCTAAGCTTTTGTGCTTAAGTCCAAGACAATATGGATAAAAACCTTAATTATTTTTCTTTAGAAAAGGTCATTAAACCCCGAAGTGCTTCAGAATGCTTTTGAGGCCTGAAGATAGATGGAGTAGTGAGTACAAAACTGACCTGGAAAATCGACTTTTCCAGCATTGAGAAATGCAGTTGCGCCTGGGTCACCGACGTAGCACACTTCAATAACATTTACGAAAAAAAAATTTTTTTGAAGGTGCCACGCATCATGAGAAAATAATTTTTCTTCACGATACATCACAGAAAACTTTCATGAAATGACTTACATGCTGGGAGTATCAAATCCATTGACGTGCTTCAGGCAAATGGCTGTGAAATTCTATTTTGGAAATCTGACAGCAAAAAGAATAGATTCTCAACCAAAATTATCGGTCCAAGTGCTGGCATATGTGTTTGGTCAAGTCTTTTCACCTGGATCGGTCCAGAGGTCTTTTCATGAACTGACATCTTACCAGTCTGCTCACACACCCGGATCCGCTCACACACCCGGATGGTTCTGGACACACCAATACCTTTTTCAAGTCGTCAGACCTGGGGTCACAAAAAGAGACGGGGCTGAATGTCTGCCCGCTCAGGCCCTGGCACTTAACATCTTTATATTCCCCACCAACGGGAAACTCAAGTGTCTCAGGACAGATTCCCTTCCCGTCCTGCAACATATCCGTCAGCCATTCAAAATGCTGTTAACACGTTCTCACATAAATTACTGGTGCAGGAAGCCATCGTCCCTCACCCCAATCATCAATAGCTTTACGCACACTGAATAAAAAGGCAGGCTTCCGCTGAAAATGACAAATCAGAGCACCTACTTTCATGTCCAAATGCAGTTTGCAGAACTTATTCTTTCGAGGGATGAAAAGACACCCATCCATCACAAGACCCTTACTCTCTTAAGAGTTTTCCCGTTTTTAAGGGAACGAGGCCCACAGGCCCACAGCAGCAACCTTCTTCAGTTTTGAGAGAAGCAAAAGCATGTTTGGAATTTTTTTTTTTTTTTTTAAACAAAAACCAATTCTGTCATCATATTTAGGCTTCAAGTGATCTCAGAGGGTCTAGGAAAGCTTTCACACCAGTGAGGCTTCTGAATGAGAAAATAATCTCTGGACAGTTTTTTTTCTCTTCCCTCTTCAAGTGGCTGGAACCCCTTTTGTCAATGGCCTCCCGTGAATGGTGTTGCTAATAACCCTATTAATGAGCTTCCCCGGCCGAGTGTGAATAGGTAAATAAGCCCCAATCTGTTGAGGTTCAGGGCCAAGGGCAGAAAAGCCAGCAAGAACTAAAGGTGACAGTTTGCACTGAACTACAACGCCAGCACCAGGTTTCTGCTGAAAGAACGCCAGACAAGGCCACATTCACCACCCCTCCGCCCCCCACTGGCGTCCCTTTTCTTCACAATTTTCCCCCCTTTACAAAATGTCTTGAGTAGCCACCTTTTTTTTTTTTTTTTTTCAAAAGCCCTCGAGACGCCCTTCTTTCTTTCACTCTAGTAATGATACATCAGTGGAAGGAAGAAAAATGAGGACACCAGAACTCCGATGCCCCATGACTTTCAAGAAACAAATTGTGTCGCTAGCCCATCGGTTATGGGAGGGGAGGGGAGGGGAAAGGAAAGGAGGGAATGGTGGGGGGGTGGGAGCCCTTGCAGCCACGGGCCATTCTCCTCTAAAGATTCAGAAGTTTTTTTTAATAATTTGTTTTTTAATGGGTGGTTGTTCCTTTGCCCCATAGAAAAGTTAGATGAATAAAGGCCGCTGGCATTAAGTGCTAATGAGCCCTTCTAATGTCCTGAGCTCACTGGGAAAGTATGAATTTCATTCCTTTGGCTACATCTCAATAATGTCCGGAGCATGAAAGAAGCGTTTGAGAGGTGAAAGATAGACTAGTTCAAGGACTGTGGTTAGCCTAGTTAACTCCCGGGATGAGGGGAGGGGCCTGACCCCTCACAGCTCAGTCCCATCTTCAGGGAACTCACGGCATTTCATAAATCCCAGCACCACACATCGAACATCAGTGATGATTCTAAACTTAGAACAGAATCTCAAAGCCAAGAGTCCCTGGAGACACAGTCCTTCCAGAATTCCTACCTCGCTTTGAGGCAAGGCGCTTTGGTTCCAAAAGGCAAGGTGCTGCTCTCTTCACTCAATGGCTGTGTGACCTTGGGCAGGTTACTCCTCGGAGTTTTCCATTTTCTCAGGTAAAATGAGGACAATCGTGGTACCTATCTTGGAGTTTTTAAATAGGGTCACTAACAAGACAAAATGAATGAAAGTGTGACAAAACCAGATTTTATTCAGATACTCCTCATGGTTCTGGAAATGCAATGTGTACCCTATAATCATTATTAGCTGTTCTTAATGTTCCTAACCCTGGGTCTATCGGAAGGATTCAAGTGTTTCAGTGAAGAGCCTAGAACCCACTGGCCCCACCCGGATATGACTATGGCCTGGTTTTCACAGAGTCTGGAGCCGTGACTTCTGAATTCCCCATGCCCACCCTCTGCCCCAGTTGAAGGACCTGGTGACGCCCACCCAAAGCCCACCTGAGACGGAAAGCCACCTGTACAGCATGTACGCCTGTCATACAAATGATTATCCGAATGGAAGGCAACTTCATGCTTCTTGGTACCCATTGGTCCCCACCTGGGGGTAGCAAGAGAGGCAGGAGGAAGGTCAGACAGAAGCTGTTTTAACACTGGTGAAAAATTCGGCCCCAAGAAAGAATTTTTGTATAAACATGAGAAGCACCTGAATTAAAATTGCCACTACGTTCTGCTCTTATGGTTTCTCGGATCTCCAACTGGCTTCAGTGACGTGCCTGGGTCTTCCTAAGGAGACCAGACCGGAGGCGAGGAAGTGTGTGTTAAAACATCATGTTGACACTCCACATTTGATGAGGGAGGGGAGTGGAGCTCAGAGAGGGGAAGTGGTGGCCTCAGGGTCACACCACTGGTCCAGGGCAGGGAAACCAAAAGTCTTGTCTCCTGATGGGGCTGCGATTCCTTCCAGCAGGCCACTATAGCAACTCAACCATTTTCACCTCTCCATGCCACGCGATGGCTTCTAGGTGGTCCAACTCAAGGCAGAGCTAAAATATGTGAGTAGAATTCATTGTCTCCCCAAGTGTTAATATTTCAAGAGAACAGTTACCCCCACACCATAGGTTCATCCGACTTCTTCAAGTGCTCCAAGAATTTGGTGAGGGTCATTGTTGCTGTTAACGTTTCCAAGAAACCTTCAAGTTCAGGTACCTAAGACTGTTAGACCTCTTTCACACACCTGCAGTTCACAAGCTGAATTCGCAGTCTTCAAAATAGGGGAAGAAGTAAGGGCCAACGTTTGTGGTTCATAAAAATGACTCTTATCAGCAATATTATGAAAACAAATAGAAATGGAAAATTCTGAAGAATTGTGCTTGAGGAATTAAGGCTTAATAATCTGCCACACGTTTGCTATTTAAAACTGGGTAACTAGGTCTGTTACTCAAAGGTGATAAATGGGCAATTCAGGAACCTTGACAGCATCCTGGTTCAAGAAAAGCAAAAATTGCTGTAAAAGTAGCGGGAGGGGGAATAATTGGGGAAATTTTACTTTGGGCTCAACACTAACCACCCCCCCTCACCACCACTACAAGGGCTGCATCCTACCAGGCACCTGCCCATCTGTGAAGGAAAATCGATTGGTCAGTTCGATGGTTGGCCAAACCAGCCACATGTAATGTCTACACTGCCCAAAGTCACAAGGTATCTGACCTGCCATGTTGTGCAGTAGAACAGCACCAGGCCAAGACATCCAAGACCTGGGTTTTTAACCCAGTGTTGCCAAGAACCATATGATTCTGGGACAGCCATTGAACATGTCCCACCCCTCCCCCCACTTGGCCTTGCTTCTTTTGCATAATGTCTCCCCTTAAAAAGTAAATTTGTCTAAGATCTCCAGTTTTTCCAATCGCTGAACATTCGCTGCCTCAAGAGACACTAAAAGTGGTCATTGACCCATCACCAAAGAGCAACCGCGTTAGGGGAAATCAACATACCCTTTGAAGTATTTTAAAACCACAGTCTAGGAACCCTGCTGTTGACCCCTGTCTGCTGGTAACGGTATCTACCAGGAAAATCCTCTAATCCCTGGCCCATTGCTGCTTAAGAACATATGGCATGTCATTCCTTGGCTGCAAGGCTCCGTGCCTTCCCGACACCCTTGGCCTGCACTCAACCCCCATCTCCACCAAAACAATGGGCTCCCAGCAGACTGGAGGGAAGATATGCAGGTGCTTTTAGCCAGGGTGGGGCAATTGGAAAGAGATTAACCATGATGTCCTATTGCCACCCCCTGCCCACCGTCCCTGCTTAGAGCTGTACCGGCACTATCTGATATGGTAGCCACTAGCCAGTGGGATGATTTCAAGTTAAATTAATTAAAACTAAATAAAACTTACACATCAGCCCTTCAGGAGTGCCAACCACATTTCACAAGCTCAACAGCCACTAATGGCTCTGGCCACCAAATTGGGTGTTGCTGGGATTACAGGAAATGGCCATTGGAGAGAACCCTGTCTTCCTCTTTTCCTCCGAGGTCTCCTTAGACAGGAGAGTCCCCAGGAACTGCTTCTGCCTCCCCCACTCCAACTCCCATGGATTCTCGCTGGTGTCCTGCTACCAGAGGACTTTAGGGGTGGGAACTCGACTCCTCGGCTGGGCAAGAGTCCTGGAAATTCCCAGGAAAGGTCTTTGTTGGACAACTGCAATCTTACTGTTGACTGAACCTAAGTGATATGGTGTCTGTAGCATCATGTCCTGATTCTGGGGACCACTCGAAGGAGCCCCCACAGGGGTTTTCTGTGGGTTCTGATTCTCTTTGGGAGGACTCCTCCTCTTTCAAGTCCCCAGGAACTCAGAGCTGTGCGTTCAGAGCCAGGAACCCAGAGGGAGAAAGGCTGGTTGAACCAAGAGGGTGATGCACTTCAAAAACGCCCCATTGAATCTGACCATGGGCATCAGTTCAGGGGGAGGGGGTTCATCGGGGACCACTAAATTAGAACCCCCAGAAAGCTCAGCTGCCTCCCCCATCTTGCAGTTGGAGGGCTGGGCGAGGTGCCTGGCCAGACTCTGGCAGTTTGCTACAGGCCCTTTGTGCTCACAGGCCCTCAATAGATACTTGATTGATGGTGATTGTAACTTAGCCTCTTTTGGGGTTTCCCAATTAAGGCATCGGGTACATTAGCACGGGGTTTTGCGCCTAGTGGATGAGGTATGTTTCGAAGTTAGACAATAAAAGCCACATCAGGGCAAGGCCTGTGGAACCCGGCGGTGCACGTTTCCCTTCCTTGCAATGACCCGGTTTCCACCAGGCGTTCCTCCCTCCTTCCCCTTGATTTCTGTTTAGTTTGTTACACCATTTCCCCAGAGTGTGCGTCTACTTCGTCCAAACGTGAAAAGAAGTTCACTTTAATAAACCAAAGGGGAGAAAAATGATGCTGCCGGGATCCTGGTAAACTCCGGGAAGGAGACGGAGAATACAGAGCAGGACGCATCGTAAAACCACAAACCCAGTAACCCTTTTAGAGTCCCAGAGCTCTTATATTTTGTCCCCAAGCTGGGGAGAAAGGCCATCAAGGGAGGAGCGATTTCTTTAACAGATTTCTAAGAGCAGCGTTGAGCAAAACTTAACTCCTTCCCGGGAGCCAGATGCCGGCGTGGCGCTCCGGCCCGCAGCCTGGGGAGCAGGTGGCTCCAGGTGAAGGAGGCCCAGGTCCCCAGGGCTCCCTTTGTTCTCGGGGCTCTGCGCAGGTACGCGCGGCGGGTGCCAGCGCCCCCGTGTGGCAGCGCGCGTCCGGAGAGGCGCAGGCTGGGTGCGGGGGCGGTCGGCGCCCGGGGCAGGGGGCTGGGGGACTAGGAGCGCGATGCGGGTTGGAGGCCCGGCGCGGAGGAGGGCACCAGGCCTCACCCCGAACTCGCTCGGGCTGTGCAGGTGATGAGCGATCCAGGCCGAGGCGTGTCTGTGGCAGGAATCCTGGATCTTGCTGAAGCGTGGCTGGGAGGGGATCCTGCCCGGTCTCCACCCGGCCCCTGGCCTGGCCTGAAGCTATCTTTGGCTTCCTCTCTGTCCACAGCTTGGGGCGGCAACTCCTCCCCTGGATCCTCAAGCCAGAGAGCTGCCTTTACCGGCTTCAACTACCGGCCTCCTGTTTGAGCTTAAGGCCCTAGTCTCCACCTGGGCCGGCCCCCTCCAGGCCGGGGGTTGCCAGCTCTCCTCTCACCGAGGCCATCCCAAGCCTAGATCTGGGCTGTCTTTTGAAAGCCACGTACCCCATCCTTTTTGGTCTTTTCTCTAGTATCATTGAAGCTGTCCAGGCTCCATCTGGATGGTCATTCAGGATCCTTGGGCAGCTTGCCAGCCATCTGCCCAGAGGAGGGGACCACTGTCATCCTCCTCCATCAGGTCATTCAGAGCCTTGGTGGGTCCCCATTTGCAAGAATCATGGCAACTGCTCTCTCTGCGCAGAGTGGGTGCGTGGTGGCGGACACTTACTGGATTCCTATTACATTCCAAACAACTGTGAGCAGAGCCTTTCATGAATTAGCACATATTGATTACGAGAGCTCTGTGAAGTGGATTCCATTATGACCCCAGTTTTGCAAACTGGGCAGCGGAAACTTTGAGAGCATGCTCAAGGTCATAGGGTCTTGAAGGAGCGAGCCTGATTTCTGAGTGTGTGCTTTTCACTTATGCTGCCCGTATAGGTGAGCACGGGGTGTGGGCCAGGTGGGGGAGGGTCCAGAGTGGCAGGACAGCCCAAGACTGGGAATGTAGGCCAATGGAGCCCATTCTTCCATTCCTTCTGGAGAAGTTGGCCTCTCGATCCAGATTACGGTAATTGTCTCTGTTTTTATTTTTTTAAAGATATTATTTATTTTTTTGAGAGATATTGAGAACACAAGCTGGGAGGAGTGGCAGAGGGAGAGAGAGAAGCAGGCTCCCCACTGAGCTGGGAGCCCAATGCAGGGCTCCATCCCAGGACCCTGGCATCATGACCTGAGCAAAAGGCAGCCACTGAACTGAATGAACCACCCAGGCGCCCCTAATTGTCTCAATTTCTAGACATTAACTCCTTTGTTGGGTTGTCCTGTGGGTCTGCAGGTCTTATCATCTGCTGTCCGGAAGTGGCTAGGAGCACGGGATCTATAAGCCAGTTCGGCTGCCAAAGGGCCTCATGTCTGCCCCTTCTGACCACATCTTTCTCTGTAAATTGGAATAATAAACCTGCTTAACGTGCTTACCCGAGTTTGTGTGGATTGAATGGGAGGCTTCAGGGGGATGCTCGGTTCATGGCAACCGGTCAGTGTGTGTTAGCTGAGATTCCTGTTTCCAGACTAGAAGCATGCAGAGCCTTCTTTGTAGCCCTGTCCTAACCCTGGCCTTACCACCCCCTGTTTATCTTTGCTGTGTGACTCTGGGCAAGTTTCTTGGCTTTTCTGACTCTGTGTCCTTATTCATAGGTTGTGAATATTGGATGTAACCATATTGCAGACTCACCTCTAAAAGCCTTGATTCCAGCAGAAGCCGGAGCTGTTGAGGGCAGAGCATTTGCTCACTTTCTTCTAAAGGTCCTCCTGAAATCACACAGATTCATTCCAGAGGTAGCTTGTCATGGTGATGGGCACCTTCTGCATGGATCCACCTGAAGCATTGTTTTGTCCCATCCTCTGGGGACAAGGACATTTCCTTTGTTAAAAAAAAAAAAAAAAAGTCCTCTTTGTGCTTCAAAATGGGAACCAAGACATTTGTTCACCTTGTCTCCTCCAAATAAGACAAGATACCACTTCAGAACCCTGCTAGTTTGGGGTAACAAATAATAAAAATGCAGGAAACCCAGTTAAATTATAATTTCAGATAAACAATTTTTTTTTTTTTAGGAGAAGCATTCCCCAATATTGTATGAACAAATACTGCATGGGACATACTTACATTAAAAATTATTGTTTTTCAGGGTGCCAGTGGCTCAGTGGGTTAGGTCTCTGCCTTTAGCTTGGGTCATGATCTCAGGGTCTTAGGATCAAGCCCTGAATCAGGGTCTTTGCTCAGTGGGTAGCCTGCTTCCCCCTCCCCCACACCTCTGCCTGCCTCTCTGCCTACTTGTGATCTCAGTCAAATAAATAAATAAAATAAAAAATCTTTTTAAAAAATTACTGTTTTTCTGAAACTCAGATTGAACTTTGTGTTCTATATTTTCTATGGCAACCCAATACTGGGGGAAAAGCCACTCACACAAGTTGACTGGTTGGGACAAGTCCAAGAGAGTGGGCATTCCTCCCAGAGACCACTGGGCATTACCTGCCTTTTCCTTCCATCCTGGGCTCACACTGGAAAAGTCTCCATTAAATAGAAGGGGGTCAGGCCTGATCAGAAACTGTGTAATGCTTTCCCTGGGCTTGGTTTCTGGGGCCACCGTATGGCAGACTTGGGCCTATTTTGAAGTGATTAATTTATGAATTGACAGAGCTATTTGTATATTTGGTGTTAATGATAGTAATCTTATAGAATGTCCTGTTTCCTCTTTTTTTTTTTTTTTAATTAAAGGGATCTTTTTTAAGGTTTTATTTTTAAGTAATCTCTATACCCAACGTGGAGCTCAAACTCACAACCTGAGATTATGAGTCTCATGCCCTCCCAACTGAGCCAGCCGGGCGCCCCACCATATTTTTCTCTTGAATGAAGTAGCATCTGGTTGTCGACTGGGACGTGAGGATGCTATGGTGTTTGGTCATCAAATGTGCACACGAGACGTGTGGCTGGGGTCAGTTCCCCAGGGCAGAGTCTTGCCACAGTGGACAATCTCTGTGAGACCCCAGACATTTAAGGGACCAGCCAGTTTCACCACTATTGGCAGGTCCTTACCAGCCAGCCTCTGGCACCTGCCCTCAGGAGAAATCCTGGTCACCATCCATTTCTTAGAACCCAGTGACCATGTCACCACAGAATGGTGCTTCACAGGCCGTCCTGGGTCCTGTCTTCCTGCTCAGGGTTAGTGTGGGTCCAAGAGGACTTTGGCCACAAAGCTTGGGATGACAGCCTCCCACCACTGTGGTTTCTCACCTGGTCTCAGCTATCCTATGGGGAGTTAGTTTATGGGGAAAATAGAACTTTGGTCCGGGATGGAGTCAGACCACCTGCTACAAATGCACCCTCTTGCTTGGCCCATTTTTCTGGCTGCCTGCCAGCACCAGCCTCTGCCACTCTACCTGGTTCTGGTGGTCAGGGCTGGCTCTCTGCTCAAGCCTGTGGGGTTCCCAGAAACTTCTCCTGACCCTGACCGTGTCAGCCATGTTTGGTGGGTACCACACCCCTACCAGCGTGGGGATCACAGTCCCCCTGTCTACCCACCCCTACCCCCTGCCAGCCCCTGTATGTCACATCAATGATGTTCTCTGCCTCATTTTACCCGTCATTCACTTTTGCCACAAATGTCTTCGGCTTTCAACAGGTAAGTTGTGGACATTGGTTTCAGTCAGAGCTGGGTCCCCATGCCCACTTCTCTACCGAGCCTTCATCTGAACTTGGGCAAGGTGGCTAACCTCTCTCTGCTCCATGAGGTTTATACATGGTGCATTGGTGTCCTAGGGCTGCCGGAACACGTAACCATAAACTTAGTGGCTTGAAACAACACATATTTCTCAGATCACAGTTCTGTAAGGCCAGGGGTCTGGGGGGACTCCGTCAAAATCAAGGCATTGGTGGAGCTGTGTTCCTTCCTGGAGACTCCAGGGCAAGAACCTGTTCTGGGCGTGTTCTGGTTGTTGGCAGAAGGCAGTTCCTCATGGCTGCAGAACTCAGTCGCTGTTTCCTGGCCTGACCGGCAGCCGGGAGCCTCCCTCAGCGCCTGGCCTTCATGTTCAGAGCTGGCAGCTTCATTCCAGCCCCAGTCACCCTCCAAGTCTCTGTGCCTTCCCCCCTGCCACATCTCTTCTGCTCCAGCTGGACGACTCTGTCTGCTTTCAGGGGCTCACGTGATCAGGTCGGGTCCACCCAGGTATGCTCCCTGTTTCAACCTCAGCAGCTCTAATGTCATCTGCAAGTCCTTTCACCAGATTCTGGGGAGTAGAGAATGGACATCGCGGGACGGGGGCCATTATTTGCCAACCACAGGTGGAGTGACAATGTTGTAGGGTAACCCCCGGCATACTGGTTTCTTAGGGCTAATGGAACCAAGTGCCACAAGCCAGGTGACTCGTCTCACAGTCCTGGTGTCTAGAAGGCCCAAATCAAGCAGTCAGTGGGGCCATGCTCCCTCTGAAACCTTAGAGAATTCTCCCTCTCTTCTCCTGGCTCCTGGCAGTGGCTGGCAGTCACTGAGTCCCAGTCTTGCCGCTCTGCCTCTGTTTGGAGTCAATCTTCTCCTGCAGGTCTGGGTCCCAATTTCCCTCTTCTTCCGAGGACACCAGTCCCACTGAAGGGGGGGGTCTGCCATGACGAACACATCTTAACTTGATTCCATCGGCAGAGATCCTATTTCCAGACAAGGTCGCATTCATAGATCATGGGGTTAGGACTTCAAAAGGACAAAATTCAACCCAAAACACAAGGTAATGGCAGAAAAGCACCTAGCATGGGGACCAGACCTCTGGCTGGTGCTTAACCAATGGGGGAGGCACTGGGCAGCTCTACGGTCATGCGGTCTGGGTCCCGGCGGGCATGCATTGGGCCAGCTGGTGCACGTGTGGCAAGAGCCTGAGAAATGGAGTCTCCTTCTGTCCTGCCTTCCTGACCATCCCTGTCTCAGCACGGGTTCAGCTTTCCCTAGAGCCCTTAACTCAGGCTGCCCCCTTGCCTGAGAGCCCCCCTCCACCCCTGGGCTGTCCAAATGCACATCTTGGCCGCTCTTCAAGTCCCACCTGTTCTGGAAGGCCAGATCTCAGGTGCTGCACCCACTGGCAGGTTGAGCTGACTAAAGAGTGAGAACGGAGAAGCCGTACCACCCTGGAAATCCTGCTGCCCAGCTGGCCGGGAAAAAAGCCTTCCTGTTAGGAAATGCAGATAGGAAAAACCCAGCCCCGCCAGGAAGAAGCAAAGACAAAGCAAGGGGCTGACTCAGTGGCTGAAAGGTTCAGAAGACGAGTAATTTTCAGGCAAGAAATTGCACCCTCTGCCGCGCCTGGCCCGATAATCATCCATCTTGTAAACGTGAACTGCTCTTCCTAGAAAGAAAAACAATAACATCCAAACACTCTTGCCAAGTGAGCCTTCCAGGAGCCATAATTCTTGGGGGATCTGCATTACATGCAAGACTCTGGGTATTGGCTGATGACCGCCCTTGTGCATTTCTTCTGTCCACCCGCCTTCGACATGCAGTGGAGGAAAGGTTTGATGGATCCCATCAGCAGCCCTGGGATCTCACCCCGAAGCTGAGCGCCTCCACGTTTAATAAATGGGAACACGTGCAAAGCCAGAGCAGTCCCACAAGCAGAGTTTCATGGAGAGTGAGAGCCTCAGCGGGCGTCCTCTAGAATGACTTCCAAACACTTTAGCATCCTGACCTCTCCTCATTTCCGGAAACGTCCTTAAGTTCACACCCCGCCCCATCCCCCAGCACAGATGGGAACAGGGCAGGGAGGACGAGGGACAGCTGTAGCCGCTGGGGAAATAGAAGAGGCGGGTAGGCTCCGTTGGGGTTGAAAGACGCCCCAGAGGGAAGTCACCGTTTCCCCCAAGGCACTGCTTCTGGAGGCTCTCACCTTCAGGGTAAGGGTCCCCCTCGGAGGGTGGGTGCTGGGCTGATTATCCCTGCATTACCAGTGACTAGCACAGCGCTCGGGAAAGAGGGATAGCAGTTTGTTGAATGAACAAGTAAGCGCAAGCCGGGAATGATCGGAGGCAACCAGATAGGATTCTGAAAGCCGCCCCCTCTTGCAGCCGAGACTTAGTCTGCCCACTACCTGGGTCCCAGAATGCAGGCTCTCCATCTCCCACAGGAACCACCCCAAGGCCAGGCCAAGGGCCGAGCATGCCAGAAAATGAAACCACCTTTCAGTCAGAGAGCCTGCGGTCCCACAGGTCAGAGCTGAGAGCCACAGCCGCAGGGGGAGTAGGGGGAAGCCGTTTGCAGCTGTTTATATGATGTGTATCTGGTGGATAAATAAACTTCATTTTCCAGGGCTGCCAATCTCTAAACATGAAGAAATATACATTCGCTCAGAAACGTAAAAAAAAATAAACAAATGTGGTGATGTTTGAATCTTCCTAGCGTCAAAGCCCTGGGTCCGGAGCTCCTCACCTCTCAGCTGGTTAATAACCCTAGTTTATGGATCCCTCCTAGGGGCCTGCGTGTGGAAGTTCCGCTCAGAGGAAATGCTCCCTGTTAGGTTGTGGGGGAGGGAGAGTCCAAGCTGCAGATCCTTCTGGAACATCTCCAGGTGCAATCCAGTCAGGCCCTCGCCACAAGCCAGGCGACGCTTCCAGCGGCCCAGGAGGTCATGATCAGCACCTGCCGCTCACAGCCTCGGCTCAGCCCAGAGCACCTGCCAAAGTCAAGGAAGCCAGGTGAGAGGCCACCTGAGGCTCTTGAGCCAGGACCTCCTTTTTGTCATGATTCTGAGGCATGTTTGACTGCCTCAGCAGCCGGTTGCTCTCCCCACAGTCGTGTGGGTTGGCTGGGCTCAGCTGGGGGTTTTTGGCTCTCCAGTGGTGTCACCAGGGGCGCGCTCATCTGGAAGCTTCGCTGGGCAGGAATGCCCACTCTCTCATCTACTCGCACAGTCAGCGATGTGTGCAAGCTGTCATCTGGGAGCTCTGATGGGCCGTCGACAGAGACCCTCAGTTTCCCTCTCTACAGTCCCTCCGCAGGGCTTTGAGCTTCTCGTGGTGGTAGCGCTGGGTTCCAAGCAGAAGCTGCAGACCTGGGAGACCCCAGCCCCAGAGGCTCCCTCACGTCCCTCTCATCCAAGCAAGTCAGGCCAGCCCAAATCCAAGGGGAGTGGGAAGGGACCCTTGGAGGAGGGAGGAGCAGCAGAAAATTCGAGACCATCTTTAATCCACCGCAGGAGACCACTCTTGGGGGATGGAGGATGACACTCCCCTTTGTGGTGCTAAAGACCCCACTGGTGGCTAAGGACTCACAGCAGCCCGGGCAGAAGGATCGGTCACACAGCGGTCCTGGCGTGACATTGAAGTGGCAGGGAGACCAATGGCTGGAGACACGAATCACAGAAACAAGGAAACTTTCCACCTTTCCCTCAATGGGCGAGAGATGGCAGGGGGAGCATGGCTTGGCTTTGAAGCCACACTGTCCTGGCCTCGTCACTTCTTCCCTAGTTTGGACATTCCTGATGAAAACGGGGAGCTTTCACTGACCCACTTGAGTCTGTGGGTGACCACAAGACACACAACGCTCCGCACTTTTCCATCCCAAGCTTCAAACACACTTTCCAGGAGCCGTTTTCTACGTGACCGTGCTGGGATCTAAATCCGCTGAAGCTTAAGCTTGGGGCTGAATTCACGGCAGAACACTTAAATCCACATAGAGAACAGTCGGGAAAGAGACACACACTTGTTTTTTGTTTTGTTTTGTTTTGTTTTGTTTTAACCTCCTTTCTCTCATCCCTGCCTGATTTCACACACACAGACTACAGATACTACTATAGCTTGGCGGTGATCTCTGAACTGGGCCCCCGAGGACCCCCCCACCCCACACCTAGAAGGCCAATCCAATTCTTTCCTGGGAAAAGCGGTGGGGGACGGGTGTGGGTATCAGAAATAGATTTAAAGGACTCCCAAACCGTAATGCGAAAACCACACTAGGTTTCCAGAAAGCGATTTCTCATCCACAAGGCAATTCCAGAGAGCATAAAGATGTTGCTGCGGACTGCAGCCCAGGGGTGTGGGGACAGTCACTGCACACCTGTGTCCCTGCTCTCCGCAGTGACTAATGGTGTCGCCGGTCAGCTGTCTCAGCGCATTCTCCTACTTTTGGAGGTGTTCCCAAAACCAATTTAAAATCCAACAAAATGAAACAAAAAAGAAATGGTCGGTCTCCACATCAAGACATATCTGGGAGGTAATTGGAACATTTGATAAAATGCATGGACAGCCACGCAATAAATAACCAAGAAACTCCAGACAACTTCTAGTGACTCTGATTTGTACGTTCATTCAGTCACCGTTTACTGAGTAGCTGGGCGGCTCGAGCCCATGGTCCTGGAGCTTGCCGTCAGGTGGGAGCCCAGGTGTTCTGTAAGTAATCACAAGTCGGAAGAACGCCGTAGAACCATGTCTCACTGCAAATGTGAATCATGTCATTAGTCCTGCATCTCCGCTCAAAGCCTGCACAGATTGGGTTCTGCAGCTCTCAGCCCAGGTCCTGTTTGAAAAAGTAATACATTATGAACACATGATTTGAGAATTAATGGTGTCTGCTGCCTAGTTTCGATGGGCACCGTCCTGCACCCGATGCCATGACCCGGCCACCAAATATCGTACAGAGATTGGTCTGAAGTTCACACCAGGAAATGGACACTTGACCATGGAGACAAACAGCCACTCCTCTACCACTCATCCCTACAGCCCATCATTCTGGTGACTCAGTGTCTGAGTCTGTTGGGGCTGCTACAACACAGACACCTAGACCGGGTCCTTAAACATCAAATAGTTGTTTCTCACGGTTCCAGAGGCTGGGAAGGCCAAGATCAAGGTGCTGGAAGATTGGAGGTCTGGTGAGAGCTCGCCTTCTGGTTCATGAATGAGCATCCTCCGGCTGGGTCCTCAAGTGGTGGAGGGGGAAGGGAGCTCTCGGGCCTCTATTATCAGGGCGTGAATCCCCTTCACGAGGACTCCACCTTCATGACCTAATTCCCTTCCAAAAGCCCCACCTCCAGATCTCGTCACATTTGGGATTCAGTTTCAACATCTGAATTTAGGGCCGGGGCGGGGAGGTGGGAACGCAAGCCGTCTGTTCCCAGCATTCCCTGCTTTCCTCCCTCCGGCTTTCCCTCCCCTTTCTTCCTCCCTTCCTCCTCCTCTTCCCTTCTTCCTTCATCCCTTCCTCCTTTTCTTTCCTTCTTTCCTTCTCTCCTTCTGTCCTTCTCTCTCTCCCCCTCTTCCTTCCTCTCTCCCTCCCTCTCTGTTTCTTTCTGTCCTTCTTTTCTTTCTTTCTCTCTTCCTTCCTTCCTTCCTTCCTTCCTTTCTCTCTCCCCCTCTCTCTTTCTTTCTTTCTCTCTCCTTTCCTCCCTTC
Organism: Lontra canadensis; assembly: GCF_010015895.1. Taxonomy (NCBI): domain Eukaryota; kingdom Metazoa; phylum Chordata; class Mammalia; order Carnivora; family Mustelidae; genus Lontra; species Lontra canadensis. Next base: position 9,682,236 of record NW_022631073.1, on the reverse strand, counting down.
CCTCCTTCCTTCCTTCTTTTCTTCCTTTCCTTCTTTCTTTCCAAAAGACAGGCCCAGCCTGGGGAGGTGGGGGCAGGACTGGGACTGCCCCAGGGACGGCAGTTCTCATCCCAGCTTGGTCACTGGAGGCCAAATGCAGACACTGCCCTTCTCTGGCTTTGTTTTCTTATCTGCAAACGTGGTTGGAAAGGGCTGGTGGGCCACGCTCTTCCACTGACCAACAGGGGAGCAACGGGCGGCGGGGGTGGGGAGCTTCCCCTGGGGCCAGAGGCTGGTCCCCAACCACACTGTTGTCTGGGCACCTGTGTGCTGTTACCTGTCTAGCAGGGGAAAGGCCCACGCTCTGCAGGCCTGGGAAGGCTGTGGCTCCAGGGAGGTCCCGGCCGCTGCCCCCATTGTCCTGGGCTGAGCAGCACCTTCAGCTTTCCATCACTCTGCTGACCATCGAGCCCCATCGTAGAAGAGGGGAAACAGGGGTGCTCTGTGTTCATTCTGAAGGTGGTCAGGGCCAGAACAAGAGGGATGGAGTGAGGAGGTGCCCAGTCCCACCCCCCCAATGCAGGGCACCTGGGAGGCCTCGGCTGGACATGCCAGGGTCTCCTGATCTGGAATCCCTTTGCTGCTGGCTATGTACGTCATCTAAGTCGGGTTTCTGCAATCAGACTTCACTTTCAAAGGAGTTTCCCTGCTAAAGTAAACGTGACAACCCCAATGCTAGGTCATTAAAGGATCCCACTGACAACTCTGTATCTCTTACAGTCAATCTATAAATGTCACCCATTTCTGCTAATGGCAGCTTTGTGACAAAGAGGGACAAATAGTTCACAAGCAACAAGAGGAGCCTTTAGGAGATTTGAGAAAAGGATGGCCACTTGTCTGCCAATGTACCTCTCTCCTTCCTTCTTCCCCCCCATATATATTCATTCATTCTCATCCAACCAACCAGCCAACCTACTAATGTATTTTTGCACACCTGCCTTGTGCCAAGCTCTGGATGAGGCACCAGGAATTTAGCATGGAATAAGATGATGTCTTTGCTGCCCCCCTCAATAAAATTTATATTCTGGAAGGGACAGACAATAGCCCAGTAAATAAATAAACAAGACAATTACAGATCACACCAAGAGGGAACAAGAAAATAAAGGCTGGAGGTCAAGAGTGCCCGAGGGGTCTTGTCCTTGTGGTTTGGAGCCCACCCTTCCGCAGGTGGGCAGCCACTGTCTAAAGAGGGTCTCCAAATTCAGTTTAACCATGAAGCACCTGCGGATCCTACCAAAAAATGCAGTCTCATACCTGAGTTCTGGGCTGGGGCTTGAGACGCTGCCTGTTGCACCTGCTTTCAGATGACGCTGATGCTGCTGGTCTAAGGACTACAGACCATGGGGCACACTGCAGACCCTGGCCGAGTGGCTTGCACTTAGCAGTCCCCGCCCCCAACACGCATCTCAGCACCCAGCCGTTTTACTCTGCTTGGACCTGCATCTTTTCATTACCGAGTCTCCGAGGGCTGTACTCGGTCCTCAGGCGCCCTGGGTGCTGCGGATGGAGCAGCAGGTTGGGCGGGATGACACTCGAGCCCCAGTGACCTTGCTAGCAAGCACTGAACCTCCTGGCCCTGGAGGCCCATCTGTGGATGGGGCTAACAGTGCAGCCCTGCTTTCCTTGCAGTGTATGGTGCAACCAGAGGAAACAGACATTCGTACGATGAGAAGTCAGATCTAGAAGCCTGGAGTTTACCCAGCCTTGAAGCAGACCGATGGGGATCCTAGTTGGCGATATGAAGGAAGCGGCTGGGCATCCGCCTGGGCGAGTGGTTGTCTGGGTTTAGTGCAGGACGAATGGATCTGCCGTGGTCAGAGAAAAAGACAGGAAATTGGGAGTCACAGAGAAGCCTTGCAAAAACATCACGCAAAACCAGTCGTATCTGAAAAGGCTTTACTGTCTCTTTAAGCCCCCGATGGGTCTCCCCGATTTTCTTTGGCGTCAGGGTTGGGCATCTCTGGGAATCTGACCCACATCTGTGTGTGATAAAGAACAATTATCAAGCAGAAACACGCCTTGCACCAAACACACCTACTTAATTGGTGCTTTACTTAAGCTAATGTTTCACATTAGTTTGGCCTCCCCAAAGCATCAAGTTGAAAAAGGCAAATCTCTTTTTACTGCAAGATTCCCTGAAGCCTAGATGTGCCGCGTGTATGCACCACATGTGCGTGAAAGCCCTCAGTGTATGCCTTAGGCACAGGCTAATTAATGATGCTTTTCCTTATTAGCAATAACCAACTTCACACGCACAGCCTTTTGAACTCGTTTCTGGAACCCTCTTCTGAACCACAGGACTAGAATAGAATAAGAGGCACTCTATAAATATTTGTTGAGTGACTGAACAACATTGAGGCAGTGAAGCTTGGTGTCTGAAAGGGACTGAGACGTTGGCTTCAGACTGAAGGATCCGGGTCCGTGTCTCAGTGATGTCTGTCATTCTGGATGACCTTACACCCTCCAAGCTTATGAATCCATAAATTTAAATGATGAAATGAAAGTGAAATCATTAAACGAAATAAAATTTATAAAGCACATCATCTGACAAGTAGTAAGTACTTGAAAAATGTCAGCTGTAGAAGGTGACCGTATATGCTATGGGCCAAACAGGGACACTTTGGGTAGCAAATAGGGCACTTTCATAATTATGCCGGAACAGCAAGTGTCAATCAGGACTGTTCTGGGTAAGTGAAGGCACGTGGTCACCCCCACTGTCACTGTTTCATAAAGAGATCCTTAGAGATGATCAGATCCAAACTATTTATTCAAAACATAAATTAGTGATTCCTGGGGAGGTAAAGAGTGACCTGAAACCACAAAGCCCATTAGCAGAATGCGGGTTCAGAATCACGCTGCAGGTGTAAGCTCCTTGCCCTCAAGAACACGAGCACTGCGGAGTGCCACTCTGGTCTCCGTCCCTGTGGTTCTGCAAGGTCCCATTCTGCAACGCTTGACCATGAACCTCAGAGAAGTTAAGAAACGTGCCTAAGGCCACAGAGCAGTAAGCTCAGGCAGTGTCCCAGACTCTTCCACTGAAGTGTGGGATGTCAGCACGTGGCTCCTAAGAGCTCAAGGGGGAGTCGGCATGTTGATGTCAGCTGCAGTTCCAGGAACGTCTCACATCTTCATTTGGTGTGTGTGTTTCGGAGCTCACGGATTGGTTGTGATCGTGGGTGCACAATGCAGACATTTGGTCAGAAGTCACTGTCCCTTCATCTTGCTGCCATACCTATCCGTACCATAGCATCGTTGGTATGTTACATGTCTCTTTCTGGGGTCTGAGCTCTGCAGAGGGAGAGGTTATGCCTGGCCCAGGGTGGTCTTGCTCCCTCTCACAGAGAAGGTTGCTGAATGTCATTGCTCTCCGTGTCAGTATCATGGCCAACAACCCAATACAAACGGACAGGGATCCAAATTTCCCCTGTCAAGACATGAAAATTCTCAGAAAGAGCCCCAAGCCTCCCTGCTGACATGTCCTGTCTCTAGTGAAAAGTGTCAGGTGCCAGGTCCCCACCCCCAAATGATTGAGCCTAGGTCACAGCCAGGGACTTTCCTCAGCCAGGTCTCCTTCCCTCGTGCCCACGGCCATCTCTCTCCTGAATCCCGGAGAATCACTATTTATCCCATAGGTGGGATGGAGCTGGCTCCTCGGGTTCTCGGGAGCCTGCGGTGTATACCTCCCGCCGAGGGCATGTCTGGAGAGGTCATGTGGATCGCTTGAGCATGGCCATGGTGGGAGTGTTTCCACCACAGTCATCGGCAAATGCTATAAATTGGGGCGCTTTTTTCCCCTTTCAGGGAAGCAGCTGTTACACATTGACAAGCACACTGCTACTATAATCATGGCACCAAACCCTGCCTGACTCTTCTTAGCCCACATACTCCTCCCAGTGTCTACCCATCCTCCCAGTTCTCTGCCCTCCCCTGGCAATTGTGGGCAAGTCAGCACAACACTGTTGCAAAGCCTGGGTGGCTCAGTGGTTAAGCCTCTGCCTTCAGCTCAGGTCATGATCTCAGGGTCCTGGGATTGAGCCCAGCATCAGGCTCTCTGCTCAGCAGGAAGCCTGCTTCCCCCTCTCTCTCTGCCTGCCTCTCTGCCTACTTGTGATCTCTGTCAAATAAATAAACAAAATCTTAAAAAAAAAAAAAAAACGGAAATACCATCTGGGGGTGCCTGGGTGGCTCAGTCGGTTAAGCATCTGCCTTCGGCTCAGGTCATGATCCCAGGGTCCTGGGATAGGGCCTTCACTGGGCTCACACTTAGTGGGGAGTCTTCTTGTCTTTCTCCCCCAGCCCCTCCCCCTCTCACTCCCTCTATCTCTCTCTAAGATAAATGGATAGAATCTTAGAAAAAAAGAAAGGAGAGAGAGACCATCTGGAAGAGAATCCTTTACCATCAAGTTTCCCCCCAAAGTGCATTTAGCATGCTGCTTGTGAAAATGCATTTACAGAAATTCTTTCAGATCTATGTCTTACACACGCCTTTACTGGTTAAAAAACTATCCCGTTCCCCTCTACCCACCCTCCCACAGCCCAAACAAGGTGTGATCATCACATTTTTTAATCTCCAGCATGCCCTGGGTCCTCTTAGGGGTCTACATATGGACTGGGTTTCTTTTAAATGGACTAAAGTTTCTCAGCATTCAGTTCTGTCCTTAAAGATCTGAGGAGGCAGAAAGGCACACACGGCTTCCGAGCGAGGCTGCCAGGAAAAGGCTGGGCAGAGCCCCCCAGCTAAAAACGTCTCCTTTAGAGGAACGCTGATCTACAGAATTAAGTTACAACCTGACTGTTTAAACGGATGGTCACAGACTGTGGCAAACCTCAAGACTGAAATTTGAGCTGCCATTTTGCAAAAGCACAGATTGTGATTTTTAGCGCGCCTGCTCAAATTGAGAAGCGCTCGTCTCAGCCCCAGCCTTTCTCGTGGGTCCGCTTCCGCGCATGTGGGCTCCCTGGGTAAAGACGCAGGGAGGCTGGGCTTCAGCTGGCTTTCTCCACGAACATTACTCTGTGATGGTTTTAAAAACCAGAAATAAAGTTTTACCTCGAAGAAAAGTCTTATTTAACTCTCCTGCCCTCCCCGCCTGTTCCAGCCCTATTAGAAATGACCGTTCCATGTGACGGTACAAGCCTCTCAAAGCAATGAACTGATCACTCCTTGTTAATTTAACTCTAACTCGATTATTTTGGAAACCAAATGCAGAGGCTGGTAAAGCCTGCTAAAACTAGTAAGTCACGGCATTGGCATAGTGGGTTTTAGGACACTTCATTACGCAGCAGTAATGTTCTTAATCATCTCTGAAGGGAACTATTTGCTTCTCTTACGAGAAGCAAGCAAGCGAGGTAATGTCCCCATTCTCAGCTCATAACGGGGGCCACTGAGGGCCAGTCATTTGCTGGGTCTCATCAAGGAAGCGCAGGTGGGACCATGGGAGGTAGAAGTCATGTTTTGTCCCCCTGGATATCGTGGAGTAGGAAGAACGCAAGCGTGTTCCTTAAGGTGGTGGCTCCCTTCAATGGGGAGGAAAATCCTAACAGCTGACCGGTTGTCCCTGCTGGGCACTGAGCAAAAGCCCCATGGGAGAAGGCCCAAGCAGGTAGAGTCTGCTTTCAGAAACTAACGGGAGGGCAATAAATTTGGGATCCAAAGAGCACACACCCCTCAGATCCCAAGTGTTACCATTGTTCTTCACCATCATCTGGTTTCAAACCTTCATCACATAGATGGTTTGTCTTTATTAAGGGCTTGCTGCATGCCAGGTGCAAGGCTAAACTCTGCGCGCGATCCACTCTTTCTGTATTGTTGTGGTGAAATGTCCATCACGTAAAGTGTATCGTCTTAGGTGTTCTAAGTGGGCGGTTTGCGGGCATGAAGTTCATTCACATTGTTGTGCAACCATCACCAGCACCTGTGTCCAGAACTTTTTCACCATCCCAAACTACACACTTCTCCTCTTTAATCCGGTGAGGAGGGGGAAACTGAGGCACGGGGCAGTACCATTCCTAATCCAACCATCCCGCAGCTCAGAAGCGGCTCTGACTGGTTGTAGATATATACCTGCCCCTCCGGGGTCCACATGCACCCCCACACCTCTCAGTACACTGTGGCCCGGAGAGGGATAGGACCTGTCCACAGTCACCCAGATAGCTGGTGGCAGAGCTTGACGACTGCTCCCCACGTCGCCATGTCTTTCTGTCTCACCACCCTGCCTCCATGAGAGATGCCTTGAATTCAGAGACGCCTGAATACGTGGTGGTCCCCGTGTCTGCCTCAGTGCTGTTTTACGTGTTTTACATGTTTTACGACTCGAGAGCTCAGCAAACCTTCTCTGCAAAAGGCCAGATAGAAATGACGTTGGCTTTGTGAACCATACGGTCTCTGTTGTGACTATTGGAGTCCACAGTCATGGCACGAGGAGCCGTCGATGATCTGTGAGTGGCTGGCTGCACAGTATTCCGATCAGACTTAACCTATGGATGATGAAATTTGAATTTCACGTCATTATTTTTTCTTTTTAATTTTATTTACTTATTTGACAGAGAGAGACAGAGTGAGGGGGTGGTAAAGGGAGAAGGAGAAGCAGGCCTTCTGCCAAGCAGGGAGCCCGATGTAGGGCTCAATCCCAGAACCCTGGGATCATGACCTGAGCCAAAGACAGACGCTCAATGATTGAGCCACCCAGGTGCTCCACATCATTGTTTTATTGTGATAAAGCGCACGTAACATAAATTGACCACGTTAACCATTTTGGAGTGTACAGGTCAGTAGGCAGTAACCACACCGCCACCACCCATCTCTGGAACATTTTCGTCTTCCCAAACTGAAACTCCGTACAAATCAAACACTAACTCCCCATTCCTCTCCCCGACCCTTTGCCCCTCCCCCAGCACCCACCATTCTACTTTCTGTCCCTGTGAACTTGAACTTACCTCGTATGAGCAGAATCAGTATTTTATCCTTTCGTGTCTGGCTTATTTCACTTAGCATGGTGTGAATTTTATATAATTGTGGCATTGCACAAAATATTCTTCTTTTGATGTTTTTCAATGATCTAAAGATGTAAAAACCTTTCTTATCTCTCCAGCCATACAAAAGCTAGATTTGACCCAGGGGCCACTGTTTGCTGAACTCTCGCCTAAAGATGGCTCGCACAAATGTTAAATCTGACACTCTGCTCTGTGCAAATGTTAAAACTAGGGCACAGAGAGGCCAAGCGACCTGCCCGTGGGAACACAGCAACAAAGTAGCCTAACTCAAATCGGATGCTGGGAATCTACACCCCCGTGTGGTTGGGGAACAAAGAAATAAAATTGGGATCTCTGAGGGGTTTTGCCGAAAGTGGTTCCATGCTGGGCAACTCAGAACCTGCGTCGCTGCTGGTGAACACACAGAGGTTTCCACGAGCGTCCCATCCTGGAGACAGATTGGCAACACATTAGACGCTCAAGAAGAAATGTCAAGTACACACTCCCCCTTCCCACTGTCGTTCAAGTCAAACACGCAGGCCAGACGGTGAACCGTCAGCTGTATCACTTAAACCCTCCCTTCGCCGGAACGTGCTTTATTTATATGTGGTGCCTTTGCCAGATGCTTAGAAAGACACATTTTAAAGAATAACAAGCACTCCTCTGTTCCTTCCTGGCTGTGGAGGGGACCTTGGGTTTATGGCTCTGGGCTCTCAGCAAACCCACCCGTCCGCCTTTCTTCTCCCCCGCCAGCCAGAACCTTCACCAGTGGGCTTTTGTTTAGGATTTTGCTGCTGGGGGACCCCGGGAAGGGAGCTGGGGGGGCGGGCACCTGCAGGGTGGAAGCCCACCCCCCCACGCCTGTGCTGCGACTCGGAGCCCCGCGATTGTCTGAGTTGGGGTGTGAATATATTCTGACACCCCACACTTCTAGGTCGGAGCTGGCGAGAAGGGCAAGCAGAGCTTATGTGCGAGAAAATGAATAGTTCAGGTTCATGTTCAACCATTCACTTCCCAAAGCTGGAAACAGGCCGTGGGGCAGGAGCAGAAGCCTCACTATCTTCTGCCGTTGTCTCCCTGATTGTCCCACCACTTCCTTTTGCACAACCTCCCACCCCAGGAGCTGGGGTGTCACATCTCTAAATGGACGGTGCTTCTTCTCAGGGTCTTGGCTTGGCTTCTGTGGTTTTGGGGTCACCTTCCCCCTGTGACATTGTAGGCTGGATCCTTGGAGTAAAGTGTCCCCCAGGCGTCTGCTCAAGCAGGACACAGGCTTTCCTGCTTCCCATATCTTCGGACGGTTGCATCCCTTGTGTCCATGGCCTTGGCTGGTCCTGTGGAAACCGATCAGGAAGTCCTGCAGTGAGCGCCCGACTGGAGATTGGTCCTCGGGGAAGCCCACAGAGAAATGCGACTTTGGATCAGGTTTTCATACTTTGTAACAAAGAAACCTTGTTTACAGCAAAACTCGTCTTTGAGACAAAAGTGAATGGCTGGGAAAACCCTATTTCTTTAGTGCGCGATGCCTGCCGCCAACTTTGGGGAAACAAATGCTTCATTAAGTATCACCGCCACCAACGCTTCCATCATCGTGATGAGGAGGAGGAGGAGAAGCTTTCTGTTTTGACAACTGAATCGGTGCATGGCCGGTCACCCATCCCCATGAGGCATCCATTCTGCAGGGAGGCTTGTGCCGGCCAAGCTCCGTGTTGAGCGCTCGAGGGGGTGCAGACACAGGACCTCAGGGAGGTGCGATCCAGGAGGCAGATAACACCTGTGCAGCAGTTACCCTAGCCCAGAGCAAAGCGTGCCACACAGTAGGTGGGGAATATGTATGGGCGCAGGAGGGATTGCCTGAAGTTTGGGGCACGGGGCTCGTAAGTCAAGAAACATTAAAGCCTGCGGGTGTTAAGGTCTTCAGAGCCCCTTTCTTGCAGCTGCTGCACTCTGACCACCCCTGGTTTCCGGACCCTGACTTTGCTCCCCACAACCCGGCTTCCTCAGACCTGTCAGTGGCCAGGCTGTCTAGGGACGCCCCATGTTCTCCAGGACTGGAGGAGCCTCGCCCTGCCCCTTCCGGGGTCCCAAGGAGGGGGTCCAGCCCAGAACCACATCCCCTTGGGGCCCAAACCTACACGCCCTACATGCAGCAGTGTCAGCAGGCCCCCTCCGCCCACCCCCTCCGGGGGGAAGGGCTGGCCAAGCAGGGGGACTGCTTTGGTGCCTGGGGCAGCTCCACCAGCCTGGCTTAAAGTGCGGGCACCCCGGAGCACCGGCCTTGTCAAACTCATCTTCTCATCCACGAGCTGGTGAGTAGCAGGTGCCCCAGAAAAGAGAAATGGATTGTGGCAGGTCACCAGCATCCTGGGGACAGATGAAAGCAAATTGCGGCAGAACCGGGGTGATCGGAACCCTCAGCAGAGGGACACCTGAGTGGTGGTTACGCGTCTGCCTTTGGCTCAGGTTCATGATGCCAGGGTCCTGGGATCGGAGCCCCATGTTGGGCTCCCAGCACAGTAAGGAGTCTGCTTCTCCTACCCCCTCTCCCCCTGCTTGTGCTCTCTCTCTCTCTCTCAAATAAATAAACAAAATATTTAGGGCGGGGGAGAAGGAAAAGAAACCTGGGGAGAAAGAGCAATGCTGGAGAATCCATTTGCATCAAGTCACGTGCTTGAGCATTTCTGCTCTCACTGAGGTTAAGTGGAAACTCTGTATGTTACGCTATACGCTCCCCTAGTGTTTTTAAGGAGAATTTTGATAACTTTGCAACAGAAATAAACAAAACTTTAGCACAAAGATCAGAATAAAAATTAAATGTCAAACCACGAAAAAGAGTTATAAAATATATAATAAAGGGTTACTTATGTCCTTATGACATAAGCAACTATTCCAAAACAAGAAGAAATAGATACCCATTTTTGTCTAATGACGGAAAACATGAAGATGCATTTCTTAGAGAAGAAAAAGAAATAACAGATAAGAATTTTAAAACATCAACCTTCCCCCTAATCAAAGTATTTCATGTTAAAGCAACTTTCAGACACAATTTTTCACCTGTAAGGAGGTTTAAGAAACCAACATGATGCATTTTTAGCAAGTTGTCAGGACAAAAGCTCCCGTGTACTTCCCTTGGGACTGAAATTTGGTCAGTCTTCCTGGATGACAGTTTTTGATATATATCAAACATCTTTTAAAAATGTGTCTAGTTTTTGTCCTGGCAACTGTACATGGAAAGAAACATGGGTGTGCACAAAAATCTACTTATAAAACACCTCCATGCGGTTGTGGATTAAAATAGCAAAAGACAGGAAACCATCGAAAGAGCCAAGAGTGAATTAACCAAAAATAAGGAGCCAAATAATAAAACAGGACAGTTTAATGATATGGAAAGATGCTCACGGTAAATTAAGTGAAGAAAAACATATTGCAAAACAGTGTGGAATTGTGACGTTTTGTTTAAAAAAAAAAAATCCCAACTGGTATTTATACAGAAAAGCGTCTGGAAATCTGTACTCCAAGGTGTTAATGGATGTTGTTTCTGAATAGGTGGGATTGTGTAATTTTTCCCTTCACTGTATATATATTATTTGATTTTTCTGCAATGATCATGTATTTTTATAAAGAAAAATATATTATTTTAATAATTAAGACATGAACATAAACAAGGCCAGGAATAATATGTACAGTAAAGAAGAAATATGTTGGAGATTGCAAAAGTCGAAAGAACACATTTATATATCCAGGCATATAAGTGGAATACTATCTAACATTGAACATTCCAATGAGGATTAATGTATTCCTGAGCTAACAAAAATATGGGAAAACATTTAGCATCGTTAACAATGAAAGAGCAGCAAAATGAATAAGTGAAAGGGAATAATTCCCCAATTTCCAATTAACTAGAGCATTCATACAAGTTTTTTTTTTTAAATACCTGTATTTCATTGAAAAGTGTCACACATGTGCTTTATAGAAAGAGTTTAGTCAACATGAAAGTTTCAAAGACACACATCCAACCACCCAGAAATCACAGCATTAATATTTGGTGAACATCATTCTAAAGTTCTGTAAAGATAGATAGAAGGATAAGAAATAATTTTATAGTATTACATATATAATAATGCTATATATATATATATCATATGTAATGTATGATATTTGATCTATGATATATTAAATATTTAAGATGCTATTTATGCTATATTATATATTATAATGCTATATATAATACAGAATATTAAATGATCTGATTGTGATATATTAATATGACCTGAGCCGAAGGCAGACACTTAACCAACTGAGCCACTCAGGTGCCCCTTGATTTTTTATTCGTAAAAAAAAAGAGACCACGAATTTGGAGTCGTTTCCAGCCCCCTCCTAGTTTTTGTTGCGTGCACGACACTTCCAAGGTCTTCACTTGAATTCGTGTTTTCGGCTGGAGGGGCTCCTTGCAGAGGAGCGGGCAGACGCTGGAGGTCCTGCACGGGCTCTGCTCGGGTGTCTGCACGCTGCTCTTTGGTTTGAGTGACAGCTTGCTTCGGTTTAATATTTTTGGATTTGGCTTTCCTTCCTTCCGAACACTCAAGACATTGCTTTATTGTCTTCTCTTACTGAGTCTGCGAAACCTGACTTTTTCCCCTCATTGGCTTCTTCTGAATGTCTGAGAAGCCTTTGTTTACCCTCCAAGTTCAAGATCTTCACCAGGATACAGCTGAACGTCAGTATGTCCATGCTGTTTTCTTCCCGATGCCTTTTTGTTCTAAGGTTTGTACTTTCTTTCCGAGAATTTCTCTATCCAAGCACATTTCCTCTCTTTCATTTGTCGGGTCCCTCACTCTGAGCGCTCATGACCATGTTGGGCCCTCTTTGTCCTCCGTGGCTTTCCTGTGTTCTAGCCTACTCTCGTCTTTGCTTCTTCCTGAGTATATACCAGGAACAATTCCAGCAAGTCTTCCTTGTTAATAATTCGATTTTTCAGTGGCATCTCTATTATTCCTGACTTCCAGTGTATTAGCGATATCATCAATACTGCCTTTTTTTTTTTTTTACTTCTCAGTGTGCTTCTTTTGTTCTGAGATCTTTTCAAATCACATTCAATTATTTTATATCATTTAGCTTTTGAGGTCTTGTGTTAATGGATTCACAGTATTACTAAGTTATTCTGTTACCCAGCATGTCCACAGGTAGTTCCTGGAATACGTTTTCATCCATGGCCCACACCTCGTCTATTTGTTTTTTTGCCAGCTGTGTTCCCTGTCTTTCCTACGTTGCCGTTGCTATGATGTATTTGCGGGGTTGTCATCCCGTGTCTTTCTTATTCAAGTTGAATGAGTGCACCCATTTATGCACCTATTTGCTCTAAAATAGTGGAGGAATTTGGGTTGCTTAGTGGGTTAAGCGTTGGACCCTTGGTTTCAGCTCAGGGTATGGTCTCAGTATTGTGGGATCAAGCCCCACCTTGCCTCAGGCTCCCCACTCAGTGAGGAGTCTGCTTCCCCTTGCTCTCTCTCCCTCTGCTCCTCCCCAGCTTGTGTACTCTCTCTCTGTTTCTATTTCTATTTTTTTTTAAGATTTTATCCATTTATTTGACAGAGATCACAAGTAGGCAGAGAGTCAGGCAGAGAGAGAGAGAGAGAGACAGGAGGAAGCAGGCTCCCTGACAGGCGGAGAGCCCGATGTGGGGCTTGATCCCAGGACCCCGGGATCATGACTTGAGCCGAAAGCAGAGGCCCCAACCCACTGAGCCACCCAGGTGCCCCTCTCTGTTTCTAAAATAAATAATTAAATCTTTTTAAAAAAAAGGAAGAAGAAGACAACGAAGAAGAAAAGAAACAGTAGAAGAATTTTCCTTGGTCTTCGCATTATTGAGAGTTCATTGTCTTGTAGGTCACAGCCTGGTGGGGATTTTACTAGTTCTCCATTCTTTTATAATCTGGGGAAAGGAGATGGGGAAGGAGCAGGTCATGGGGTAGGGAGCTGGGCCAGCAGCCTTCTTGTGGAAGCCTGGGCACTGCTCTCTTTGGGGCTGTCACTAGATGTCATGAATCAAGGGCCACTTCATCCAGCCAAGGCTGCATCTCACTTCTACAGGTTTTGGCTTCCTGGACGCTGGCAAACCTTGGCTGAGGTTTCAAGGGGACATTTTGGGCCTTGCACATTCAACGGATCTTTTCACAGCGCTACCTCCTCTTGCATTTTCTGCTGGAGATCCTGTTTCTCTCTAAATGGAAGAGAATTAGTAAAAATGCTGAATTTCACCAACGTTCTTTCTTTTCTTGGAGAGAGAGGTTTGGACTCGGGAGCCGCCCTACATTGGGATTTACTGTTTCTTTCCAAGGTCATGACTTTCCCAGACAAAGGTAATTCCTTGCTTGGTTACTACTTGTGGGTTTTTGGTTTGTTTATTCATTTGTTTGTTTTTGGTAGGGCTTTTTTCTTTTCTTTTCTTTCTTTCTATTTGTTTTTCTCTCTTTGCTTTTTGGGGTCTTATTTTTATTTTTGTTATTTACTAATTTGTTTTGTTGAGAATTGGGAGGATGAATATCCTTCTACTTTCTTCAGCAAGAAATTCCACCCTCCCTTCCTTTTTTCATTTGAGAGAGAGAGAGAGAGAGCACGTGCGCGCACACACACACACACATGCACGCCCTTGAGTGGGGAGGGTCAGAGGGAGGGGGAGAGAATCTCAAGCAGACTCCACGCCCTGCATGAAGCCTGACTCGGAGCTCCATCTCTCGACCCTGAGGACCATGACCTGAGCCGAGACCAAGAGTCAAACGCTCAACCAACTGTGCCAGCCGGGCCCTCCCCCTCCCTACCTTCTTAAGCAGAATGTACTACACAAAACTTGTCTGATGACACAGGGACCTCACAGAGACCCCCATAATTGAAACATCCTTTAGATGTGGCTGCAATTGCCGGTGTTGGTGGGGTCGCTTTGGGAGGTAGAGGAGTGGCGATCCTACGAGAAGATCCAATCTTCGATGCTGGTAGCTTCTTGCAAAAACCTTCTTGTAAAAACCACTAGCCTTGGGTAGTTGTGAAGCCAGAGTTTAGCATTGGAATAGCTTGTCCCTGTATAAATCAAGTATAATTCTGTAGAGAAAAGAAGCAGCCAGAAGAATTTAACTGGGGGGCAAAAACTGGTGATTGATTGGCCTTGCTCCTTAAATGTGGTTCACGGAGCAGCACCCGGCATCCATTCACTTGGGAGCTTATTAAAAATACAGAATCTCACGTCCCATCCCTGTCCTAGTGAGCCAGAATCTGCAACCTAACAAGACTCTCAGTTGATCTGGGCACACACGAAGGTTCCAGAAGCCCAGTTTCGGAATACAAACTCTCAAGTCCAACTGCCTGACTTAGTGGGAAACTTCAGAGAAGCAGCTCAGCTAATGGATCCGGATCAGGATGGCAGGAGGAGACACAACTCCATTTTGCTGTCCCGGGGGGACCTCGACGGTGCTCACGATGGCTACAAAGACCAACGGGGAGCGGGGTCGTGAAGTGACCAGGCTGACACCACCTGAATCCACAGAAAAATTCACATCATTAAAAAACGGTGTCCCCAGACAGCCTACCTACGAGGGAGGAAGAGCGATACCCAGGAAGGGCTCTTTCCAGGGAATTAAGCCTGAATGGAATCCCGCCCCTCATTCTAACTCCCACGGAACAGGTTGAATGACACCACCACGACAGAAACAGCAAAATCTAGACCATTCTACCCAGAAATGGCCCGGAGAAGAGTGGGAAACTGTCCTAAAGAGATGAAAAATATCACCCAAGCGCGATGTTGGGTGGTTGCATCTTGATTCAAACATACCAGCTGCAAAAAGACACGTTGGGGGTGATCAGGGAAAACTGATCCCACCAGGTGTTAGATGATATGAAGGAATAATGTGGGGAGTAATTATAGTATTATGGCCATATGAAAAAGGAAAAGTCCTAATCTGTGACATAAACTCACTAAAGTATTTATAGGTGAAATGATATGATATCTGGGATTAAAATATTGCAGAAAACAGCAGCAAATGTGGGAAAGAAAAAAAAACCAAGATGGCAGAATGTTGATCAACACTGAAAGTAGGTGATAGAAACATGGGAATTCATTATGCAATTCTCTCTACTTTGAAATTTTCCAAAGTAAACAGTTTTTTAAGACAAACAAACACGTCTGGTCTCCTATCTTTGTCCCAGAATTCTCTGGCTGTGTGATCAAGGGAAAGTCACCGAACCTCTCAGGGCCTCAGTGTCGTCATCTGACAGGACCTGCATCCAGGCTTGCAGTGAGGTCTCAGGAGGCAATACTTGTAAAGTGCGTTTTTAAATATCTGGCCCATAGTAAACACCCAATAAACGTCCACCACTGATTCAATACTGATGCACCCACTCGGGTTCTGCACAGAAACAGATTACGACAGGCATCTTGGGAAGCCCTGAATCAGTAAAATCTTTCAAAGACAAAGGCCTTACCGTATGGAGACATGAGCAAATACAAAACTGTCAGTTTGTTTTGATTCTGCTGGAAACCAGTGGGAGCTTGACTCACCATCCGCTGTCAACGAGAAGGTAACACACATGCTCTGAACGAGCTAATTCCATGCAATTGTCAAGTTCTTCCAGCACTTGGTCCAAGCTCAGAAGTTTTTTTTTGCCTGGAGAACCCACAGAATACTTTTAGAAGGTTCTCTCGCACTGTTTTTCTCCACTGAGCTTTCATAGATGCTATGTCTCACTTTTTAGAGGCAAAGTGTCCCTTCTGAAGAACGGCGACCACCACCCCAGCCCAGACGTTGGCTGTGGCTACAGCGGCCTCGGAATCACCTGGGGCACTGGGCCAGCTGCTTCCAGATCCAGGCCTGGGGCTCCACCCTCCGGGGGTCACATGGTGACTGTAAACGACAACCTCCTTTAAAGGAGCCTTGGTTTTTGCATCTGTAAAATGGGCATAAAAACATCTCCCTTGCATGATCTTTGAGGATTAACTGAGTGGAGGCACCTGTGAAGCACTTACTCCAGCAGATTCTGGGTGACAAATAGTTTTTTCCCAGAGGAGACTTCTCTCACTTCCCACCTTCTCCCCACTTGCTCTGAGAAGAAACCCCTCATTTTCTCCCCATTGGCTTTCACTCTGCAGCCTGCTTTTCTTTTCTTTTCTTTTCTTTTTTTTTTTTTGAGAGAGAGAACACAAGCCGGGGGAGCAACAGAGGGAGAGAGAGAAGCAGATTCCCCGCCAAGCAGGGAACCCAACCTGGGGCTCCATCCCAGGACCCTGGGAACATGACCTGAGCTAAAATCAAGAGTCGACACATAACTGACTGAGCAACCCAGGCGCCCTGGTGCCTCCTTTTCTATTTCCCACCAACCGGGAGGCACCTATGGGACCAGCACCATGCCCTAGCAGGTCTGCTCTGCCCCTCCCCCATCCCCATATTCCCAGCTGCCCAAGCATCCCCTGGCCTTGGCCTTTCTGCCCTGATCTGAAGAAGAGGAGCATTTAAAGTTGTTTCAAGCAGCGCCTGGGTGGCTCAGTGGGTTAAAGCCTCTGCCTTCGGCTCCGGTCATGATCTCAGGGTCCTGGGATCAAGCCCTGCGTCGGGCTCTCTGCTAACCAGGGAGCCTGCTTCTTTGTCTCTCTCTGCCTGCCTCTCTGACTACTTGAAATCTCTGTCAAATAAATAAATAAAACTAAAAAAAATAATAAAATAAAGTTGCTTCAAACTGTTCTTTCCACCCCTGGCCACTTGCCCCAGCTGAGGCTCAGTCCCATCGCTCCCTGCAAGGTGTGTCTGAAATTTATGGCACCCAAAGGGGGTGCACACTTGTCTCCTTTCCCAAAGGGGGTGCACACTTGTCTCCTTTTCCAAGAACATTCCC
The DNA here is from genome assembly GCF_010015895.1 of Lontra canadensis. Lineage (NCBI taxonomy): Eukaryota > Metazoa > Chordata > Mammalia > Carnivora > Mustelidae > Lontra > Lontra canadensis. Next base: position 9,665,349 of record NW_022631073.1, on the reverse strand, counting down.
ATTCCCCTAGATAGAAAAGGAAAGAACGAAAGGTATGATTTCTGGCTCTCTACCCCATTTCCTGGAGGAAACCCTTGCCTCATACATTATGAGAAAAACACAAAGTCCCAAGGCCTGGTGGTCACGGATCGTACCAAGGGGTGGAATGACAGGGAGCCCAGCGTGGGCACGGGAGCCCGGCGGGAAGTGGGGTGCTCATGTCCTGCATCCTCTCAGGATTAGAGTGGGCATTCTTTTCTGGTTGTGGAATCTTCCAGATGTCTTTGTGTACTCCACGGTCTCGGCAATGTGACCCCTCCTCCAGCAGACACTGGAGTAGCTGGGGGACCAGGTGGTTCAGGGTCTGGCCTGGGTGACCCCAGGAGGGCGAGTTAGTCCCCCTCCCTGCCTCTGCAGCCTGGTGCAGCCCATGTGGCGAGAAGGTGACACCCAGAATCACACTAACAGTTGACATTTGACTGAGACCAGAAACCATGGCAGGGGAAGGGGCCCAAACCTCCGCCCTTCCCATGTGCCCCCTGGTATCCCCCACCACCCCAGCCCCAGGCCCACGGACTGAGCACCCCTGCAGCTGAGCAGTGGCCATGGGCAAGAGAGGTGCCTGCAGGTTCAAACCAGCAGACGGAATAGACCACAGTTCTGTTCCAGGTCACGGGCCATTAACACGACAGGCCACGGCTCCTCCTGCATCCCGGCTGGTCACAGCTGCGGGACTCCCTCTCCTGATGTCATTCAGGAACACCACTGTCATAGCTCACGAGCCGCAGACAAGCCCTGTTAGGGGGTTTCCAAAAGCTCCCGTGACAGCTGAGCCTCACACATGCAGCCCAGGCAAGGGCATGAAACGTGTAGACCCTTGCTCCCCCGGGGGTGATTCAAGGACCAGCAGGCCAGCTCCCCTGGGAGACTGCTGGAAATGCAGAATCTTGGGCTCTACCCCTGCTGCTGAACAACCTCGATGTTTTGGGCAGGTCGCAGGGGGTCGGTAAGCACACGAAAGCTCAAGAAACGCTCATTTATGAAACTTGTTGCATTTCAGCCAAAGCATCCAAGGTAGCAATCAGCTCCTGATTGCTGGGATCGTTGTGTGGTATCATTTGCGAAGCTGGCTCTATCCTCAAAGCCACTTGGAAACAGGATGTGGGGAGAGCGGTGAGGAGGAAGTGCTGTCTCTGCTTTGGATCCTGTTAAATATGGACTATACTCTGTGACGCCGAGCCCACCTTCTCTTTGTGTGCGGGGCGGCAGGAGGCTGGGAACGCTGGTTCCTGATAGCCACAGGTGATGCTGAGCTCCCCGGAAGACCGGTCCACGGTTCCCAGCTCAGACTTGCAGGGAAATGGGGAATTCGGCCAGCAGGCGGGCCAAGCAGCCGCATTTTTGTACTGCTTTTTCCACTATACTCAATTATAATAATACTGATGATCACAGTGTTCACAGAGAGTTGCTGAAAATTTAGAAGCCAGAAAATGTGTGTAATGAACTCATGTAATTGCCCCATGAGTCCTCATTCATGAACCTATGGCCCCACAGGTGGTTCACGCTGGAGTTCGGAGATTGGAACCTGGGGAAGGTTCTGATGAGCATCCAAAAGTTCCCCGTGGCAGGTGGAGGGAAAAACAAGCTGGGAACCCCAAGCTGGACACTAGGCCTGGAGCAGCTAGTACCAGAAATGAACAGATTGGAGCTTGGGGTGTGCAAGGTAGGAGGGGACTGGAGCCTACACCTCACTTGCATGGAGTGGGACACGCAACCCAGCAAGGAAAGTTCTCCGCGAGGCTGCCAGTGAACGCGAGGCAGGGATCGCAGGGCGTGGTCTGCTGACTCCGGTCCCCAGTGCTGTCCCCCCCTGAGCTCTCTGTCCAGTTTCCTCCGGGTTCATTGAGCGTGCCCAGAACAGGCAAGTCCATAGCGACAGACAGCCCATTCGTGGCTGCAAAGCCTTGGGCACTGTGAATATACGAAATGCCACAAAAGTGTGCATTTTTGAACAATTATTTTTATGTTGTGTGATTTTTACTTCACTAAGAAAGTGAACAACTCCAAGGCCCCAGAGGCCACGCACGTAAATCTAAAAGGATCTTTGTCTTCTTTGGGTGGAAAGGTCTTGCTGGCTTTGGTTGGTAAGACCCTCTCAAGACCCTCCCTTGTCAGTCACGACCTCAGTGCTCACAGATGCCCCCAACACAGGAAGTCCGGCAGAAGGCCGTGGACTTGGCTTCTGGGCTCACTCACTGTTTGTGTGACCTTGGGCAAGACACTGAATGTCCCCAAGCCTCAGTTTCCCCTCTATAGAATGGCTTAATGTGGTTAGATCTGCCTGCTTTTTAGGTGATCGTGAGGAGCAAATGGAACAAGGATCCGAAAGCATCCAAACATGGCGCGTAATTATGAAGTCAGGTTTGCTGGCAGCTAGAAGAGGCCTCTTGCTGATTGTAGGAAAAAACCTACACGGGCTAGATCCCCAGAACTGTAGGGAACCCTAAGAATCCATTCAGTCCAGCACCCAGCCTCCTGGAGATAATGGCCATTCCTGGCTAGGGGACTCCGTGGCATTCACTTATTCGAGAAGGATATGGGGGGCGCACACTGTAGGCCAAATACCATGCAGTTGTTTGCTGTGGAAACAGAACAAAATGGATGCAAATCTCTGCACTTACAGGACAAGCAGTCGTAGGCAAGTGCCGGTACGAGCCTCATCATCATGGCTGTGTCTCACGTGCGCCTTTGTCAGACAAGCATTGGGGAGGCACCTGCCATGCCGATGCTAGAAGACAGGGCCCTGCTGCGGGCAGCGCAGGGTGATTCTGAGGACAAGGATAAAGACTCCTCTGAACAAGAAGGCCACCCAACCCACCTACCCATCACGCAGAAATATCCCTATTTTGAGATCCACCTTGTCCCTTGGGCTGTGCCATTTAAAATATAGAGGCTCCATGAAACCAGAAGCCATAGCATGGCTGTGACTAGTTCATCAGACCACTGGTCAAGCCGAGAAAGCAGAAAGGTGGCGGTAGCTAAGACGCAGGTGTGTACTGGAGGCCCAGGACAGGGGGAGCACAGAACCAGAGGTCTAAGCCAGACTATAGTGTCCCTCCCTGGCCAGCCGGGCTTGCAGAGGCAGAATCCCTGTTGGGTCCCTAGGAGCGCAAGGGTGCTTAGCCTAGTGAGGCAGTGGAGTAGACCCAAAGCTAGGGAACGCCTTCCCCTTGATCCATGGCCACAAGATCAGAGCCAGGAGGAGCCCTGATAATGCCAAGGTGAAATAAGAGGGAGAAGACATTAAATCACTGACTCCAGCCGATCCATCAGCCCCAATGAGCTCAGATCAGCCAGTAACTCCACTTACCGAACAAGTGCCTCGGCCCAGCACCAAGCCACCCACCCCACAGGGTCTGGAGGGCACTGAGATGTAGGACAGGTAAGTTTGGATGAAGAGAGAGGAAGGGTGGGGGAAGTGGACTAGGCACAGACTGACCTGGGGACAAGGGGTGCCAGGTGCTGCGGTGGGAGCTCAGGCCTGCATGGGGGTGCAGGGCTCTTGAGGGGAGGGCGGGGAGAGCAGACACCTGCTGGACAGGTTAGCCGTCTATCGGGAGTGGAAGGGGAAAGGGAGAGGATGGAGAGAGAGAAAAAGACGGGGAGGAAAGGAGGAGGGTGGGCAGGGGGAAGGAAGGCCAGGCAGCAAGGAGAGTAGGACCGAGTACAGAGACGTAGACATGCCCCTCCCGGACCCGGGAGCAGCCAGTGCCAGCCCGGCGCTGTCCAGCTTGGTCCTCAGCCTGCCCAGCCTGCCCAGAGCCATCAATGCCGCTTCTGTGATTCAGGTATGAGCCCAGCCCCTCCTCCGCCACCAAGGGAGAGCTCCAGGCCTCACATCTTCTGGTACTCCACACAGGCAGGCCCTAGGGCAGGGAGGCAGCCTCTCTCACTGGCACCAGAAGCTACAAACAACCAACTTCTCACTGCCCCTTTGTGTGGGAACAATAGGGTCCCCAAGAGCTCTGCCGGCCAGGGAGAGGAAGTCTTGGGACAATGAGCTCCCTTCCCCCATTTCCTAGTCTGCCTGAAAATGCGGGGATGGAACAAATCTCAGTGTCATCAAGGCTCAGTGGCTCAGTGGCCCAGGCAGGCCCAAGTGCCCGCCTGTATATTGCCATCGCCTCCGACATGGTGTCTGCCGGGCGATCTCTTTACCCCACACATGGCCTAGAGTTCCTGCGGGAACTCATACTCACCTTCCGCTCTCCTTGTACCAGAACCATCACCGCTGGACACCACAGTGTGTACACTTGTTTGCTGTCTGACTCTCTTGACCTAAACGCAAGCTCATTAGAAGCAGAGAATCTGTCTCCTTCAGCACAGGATTCCCTGGCACTTAGTAGGTGCTCAATAAACCTCTGTGGAAGGAATCAGCCTCCTTAACTCCCCACAGTGCATTTTGCTCTTCCCCACCCCTTAAAACTCTGAGCTCCACTCATGCTGTTCCATGGGTCTAGAACACACTTCCAACCCCACCTTCATCTGGACAGGTGTCATTTATCCCCAGCATTTAGCTCGAGGGATTCTCCTCCAGGCGCTTGCTCTGCAGACCCCCTGTGGGCTCAGTACCTCGGGGCAGGCTGTTCAGTTTGCTCTGTTGTATCGAAATTATCTGCTCGTGCATGACTGTTTGATCCAATGGGACCGGACACTCCTTGCAGCAGGAGGAAAAAATGATATCTTTAATTTTACTAACTTCAAATTAATATTCAGTGTTTCCACCAATTATGAACATACGTCCCAAGCCACAGTATTAGCAGTGCCTGTGACTAGTGTCACCAACCCAAATCTCAGGTAGTTTTCGTATCATCTTATAACTGCTGCAGACATAAAATAGCGTTTATCCTCATCATTACCTTGAAATGTAGTTATTATGGTAATTGTTACTATAGTTATTATACCCACATTGAATTTCATTAATGAAGAAGCTTATGCCCTGTTATACTATCACCCATTTTTAGTATTTTCATAACCATTGAGATTATATTTCAATACCTGCTGTTATCTTACGCTCTTACTTCACACACTCAAAGCCATTATTCTGAGAAGGTCACTGGGTGACCGAGGGGTCCGATCTCCCACAATGAGCAAGACCAGTTGCAGGTACCCCTAGAACTGTGCTCCCTGGAGTGAGACGGAGAACGAGCACAGGCACAAATGAATAATAATGTCCCTTCCCACCATGAGCTCTACTATAAGAAAATAGGGCAGGGCGAGGGCTACGGAAGGACTGGATGGCAGATGAGGGCCTGTCTGGATGGTGGGTCACGGAGACTGTCAGAGGGCAGGACATTTGGGAAGAGATCTGGTTGAGAAAACGTGAGCAGGACCAAGAGCCTGGGGATGGACACTATAGCAAATGCAAAGGTCCTGAGGTAGGCCTGAGTGGGACATGCTGCAGTGTGGCTGAAGGAGGCCAGACGGGGGATGGAGACCAGAAAGGGGAAGGGTAGTCAGCTGGGCCAGGCCCTCTGGGCTCTGCAACCCGGGTGCAGAGCTGGGATTTCATCCCAAGTGTAACGGGGGCTATGGAGTGACAATAAATTCCCAGTCACATGTACAGTAGACAGATCATTTTGGCAGCCTTAAGGAGATGGAAACAGAGGCTAGGGAAGGAGCCATTGTACTCACCCCTCCAAGAAACAATGGAGCCTTGGACCAGCATGGGAGCCGGAGAGGGGATAAAAAGTGGTTGGACCCGGGATATATATTTTGAAAACAGAGATGACGGGACTTCTGATGGACTGGAGGCCATGGGCCCAGGGAGGACGGACAGAGAAGAACCAAGGCAGCTCCTGGCTGGAGCCCTCAGCAGTGGAGGGTGGTGATCCCAAGATGGAGAAGCCAGAGAGAGGAGCAGGTGGGGGAAACGTGGACCTGGAGCTCTGCTCCTGACTGCTAGGTGTAGAAATCCAAATCCCAGGGAGCCTGGAGGGTTCAGTCGGTTTAACGTCTGCCTCCAGCTCAGGTCGTGATCCTGAGGTCCTGGGATTGAGTCCTGCATTGGCCTCCCTATTCAGCGAGGAGTCTGTTTCTCCCTCTCCCTCTGCCCCTCCCGCTTGCTCATGCTGTCTCTGTCTCTCAAATAAATGGATAAAATCTTAAAAAAAAAAAATCTGAATGCCCTACAACTGGGGCCAACCTACATGCACACCCATGTCCAGCTCTACCCTTAAGGCAAACACTCTGGCCAGCAGAGTCTGTCTGCCCTGTCTACTCCCTGTCTCCACTCCATTCTTGCTGGAGGACCCCAATCCTCTCCTCACAGGGTGGGCCCAGGGAAAGCCCTCTCTTCCATGCAGACTCCCAGGAGTCCCTTCTTCCTCCAAACCCCTGCATTACCCAGATCCCCTTGTTCAATCAGGCGTGCCTTGTCTGCTCTCTTGATCCCTTGTCTTCCTTTTCTCTCCGAGTGGCGTCAGTCCTTTGTGGGGTGGGGGTGGCATGTCCCCACGACTCTCAGTAGAGCACCGTATGCATGGAGCTAGTCCTGATGCCTCTCAGATGTTGATCCGCAATCAGAGTGTCCTTGGGCCTGCCAACAGCTGGACCCTTGGTTTTGAAATCTTCGCTTGGCAGGCTCCCAACTTGAACAGTTAGTTAAAAACAACTAGCTGAGGGGCACCTGGGTGGCTCAGTTGGTTAAGAGTCTGCTTTCGGCTCAGGTCAACATCAGGACTGCATCAGGCTCCCTGTTCAGTGGGAAGCCTGCTTCTCCCTCTCCCACTCCCCCTGCTTGTATTCCCTCTCTCACTGTGTCTCTCTCTGTCAAATAAATAAATAAAATCTTTATTTAAGAAAAAAAAAAAAAAAAAGAAGGATATTCCAGGGCCATTTTAAGCAGAAACTCACCATGGGGTTAGTTCTATTAGTAGCATGGAAGGATGCAAAACCAGCCCCGGCTTGGTTGAAAGGTCTTCACTTGTTTTCAGGTCCCTTTGGCAAGGCAGAATGGGGGAGTTTCCTTTCAAAGCCGTGTGCTGCATCTACAGTCTTCTCACAGTGAAGGGGCGGGGGTTGGTTGGTGGTGGAGGGAGTGGATTCTCCATGTCTCTAGAGCTGTTGGCTTCCCTTCTGCTACCCAACCACAGTACCCAGTGCCGGGAGCTGGTTCCGTGCGGCAGTGTATAATCACACGTGTGTCTCGGTTTCCCGCAAACACTGCAACATGATCTCCATGCTCAGTCTGTGTATTTCCAATTCCCTGCCAGACTGGAAATGCACAGCTTGCTCTTACCACCCCACTGCTCTGTCACCGTAAGATATAACCCTAAGGATTGGCATGCCTTGGAGACAACCTGTAAGTTCAAAAATACATCCTGTTTTTATAAGGAAAACCCCCTTCCTTCCCAGTCATCCCCCAGCCGGCTGCGCACATAGATTTAACCCGGAAATCAAGCAGCTTCCAAGGATGAGAGATGCGGTAACATCCCATTAGCTCCACATTGTGGAGGAAAGCTTTCACCTGGAGATCACGACTGTTTGACAGAGGGACAGGGTGATCGGATAGTGGGCTCATGCGTGGGTTCCACAAGCAAATAGGAAGCCCTTGCACACAAGGGCAGTGGGGCAGCTGCAGAAAACTCTGGCTTGCCCTCCTCCCTCCATGTGCTCCGACTCTAGTCCGGAGCGGGGTAGGGGTGCGGGGGCGGGAGAGAAATCCACAACCCCTGCTTCCGCGTCCCATGTGAGGTACAGATGGTTGCCAGCTTCTAGCTGAGCCGGGCGAAGGCCTGAATTCAGGAGAATCTGGACACGAGAAACGATTCGCGGACGGGTCTGATTTCAGGCCACGGTTCTGATGGGCTCTTTAATTCTCAGCTCCAGTACCATGAAATTAGCCCCGGCTTCCACCAAGACAGAATGGATGCTGCACCCCAGCCTAGACCGCAAGCCACATTCAGCCCCTCTCTGAGGCTCAGTTTCCTCCTCCATAAAGGAGGGATAACACTGTAATGGTTGGTGTGAGGGAGAAAAAAAAAAGGAGAGACAGAAAACCGTTCTGAAGTTCAGAGAGCCATGCCTGGCACATAGCCGCTGCTCGGGAACTGGTAGCCACTGATCTTATGAAGAAGGACCCCAACAGTCCTCAGAAGACATTCCACCCTCCAGGGCCACAACCCGAAGAAGGGAAAGCAGGGTCTCCGAGAGGGCCACCGGGAGGACAGCACACCAGGAAGGATCCCCAGCGAGAGGCATTTGTTTGGTCTTTACAGCCACTCACTCCTGGTATCGCTTCCCAGGCCCGTGTCGCAGCTGTGACCTAAGCCGCGGTGTGCCCCGGAGCCATGCCAGGGAGAGCAAAGTCTTCGATGCAGGTGAAGCAGCCCAAGGCAAGGTCTGTGGGCCAGAGAGCTCTTGGTGCCCTATTGATTTTGGAAGCCCATCTGCAGGACTCATCTCAGGCTGGTCCAGGAGGCCCGTCCGCGGTGCGGGGCCTGGGAACAATAGAGCAGAACACTTGTTCATTCCTCCGTGGCTCTGCGACCACCAGGCCGGCCAGCCCCTGCTCCACCGACAGCGAGGCTCGCCGTTCCACACCTCTGCTCTGCCAGGCTTCCCGGGGACGGGAGTGAGGGAGCCAATGCCCTGCCTGGGTTCCAAAAAACCAGGAGTGTGCAAGCCGAAGCCGGCCAGGGAGGGAGCTGAGGCTAGGAGCACCTATTATAAGCAACACTTCATTCCATTTGTTTTATCTGCATTTTTCTCTGAATAAAAATGTATTTCGAAACAGTAAGAGGTAAGTAGGACAGTGAGCCTGATGAGCTTTATGAAAATTAGAGCCTTCAAAGTACGTGCTGGCCAGGGAACCAGGCCATCGGCTCCCGGTTAGAATAGTGACCTACCTGGCCCGTCATGCGGTGACTGTCCCAAACCTAGACCTAAATTCCTGCATTCTTCTGTATGGACGGGGCAGATTCAAATGAAAGCCACCAGACCCACTGCAGGCTTTTCCTGTGGACATAAGGTCCGTTATAGCATCCGATTTGCTACCTTTAAAAAAGCATCTGTTTTTGTTTCTTGTGGGACTTTTTAGTGAATTAACCAGACTAGGGTTGAACCTGCGCTCTGCCACTAGCCAACGGCTCGATCTTGGGCAACAAAACCTCTGCATGTATTGTTGCTCCGTCTGGGAATCTACCTGCTTCCCAGGACTGCTGTGAAACGGACCGCATGGACCCTATGGTCCATCATTACTGAAGCGTGAGTGAACTCGGAGAAAAGATGCTGTCACTTGGGCCGTGATACAGAGCTTTCTTATCACATAGCACAGGGGTTGGCAAGCTATCAGCCTACCCTCTATTTTTGTATGGCCCACGAGCTAAGAATGGCTTTTATATTTGCAAATGGTTACACACACACACACACACACACACAGAGTTTTTCATGACACGTAAAAACTGTATGACATCCAAATTTTGGTGTCCACAAATGAATATTATGGGATATTTATACACATACAGGAGCACAGTCATGCCCATTTTGCTCTCTTGTCATCCATAAGGCTACAACAGCGGAGCTCCTTGGTTGTGATGGGGATTATCTGGCTCACACTGCCTGAAACATTTACTGGTCTTTATAGAAAAATGTTGCCAATCCCTAGTTTAGAATGTTTATTCTATCCTTATCAACCAAACTGTTTTAGATTTATTTACATAGTATTTTTTTTAATTTACATAGTATTTTAATTTTAATTTTTTTTTTTTGACAGACAGAGATCACAAGCAGGCAGAGAGGCAGGCAGAGAGAGAGAGAGGAGGAAGCAGGCTCCCTGCTGAGCAGAGAGCCCGATGCGGGGCTCGCGCGATTCAGGGCTCCATCCCAGGACCCTGAGATCATGACCTGAGCTGAAGGCAGAGGCTTTAACCCACTGAACCACCCAGGTGCCTCTTTATACAGTATTTTCATCAGACATCTTTCTATGGCATCCATGATGAAATGAGATATTTAAGTGATTTAAATTGCTTAGGAGCGCCTGGATCCTAGGTCGGTTAAGTGTCCCACTCTTGGTTTGGGCTTAGGTCGTGATCTCAGGGTTGTGGCATCCAGCCCCACGTCGGGCTCCCTGCTCATCCCAGCTCATCGCGGAGTCTGCTTAAGAACTCCCCTGCCCCTCCCTCCTGAACCCTCCTGAACCCTCCTTCCACTCATGTTCCCTCTCTCTTTCTCTCAAATAAATAAATCTTAAAAGTAAAATAAATTGGCTAAAACATTCCTAAACCTTCTTGTCATTTAGAGCCCTATTCTTCTCAATTATCTCTTTTAAGTACTTATTTTTTTAAGTAATCTCTACATCGAACATGGGGCTCGAACTCACAACCCCAAGATCAAGAGCTATGTGCCTGCCAGACGTCCCTACAATTATCCTTCTAATCGAGACTTGTCACCATCCACATTTTCCCACAAAATACTGTCCTCTGTGCCTGCTGGAGACATAGCACTTCTAAAAAAAAAAAAAAAAAAAACAAAACACAAATCCAAACCAAAACTCGTTCTGGAAGTATGTAGCTTCTCTTAAGAGAGCTCTCTTCATTGTCTCCGGGATTTCTGTCAGAGGCCCTGACCCTGCAAATATTGACCTTCACCCACCGGTCGGTACACCGACAGCCGGCTCTGTGGCTGGCCGCTGGGGTAAAACCAGGCTGGTTTGTTCACGCGAAAATGCGTGTGTGTCGGGGGAACGTGCGCACTTGAATGCGTGAGGCTTGGCACCTTGCCTGGCCTGGAGGACTACTCAGTCCACGTGAGGACCCCGCCTCGCCACATCCTCGTCCCTGTTCCCAAAGAAAAATTTAGGAGGTTCTTTGATGCAAGCCACAGAAACCAGCGCTGCGTGATTTAAGGGTTTCTTTGGAGGGAAGGGGATGCCGACGGAGCTGAAGGAAAGGCTGGACCTCTGCGGCCAGGGGAAGCTCCTTAGGAAAGAGCTTGGAGAAATCTTCACAGAGAGCAGGCCTGGATGTGGGTGCTGGAGGGGCTCGGGCGAGGTAGAAAGCATCTCCTCCCAGCGGGAAGGAAGGCATGTGCTCGGCCTCTGTGCAGTGGGTGCGGACCGAGGGCCGCGCACTGTGCACGGAGGACCTAACAGGGCGCTCAGGCAGAGTGTCGGGAGGCATGGCACAGGGATGGAGGCCAGTTTTTGGAAGGTCTTTGTGTAAAATGGAAAAAGTCCCCGGTTTTTATAAACAGGATCTTGTCCAAAGCTCTAGAAGGTTTATTTGGTTATCCTGGCCCCGGCTTTTCACCAGCGGAGGGTGGCCGGTTTATTGGGCGGACCTCCAGGAGGGGGTGTCATCGATCTGCAGATAGCTCCTGTCTTCAGGCTCGACTTGAGAGCCTCCATGGGGACCGTGTGGATGCCGAGCCCCACCGCAGGCCCTGAGAAAGCAAAGGCAAAGGACCGGCTCCCGGGAAGGACGGGTCTCCGGGCAGGAAGGAGCGGCGCTGGGAGGCCCGGCGGGCGGCCAGCTGCTCGGCGGTATGAACCGGCCCAGAGTTTCCGTGGGCAGAGCCAAGTGTGGAAGCGGCCCTGAGTGCGTCTTCCAACTGCTGGGGCAGCCAGGGAGCAGGGCGCCAGGTGCAGCCCAGGGGAGCATCCGAATCAACACTGGGCCCCCCGGGCTCTGGCCGCGGTCAGCAGCAGCCGGGGTGGCGGTGATCGCAGGAAGGGCGCCCCAGGGCTCCGGAGGGGGCCGCAGCGCCCGCATCCGCCGCCCACGCGCTGAGCCGCTCGCTCCGTGGGGAGATGGAGGCTCAGCTCCCCTCCTGAGAACAACGCCGCCTTTGTACGACTTCCAGAGGGACGTCGTTTGTCGGGAGCACGAGGAGCACGGCTTGCCGCCTTCACCCGCTGTCCGGGAGAAACGTCTTTTCAGGGAAAAAGTGTTGTTACGCTATCCAACGCTACACCTGCCGATCTGATTCAGTCCAGTGACTCCTGCCGGAAAGAGTAACGTTAAAACTCTCCTGCTCTCACGGCCCTTGCTCCTGGGCGTACTAGCTCAGGTCTCTCGGGGTCAGGCAGGGGCAGCCCAAGGCCCCAGAAGCCGGCATGTAGCATCTGGGTCCTGGGAAGCCCCATAGAGAGAGGAATGGGGAGGGGGCTGCTTTAGAAACCATGTCCTCTAGAAGGCCCCAGAGCGCTTCTCTTTGGCCTCAAAACACCTCCGCCCCAACCAGTCCCTCCTGATCCCCCAACTCCGTGAAGTCCATTGGATTTACTGAGTAGCTACAATGAGGCAGACACGGTTGTGGGCTTTGGGGACACATCAGCGCACAAAGTTAGATGAAACATCTCGGCTTTAACGGCAATTGCGTTCTAGCTGAAGGTGGGGTGGGGGGGGGCATAAAATAAATAATAAGCCTAATACTTAAGTGATTTAGACGGCACGGCAGAGGGATCCTATGGGGCGTAATGGAGCCGAGAGATGGTAAAGATCCGGCACCAAGACACTCTGCACTGTGTGCTCACGGGGTATCAGCTGATGTTATCAGATGCAGGGGAGTGTAAGGGCTGAGAGGTGAGCTCTCAGCTCTTGCACCTGGCTTCCAACCCCGCCTCTGCTGTGAACCCCTGCAGGGCCTGGGCAGTGCAGCTCACCTCCCTGGGCTACGGCCTCGCCTCTGTGCAACGTCGAAAACGATCAAACCCACCGCACACGGCTTTCACGGGGATTAAGTGAGTTGATACAGCAGAGCCCCTCAGCAAGATGTAGACACGACTTCCATGCCACATGCTTATTGGCCGTGGCTGTTAACCCCTATTTCTCCCCCCATTTCCGACTATTGAAGCCAGAGCCCTCCTCCAGGGCCGGCTGAGCTGTTACCCCAGCAAACACTGCTTACTCTGCCCAAGGCACTCTGCTGCTTTGTTTTCAAACTTCTTATTTTGAAATAATCTCAAGCTGACAGTTGAAAGAAAAGCTGAAGGAATGATACAGAGGCCCTCCATATACCCGGTACCCCCATTCATGAGTTTCTAATGTTTTCTCCGTGGGTTTTCTCACTATCATTTCCCCCTCCTCTGGATCATTTGAGAAGGACCGCAGACATCACGCCCCTTTGCCCCTTAGACTTCTGCTGTGATCCCTAAACACAAGGACCTTCCTTCAGGTAACCACAACACAGCTCTCAAATACTAGAATTTCACATTGATATAATACTTCAATCTACAGTCCAAATTCCAATTTTGTCCATTGTCCCAATCATGTCTCTTACAGAATTCTTTCCTCTTGTTCAGAATCCCATCCAGAATTACATACTACATCTACATACTACACACATAATTACATACTACATCACTTATACTTGGGGATTTTCCATTTAGCCATAGAAAGGCATGGAGTCCCATCCCTAACATTTATGGGACCCAGGCAAGAGCACTGGAGGAGGCACGTGGGTCATAGATCTAAATATCTAAAGGCTATTTTTTTCAACCATTCATTAAAATACGTTCTGTCCTCCTACTCAACAAATGCAGCTTCAAAACAACTGGAAAGTCCAGTTTCCAATGTAGAATTCTTGGACTCCTTGGGGTTCTATGCTGGAATCCATGACTTGGGAAGAGCAGCCTCCTGTCCCTGGCCTGTAGCCTGCCCCCCTTTCTCTGGCCATCTGGACTCTGTCCCACATCATTAGGAGCCTTGCATGCACACAAGTGGACAACCTAGTCTGCACTTCCAAGTTTCACCTGAACCCCACAAATGGCGGCCCTTGGACCACCACTCGGTCTTAGGGATGCACCCACCAGTGATATGGGACAGGGAAGAGGCCTCTTTAGGTCCATGTGGACCAAGAATTCTGGCCTTGGTTTTTGGTGGCCTTGGCCATCTGTGGCAGGACTCGAAAGAGAAGAGGAGGCACGGGCTCCAGGGGAGTGTGTCCCTGGGGAGATGGGGTTACTGACGGAGAATCAGAGCCGGGCCCTGAAATCGAACAGAGGTCCCTCTGCCTCAGTCAGAGGGTGGTACTGAAACCATGGTCAAGAGCTTAGAATCCAACAAAGAAGACACACAGATAATCAATCCCATGAAGTCCGTGCTCAGGCAGAGGAGAACTCACACTGTTACTACTTCTTCAGGGTCCTTTTCTTCCTCTAACCTGGCAGTCCTTTGTTTACCCCTGTCTTATGGCAGGAACTCTGTCATCTGCATATGCATCCTTACCCTTCTTGACTGGAGAACTGTGCTTTTTGGCTCTGCATTTCTTCGCTCTTAGTACAGTGTACGTAACAGGCTAGGCCTTCGGAAAACAAGGACTGGATGAATGAATAAACACACTGCTGATAAATGGGAGGACAGGTGGATGGGTGCATGGGTCCGTTTACGGATGGATGGATGGATGATTTGATGGGTGGCCAGGTGAATGCACGGATGTCTGGATGGGTGAATGGGTAGTGGATGGGCAGATGGACAGACAGGTCTATGATTGGACGGATGGATGGATTTATGGATAGATGGTTGGATAGATAGATGGACAGATGTTTAGATGGTGAATGATGGTGAATGGTCAATTTCTGATCTTTTCTGAACAGCAGATCAAGGGAAAGGCAATGACAGGAACCCTCAGTCCTAGAAGTGGTCCAGAGGTGGTTATGTGCCTCGCCAAAGTCACCAGAGGGTTATCAGCAGTAGAGCTAAAAGGAGAACTGAATGTTCTTGACTTTTGGAATCACAACTTCTGCCATGAAATAGAGCATCTTCCAAACTTCAAGCATCACAAAGCCTGACACCCCCTCCAGACTCATGGAAACCTTCTGTGGGAGTTACTGGATGTCCTCCCTGGCTGCTGTGGCTATGACCAGCCTATCCTTTTGCTCTGCCCAAGCACACCTCCTCTGGGGAGCCTCCCAGATCACCCCTCCTTGTCTGGCTCCCTGTTAGGTCTGTAGTGTTGCTTTTGTAGACTTCCTTTTAGCATATGTGATCTTGTGGCCTCTATCTACCTGCACCAGACATCTTATCTCCTCTACTAGACGAGGCTTATTGTCTGTCCCCACCACACCTCCTCAGGAGCCTGTCAGGAGCTGTCCCGTTGCCAGCCCCATCAATCTCCGATGTTTGATCTGCAAGACCGGTGAGGTTGTAGCACTCTACACTGCCATAAAATTGGGTCATTGACAATTAATCTTCCCAAGTTTCCGTGTGAAACCTCCTGCTACATGACTAAGAATTATAGCACTTTTAAAAATATATATTTCTCATTAGCCATTCCTGCCACCTCAGCTTTCAGCAAAAACGTAGAGCATAAAAGCCAATGTACCACATGCTCCTAAACAATTCACAGATTTGAAACAGCAACAAAGACCAGGACTGGCCACATGCAGGAAAAAAAGAAAAGACAACAAAGAAGATTAATTGCCTTTGGAAATAAAAGATAATCACTGAGAGCATGGTGATAGTATGTGCCAGTGGGAAAGCATTTGCAGAAATACCATATTTGTGTCGCGGAGTGAGAGCTGGACCCAAGATCCTACTGTGACATCAAAGGGCCAAGTCATGTGGCCGGTAACTGGGATGGCAGGGATTGGGGGGTGGGAGGGAGGTCTAATAATAGTCCTGTTCTCGCTGGCTCTGCACATTTTGGCATCCAAATGTCCCCTCCAGGGGTTGCCGCTGGAGAGGTTGGCAAATAGCCAGATGATTCTCACCTGGAGAACTGTTCTGCTCTGGGGGCTTCTCAAAGGCTGCAGAGCCCCTCAAGGCCCCGAGGGTGGGGATGCGGGTTGGGGGACGGTCAGTGGCTGTAGCAGATGACCCCAGGAGAAAGCAAGAGGAAGCGAAGGGTTACAAATGGGAGAGCACACACTCCCCACGCTCCCGAGGACCTCTCCCAGATGGCCAGGCCAGGTGCCCCCACCCTCCCACGCCTCTCTCCCGCCGCAACTGGCCGCCAGCTCTCCAAGAGCAAGGGGAACAGGAAACAACAGCAGGTCTACAGCTGGGGGCTGGAAAGCTGGCGCACAGGAGGCTGAGGATGGGAGGAAATTTGTTTTGGATGTGCGATCCAGATGGTGGGGCTCTAGGGGAGAGGAATGGAGCAAGATAAGAAGATAGAGTGATTTAACCAGAAAGAGGGCGGTGCTCAGGGCCAGGAGTGTCAGATCTCTCTCATCACAGCTGCAGAAGCCACCTCGCCTTCTGCAGGCAGAGCATGCAGGTGCCCTCCAGGCGAGCTCAGCACCGCAACCTCGAGATGTCATCAGCCTCCGGGCCACAACCACCTACCAAGATGGCAGCAGCCAGCCACGCTAGGGAGGACTAGGGAGCTCCTCCTACCTGAGATGTACCGAAAGTATAAAATACACTCCTGATTTCACAGAGCTGGTACCAAAAAAACAAAAACAAAACAAAAAAAAACCCATAATAAAGACAAACATTAACTTCACTGTTTCCTTTTACTTCCTTTACTTCCTTGAGTGTGGTGACTAGAAAATTGAAGATTACATACATGGCTCATATTTGTGGCTCACATTATATTTCCATTGGTCAGTGCTGGTCAATAACCTCGTGTCCTAACTCTACCTCCAAGTTCCAATAATTCCTTCAAATTCAATAAATTGGATACCACTGAGGAGGTAAAGATGGTCTCGAAACATCACTGGATACTAGAACCGCGTGTTGAGTTCTTAAACCTCCCCACTTGACACAGACTAATGATGTCAGAATCTCTGGGTGTCGACCCCAGACCTTGGTGTTCCTACAAAGCCCTCCACAAGGTTCCAAGTGCAGGAAGTTTGAGAACCAGAGCCTTAACATATGAGGCTCCATATTAAATGAAAAAGAGGGATCTGAGATATACTGCGTGAAGCAGGCTGGGGATATTAGCCAGTGTGGGAGGTGCCCGAACCATGGAAGGCACAGGAGGAAGGCCTGGCTCCATTTGGGAATCAGGGTGAAGAGGGATTTGGATAAGGCCTTGAGTTGGGAGCTCCCAGGTTGTAGTGGGCTGAGGACGTGGGCAAGTTGCCGGGCAAGTTGCCAGGCCGAGAGGATCCCAAGCTGGGAGCACAGCTGGGAGGGCAAAGTGTTTCTGGGTTATCTGGAGCTCCAGGAAGAGAAAATTCTCCCAGAGGGATCAAAGTTGGGAAGGCGGTGGGGCCAATCGTACTGGTCTTTGAAATACAGGATTCAGGATTGAGGAACCTTAGAAAGGCTGAGTGAGGGAGTCGGGCACAGCCTGGAAGGTGGCAGATTTGATGGGGGCGGGGGGACAAGGGGAGAGAGATGAGAGAGGCAGAGCCTGCCGCTGAAGGGCCACAGGGCCTGGGTGTCCGATGAGATGGTTACCCCTCGAGGTGGCCATATCCTAGCCCCTTTCTTTCTTTCTTTTTATATTTTATTTATCTATTTATTTGACAGTGAGCGAGAGAGAAATCAAAACCAGGCAGAGAGGCAGGCAGAGGGGAAAGGGGAAGAAGGCCCCTCGCCAGAGAGCCTGACACGGGCCCAATCCCAGGACCCTGGGACCATGACCTGAGCCGAAGGCAGAGGCCCAACCCACTGAGGCACCCAGGCGCCCCTAGCCCCTTCCTAAGTAAGTCCATGGCAAGCATTGGTCAAATAAGCCAAAAGGTCAGAGTTTCAAAGAAACTGCCAGTAGTCGGCTCCCACCTGGCTGCTAGAAGGAGCAGGGAAAGGTGAGAACATTACCTTCAGCTTGCCCAAAGTTTCTAGCTTCTCCCCCAACGCAGCAGCCCTCCGAGGCAGCGGTGTTTGCACCCTCGGGGGTGAGCTAAGTGCCCACAGCGGTTCTAAGGAGCAGGCCTGATGCTGGTGTACCCTCCAGGCTGTGGTCCTCGCTTGCTGCCAAAGAAACCCAGCCAGAGCGCGTATTGGGTCCAATTTCAAGACTCCTTGCCCCCACAGGTGGCAAACCCGGGCCCCCTCACCCCCCTGTCCCTCAACTCTGTGTGCCCTTGCTACTGACATGGAACAACATCTCATCCCTCCCCAAAACGACCCATTCACCCATGCACGACTTCTCTTTTTAAAGATTTATTTATTTGAGAGAGAGAGACAGAATGAGTGGGGCAAGGGGCAGAGGGAGAGAGAGAATTCTCAAGCAGACCCCCTGCTCAGTGTGGAGCCCAATGCGGGGCTCGATCCCAGGACCCTGAGACCATGACCTGAGGCGAAATCAAGAGTCAGACGGTCTTCACCGACTGAACCACCCAGGGGCCCCCATCCAGGCGTAACTTCGAAGGCAGTCAAAGCATGATCCACTGTTTCAAGTTGTCGAAACACCTAGAATGGTATCTTCCAGGCCTGTCCACCTCGGGGCAAAGAAGGCCCCTCGCCAAATAGATAGTGGGTGGCTTGGGCTGCCTCGGTGTCCAGCAGCTTGACAGCTCTGGGCCAGCCCAAGGAAGTAAGTGCCAAATACCAGGGTCAGTGTGATCTTTAATAAAAGCTTGTTCCTGTAACACATGGGATGGGTTCAAAGAAATATCCATTAATTGTGACTTTTTTGCTACAACAGCCACTCCCCTCTGCAGCAGGCTTTCTGCCAAGGAGGCATTTATCATTCCTGAATGGCAGAATTCCCCTGGGAACACCTGGTTTGCTTTCAGCAGGAAGCTGAGCCTTTCCTCTGAAGCTGGCCCTTCTGCCAGGCGGACTGGAATCTCCTCCCAGGGGCCTCCGGTGCGGGAGGAGAAACCAGCTCAGGGAATGAAGTCCTGGTGGCTGAGACGATGTGGCCTGAGGAGGAGGAGACAGGCCGCTGATGACGCTCAGACCACCTTCCTCTCGGGTCTCAGCGAGTCACGCCCTGGGCTTTCCTTTCTTCTTCTTTATTTCTCTAATGCAGCCATTGCTACGGCAGACAACGCTCAGGGCTGCAAGGGGACCCAAAATTTCACCCAGGAAGCCTTGCATCAGAGCAAAGCCTGCAGTGGGCGAAAGGGGAACAGGCAGCTAGGACAGGGACAGGGGGACCGGCCATCGGCTTGTCCACGTTCCACCCACGCCAAAACCTGGAGGCGGGAGGAGGCAGCCAGGTTCTCCCCGCACAGGAGACATGACCAGAAAACTGACCAAACGCTCAGAATTCGTACAGGCACCAGCCCCGGGAAAGAAAGCAAGCGCAGACAGAATACAATTTAGTGAATTTGCCTCAAAGAGATTTGCACCTATAGCTGATTCAGACTCTTGCTTTATAGACCGGCAAACAGCCTGGAGAGTTTTAAGGGGTTAACTGAATTCACACAATACAGGCCCTGGAGCCATCCACACCCTCACACATCTTCAAGCTGCCACGAGGCAAAATTGTTCCTTTGGTTTCCGCACCCTTAAGAGTCTTCTTCCTGCTCCATCAGTCCGGCCTGCGGGCGTCAGCTGCGCTCCCCACTGCAGGGTGGTGTCCGGCAGGTGGCCGCTGCGTGGTAACCGTTGTTGAATAAATGACAGAGGAGACAGCGTCATTATTCTTCAGGGACCCACAGACCAGTGAGGAGGGGGCAGTGCAGCATGGAAGGTTCTGGAATGGGGGATGGCGGCGGCCTCTGAAGGAAGAGAGGACGGGCTGTCCAGGAGAGGTGGGGGGCCCTGGGTGTTGAAGGTGCTGTAGGAGTTTGCCCAGAGGACAAGGGGGAAGGGCGTCCCGTGAAAGGAAAGCCCACTGATTTCAGCCTGTGAGTGTCCACGGGTGTCACACTCGCTGTCCTAGGGGCCCAGCCTGTGGACGGCCACTGTGGCGCCACGCAGCCAGGACCCGTGCGCGTTCAGAGCTGCCCCCGAGCTGAGGGGTTCAGACCCGGCCACCAACACCCGGGGAAAGTAAAGACGCTGCCTTTCTGAAGAACAGCTCTGAACCCGGCCGGCCTCAGTCCACAGACGTGACCGACTCCCTGCTGCTGGGGAAAATGCCCCGCACAGGCCACGTGAGACCCCACTCACCTCCAGCCCCCCTGCCTGGTCCCTCTGACGTGGCCACACGGCTGGGCTGCGCGCTGCTGACCCTGGCCGGTTACCCTGTCTGAGCACCTTGCCTGCTTTGCGCCCGTTCAGCCAGTCAGTCTTCAAGGCCCACGGGAGCTTCATCTACTCTGAATCTTTCTTCAATCCTCTGTAGCCAGGATTCTACATCCTGGCTGCAGACTAGATCACCCCAGGACTGGTTTAACACGGGACCAGCTCCGACTGGCCCCAGGCCATTGAATCAGACTCTCTGGGTGGGGCCTGGGTCTCAGGGCTGCCCTAACAGCATCCCACAAGCCAGGCCGCAGCAGCGGCTTAACAACCACAATCGACTGTGTTTCGCGGTTCTGGAGGCTAGAAGCCCCAGACCGAGCTGTCGGCTGGGTTGGTTCCTTCTGAAGCCTTGCTCCTTGGCGTGTAGACGACATCTTCTTCCCATGCCTTCTAATTGTCTTTCCTCTGTGCCCAGCTCCGGTCCAACTCGCCCTGTTTACAAGGACACCAGCCACATCGGCTTACAAATTCTAGGGACTGAATTCTGGAGCACAGCTCAACACCCAGCAAAGACCATGGACGTGTCTCAGGCACGGCCAGCCAACAGCCAGGTTCAGGACCTTGTTCTGGACGGACGGGGTGGCCCGCACTTGCTAATGCTCCTGAGGACACGGGGGTGTTAGGAATGTTGTTCTGCCCTGAGTAACGGCGTTCTGAGCACTGTGGCCTAGACAAATGAAGAGTTCCCTTTTTCTTTGTTAAAAGAGGCACAGAAATCGGAGTCCTGCCAGAGGTCCCAGGAAACTTTGGGACCCCTCCCACGTTTTAGCCGTTATATTTCCTATTTTGTATTCTTTTTCGCAAAGAAGGCCCCCCTCACCTAACATTGGAAAAGCCTCAGGCCTCACAAAACCTGGATCTGTTGCACGAAACTTCTCCGGGCTCGGGAAGCCTTCCTCCCAGAGCCCGCAGGGACCCAGGCTCCTTCCAGCCCCTCTATGGCCAACCCTAGTGTGGGACTTGGATCCTTGGGGGGGCCACTTCGTGATCCTGTTCTCATTTAAGCCATGTCCCCAGAAGGCCTACTCAAGCTTCTCTTTACATCTTCCTGGTCAGAACTAGGACACACGGTCCCCCAGCTGCAAGGGAGCTGGGACGGTAGTTTTTTTAGTCGGGCTCGTTGCTTCCCGAACCAAACAAGAGGCACTTAGCGCTGTGGACCATGGCTCTCCACATCTGCGGTGTCTGATTGGCCCCCGTCCCTTTCCCATTGAGATCTGCTCATTCCCTGAGCAATGTGGGAGGTGGCGCAGAGGAGGGGGTGGCCTATACCTGGGACCCGAGGCACAGACAATGTAGGAGCCTGGGAGACAGAAGGAAGGCTCTCCCCGGGGAGCGAAAGGCACGAGCAAAGGCATGGAAGTGGGAAAGAATGGGTCTGCGTGTACTTGGTAAGCGGTTCAGCACGGTTCCCATACGGGGTAGCGAAAGAGAAGGTGGGGACCAGGCAGGAAGGCCTCGGAGCTTCCATAACCCTGATTCACCAAGGCTAGAAGTGGCGCCAGAGCCAGCTTGACCGAGGAGCTACCTTTTCCCGCATGGCTGAGCCTGACAACTTGTTCACTCTCTTAGCTATTCACTGTATATCCTGGGTATAAAACAACCCTGGCCTCGTTTTCTAGAAAATTCCTCCTGAAGGTGAATATTTGGGAGAGAGAAAAATTTTGACGCAAGTGATCTCTCTATTGCATTTATTACCTTTCACCCTTCCCTCTCTCTCCAAACACACACACACACACACACACACACACACACACACACACACTTTGGACAACTTTGAGGCCAAGGGAGCCTTTATCAGCCTGGATGTGATGGCCAGCAAACAGACTGCCGTCAGCTCTGGGTGAGAGCGAGGTGGGTGCTCAGCTGGGCGGCATCAGGAGAGAGAGAGAGGAAAGCTTCTGACAATCTCCCCGTGGTACATACCCGCCCGGGGGGAGCAGGTGAGGTAAGATATACCTTCCCTGTGAAAGGGAGAGAAGTGGCACCAGAAACTGACAGATCTGAGGCCCATATCTGAGGTCACCTGTCTTCAGGCTCCTAGGTTGTCCCAGCACACCAGGAGCTGCTGGTGGAAACAGCCCTTCGGTCCTACATCCTAAGCCCGGTGTAGCCTTGAATCATCATGTAGCTTGGGTGCGGCTGGAAATTCTTCCAGGCCTCAGCCAAAAGCCGAGCAGGTGCAGAAGGTTGTCTCCCTCCTCCCTGAGTGCTGCTATGGTTGGTCCCCTCCTAGGAGGGGCCAGAGGAGCTTCCCTTCCAGAAGCTAGGGATTCATATGCTGCTTTGGAAGGATACCAGGGTACCGGAGGGGCTGAAGAGGGAAACACCCTCCCCGCTTTGTAGGTGTTTCTCTGACCTTTACAGGACAGCCAAACTCCTGGCTGCTTCTGCCGAAACAAGTCTAAGAGAAGGAAGGCAAAGCTGAGCCCTGAGCAAAGGGGCTTCTTACCACCTTAATGGGATCATTTTTGCTTTTGGTGAGGGAGGTTACGACTGCCCCTCTGATGAACATCACTGGCAAGGGTGACCGTGACCTTGAAGAAGCCAGGAAGTTCTTGGTGGAGTCCCTCACAATACCTACTTCCCTGGGCTACCCTTATGCCCACCAGCCTGAGACGCACTTGTCTACTCATGTGGGAGGATGTCTAGCATGAAAGGTATAGCCTGGGTTCAAATCCTGCCCATTGGTGTGTGATCCCAGACAACTTGCTTGACCCCTCTGTGCCTTGGTCGTCTCATCCGTAAAACAGGTGCAACGGTACTGACCTGACGGTGAGAATCAAAGGAAATAATGCACCTAATGAGCTGAACCATTGCTGTCCAGCACACAGCCTCTCTTGAGGCTCCTTAAAGAATGCTGGCTGCTACTCTTGTTAAAGGTATGTTCAGACGCTTGAGAGATGCCTTGGGTTGACAGAAATCATTTTCTTTCTTGGAACACAGGCTGCCATGTTGACAGTCCTGCCAGGGGGCATCCCTCCTTTCATCCTATCTTTCAACTCAGAGGGGACTCTGCCAACCCTCCTGAGGCTGTCACTCCCGCATGCCTTGAGCAGGCAGTTTTTGGTGTTAAGGAATGGGAATGGTCTTAAGGGTGTTTCTTCCCACGGAGACCCAAGGAGCTGAGAGCAGAGCCTTACCCAGTAAATGCACAGAAAACCACATCCAAATGACTGTACTTAAATAAAAGGAGACTCTCAACCCTCAATGTGAGAAAAAAAAAATATATGGCATAATTTGCATCCTGTTCCAGACCATATTTCACGGTCCGGATTCCCAAGACTCAAAAAGACTGCAAACAATCTACACGCCCATTATTAGGAAGTTGGTTCTGTCCGTTACGGGTCACACAGACCGTGAAGCAGAAGGAGGGAAATAGTATCTGTGGGTTTGCTTAAATCGAGGACCAGATAGTGAATATAACATGCTACCATGCAGGTAAAAAGGTCGGAGCGGGTTTGGCTGTGGGACGGAGGAAGCACCAACTATCTCTGGAATATTCCCATCAAATCAAGGGGGAGCAGTGTTTGCCTCTGGGGAAGGGAACTAGGTCCAGGGGGGTCTGCTTCCCTTTGGTACCTCTTGACTTTCTGCTTTGAAACTTTTATCCTATTGTTTTGGGTGGTTGGTCGTCCCCTCATCTAACCCTAATCCCCTCCCAAAGAACCCATCTCCAGATGCCATCCCAATGGGGGTTAGGGCTTCAGCAGAGGACTCTGAGGAGGACACAAACATTGCATACATAGCAGCAGAACCCCTGAAGCCCATGAAGCTGGAGAGGGAGACTCAAGGCTGGCGTAGAACACAGTAGCTCAGCGCATGGGGGCTTATGTTTATTAGATGCTAGCATGGACCCCGAAAGAAAGAGCCAGAGATCCAGGATCTCATCTGGCCGCTCCAGGGTTTTCTCCACTAAAAAGTCATGAGTGTGTCCCAGGGGTCACTGCTTTTTTCTGACTTGGTAACTATTGGGTTTAAGGACAAGTGGGAAAAAAAGAGTCAAAGATGACCCCAAGGTTTCAAGACAAGGGGGGTGGGTGACAGAAAGTGCAGCTGAAGAAGGGACTGGTTTCCTAGAGATTCAGGGTGGGTGGTACATGGGTCATGGGTGGCATTCAAGTCCAGCCATGTTGGGTTCAGGTACTGGGTGAGCCAGAACATCAAGGGAAGGTACTTGGCAAGAATCAGAAAGGTGGAAGGTAGGTGCCCAGAGGCCATGTGACAGGCGAGTCCGAGCCCCTAGGAAGTACATGTACAGAAAAGACCTGCTACACTGCTGCTGGGGTTCCCTCCCAGGGAGCATTTGATAGTCTCCCTTCCACCTGGATCACCCCAAATAAGGACCAGGAGAAGCCTGAAGCAGAGAAGCCTGAGCCAGGATCTTGTGCTGAACTGAGCCTCAGTTTCTGTACCCATAAAATGGGCATAAAACACCTTCCCCAGAGGAATGAGGGTGATGCATTTCAAAGCATGGTGCCTGACATTTAAAAAGGGCTTAGCAAATACTTTATTAGCATTAAACTATCATGTTAATAATATTAAATAATTTAAATATCAAAATTCATATTGCTTAATAGAAAATTAAATATATTGTATTATATAATATTACATATTTAATCTATATCATTATATACACTAGTATAATATAACAATTATTAAATTAATATTCTATAAATATGAATTTCTAGAGTAATATTTTAATATTTATGGTCTAATTTATTATTATTATTATTATTATTATTATTAACGGCTGCTTAGTGGTTAATAGCAAGGACCCTGGAGCCAGACCATATAAGTTCAAGTCTCCTAGTGGTTAAATCTCAGTTTTCATCCATAAAATGGGGCTGTGAGGAGGATTAGCTGAGCTGTTAGGTGACAAGCACGCAAGACAGTGGTGGTACGGAAGTATTAGCTAGTGTTGCCAAGCCTGGCGCGGACACTACTGGACGTGAAGTCAGGCCAGGGTCTTAGCACACAGAGCCCCTGTCCATCTGCGATGTCACCTTTACCATCACCACATAAAATACGGTATGGGGCCTTCCTTTTCCTTCACCACTATTATCCTTTCCTTTTTTTTTTTTTTTAAAGATTTATTTATTTATTTTAGAGAGTGCACAAGTGATCAGGAGAAGAAGCAGAGGAAGAAGGAGATGAGCAGAGCCCCAGCTGAGCGGGGAGTCCAATGTGGGGTTCCATCCCTGGACCCAGAGATCATGACCTGAGCCAAAACCAAGAGTTGGACACTCAACCGACTGAGCCACAGGGCACCCCTTCTTTCACTGCTTAAGTGAGGTTAAGTTGTGACCTGCTTTTCCTCCCACTCAGCTTCCTGGAGCTGGAGGCTGCTGTCCCAGTGGGGACCCCCCAGCTGCACCGCCCCCCTCCCCGGGCAGTCTGTGTCTGCCAGGCCTCAGGGGCCTGTTAGTGAGAACAAGGCCTGTGGTGCCTGCTGGTGGGAAGCCGGGATGCAGGGTGGGGTCCTCCTACTGGGCGACCCTGCAGTCCCACTCGGGGGGCTTATGGCCAAGACAGGAGCCTCTTAGGGAGAAAATTAAGGTGCCAACCTTTAGGACCCAATGTGGCCCCCCATGGGAGAATCAGTTGGCTCAGACTGGAGGCCAAAATTCAGAAACAGCCTGTGAAAAGCTGCTTGGTCGTCTTGGGGGGGAAGGAACCACAAAAAAAGCAGGCTAGGCTAGAGACGGGGATGGAGAGAGGACCGCCCCTGATGACATAGTTCTCCTGAGCATTATTCATCTGACGCCTCTCTTTGGGGAGACCGTTGTCCTGGCTCCTCGGGGCAAGGGGGCAGGGAGCCGGGAGGGGTGCAGCCCTAGAGCCTGGGATGGCAGCCTTGTTTCCGGACTCCGAAGCCGAAGCTGAGTGAGGTGGAGAGAGAAGACGCCCCAGAAGCGATCCCCGCACCTCCTAATCCAGGGCCTCGGGGTTCAGATTCCCTAAAGCACCCCTAACCCCCAAGGCGTTCTAGCCCAATCCAACACACAGGGATTCGCGGCCCTGCAGGCTTGGGGACTTCACCGTTGCGGCCACCATGTCCCATCGTGGTTTGTTTCCCCTTGAAGAGGCCCCAGCCCCAAAGGCCAGGGTTCGGAGCGATCGGAGTCTGGGCAGTCGGGGCCATAAGGGTAGGCTCCCGCAGCCAGCCACAGAAGTAGGAGACTCTTCACATGCTTCTCAGAATCTGGGCCAGATGACAGCCCCTTGTGTCAGAACCTGGGCAAGATGACAGCCCTTTATGTCTGGAGCACGAAGAAAGCCCAGACTGTTTTACTGGGGCTGAGAACCTCATTTCCATATTTGCCAGGAGCCTCGTTAACTCCAGGCCTCAGAATGTCCCCACGACGCCCAAGTGATGGTGCCACCTCAGGGCACCTCCACTGTTCCCAGTGGCCCACACAGTCTTGTCACCACACCTTGGCTTCTGGGGCTCCCTCCCCCGCAGATACCTGCACTTCCCGGGTCAAAAATCCTTCCTTGTAGGCCCACCTGGGTGGCTCAATTGGTTAAGCGGCTGCCTTCGGCTCTGGCCATGATCCCAGCTCCTGAGATCGAGTCCCACATCGGGCTTCTTCCTCAGCGGGGAGCCTGCTTCTCCCTCTGCCTCTGCCTGCTGCTCTGGCCTGCCTGTGCTCTCTCTCTCTCTCTCTGACAAATAAATAAATCCTTAAAAAAAAATCCTTCCCTGCTGTTGGGAGAACCCAGTGAAGTGCCCAACAGGGGACGAGAGGGACGGACCCTCCAGAAAGCTGGAGCAGGAGGCTGGGAGTCTCGGGGCCGAAGGTGCCCGAGGTTTATGGGCAAGTAGCACAGGGCCCTAGTCGCACCCAAGGGAGCACCTGAGAATGTCCCAGCTCCAGAGAGGAAAAGAGAATCCCCAGCGTAGGGCAAAGGGGGGCGGGTGCCAAGCGGGGGGGTCAGCGTCTGACAGAGGCAAGCACAGCCCCTGGGGGGCAATTGTTCCACGGCAGAAGTCAGCCAGCAGGAAGCGCAGAAGCGCAGAGAAACACAGCTGAAGAAGGGGCCACGGCTCCCTGGTTGCCAACAATGGCATTTTAAAACACTCTTCTATTCTGAAATAATTATAAATACATAGGAAGTTGCAAAAATAGCGCACAGGGGACCTGTGTACCTTTCACCCAGCTCCCCCCACGATAACATCTCGCATCACTAAGGCACACATCAAAACCCGGAAGCCGCCTTTGGGCCGACTGAGGGCCCTCACTCAGACTTAAACAATGGTATGTTAGGCCCCTCTTGCAAGGCTTTCAACAAAGGCTGCATTGCCAGGAGTTGCAGCATCGCTCTTAAATGGCTCAGCTCCCCTGCTCCAGGTGCGCCCACGCCTGGGATGATCAGGAGACCCTGGCCTCCCCTCCGCCATCCAAGGCAGGTGGAAAAAGACACTGGCCCCTCCCTCGTTCCCTCAGTTTCACCAGCAGCCAAGGAGAGCAGGTGGACAAGGGACGGGAGGAAAAAGAGAGGCAGGCGGCCAGGCTTCCTATTCTTGCCCTGCCATTTAGAGGACCGTGCCAGGTTCTAGAAGCGTCATGGGCAGGTGGGGCTGGGTACTGACCCTGCATATGGGTGCTGGGTTGTTTGGTCTCTTGTGTGTCCCCCTTAGGAAATGTCCTAGCAGTCTGTGCCTCAGTCTTCTTGTCTGTAAAATGAACGTAATAACAGGTAAGAACTACCTCATAGGACCATTAGGAAGATTCAACGAGGTGATATTTATAGAGAGCTCGGAATATATTGGGCATATAATAAATCTACATACGAGCTTAATAAACTAATAATAAAAATTAAAATAAAATAAAATATCCATAAGTGACTTCCCAGAAGACCTAAGCCAGTGTTTTTCCAAATAGCCTGGAGCACATGAGGCTTTGGGGAGGCATGGAGGTCTTTGATAGAGCATTTAATTGATAAGGAGACTTTTTTGCTTATAGAATCAATATGACATGCACATAAACTGGAGATGATTGAAGATTATTAACCACGTGCTCTGAATATGGGGGTATTTGACAGCATCCATCAACCCCACTGTGAGCCTTGCCACCAGTCAGTCATGTTTTTGTCCCTAGTTCTGGTCGCTGCCCTCCTGTCTTGTGGGATTCGCAGGACTACCTCCACCTGGTCTGCAAAGTCTCTGTAGGTATATCCACACTGCTGGGGGTGAATCTGGACATTTATCCAATGCTTGGCTCATTGTTGGAAAGTCTATCAGCCCTGAAAGGACACAGGCAGCATGTCATCCGGGAATTCCTAACAATGAAAGAACACCGCAGTTAGCGGCCACTGCAAGATAACCAGCCCGGACTCTGATCCCAGATCCCAGAACAGAACGTGCCCCGGGGCACATCTGCTGGTTGAGACTTGCTGGGAGGGCCTGCTGGCCAGGGGTTGACTCTCAGCTGGGACACACTCTCCCTGGGGCCGTTCAGAGAAAGCCAGAAATCCTTTTCAGCCCAGACCACAGCAGCTGGGCCTGGGAAGTAGGAGGTTAAACAGATTATGTGCTCAACAGCAGGGAGCTCCTAATAGACCCTATTCAAAGGGGACCTAAGACCCAAGGATTCTGCAACAGAATCTGGCAAACCCCCAGTTCTTTATTTCATTATAGTGGTTAAAAAGAAAAGCTGAGCTTTTTTTTTTTTTTTTTTTTACTTTGGTAAAATATAAGTAACATCAAATTTACCATTTTAAACATTTTTAAATGTACAGCTCAGTGGCATTAATTACACT
Organism: Lontra canadensis; assembly: GCF_010015895.1. Taxonomy (NCBI): domain Eukaryota; kingdom Metazoa; phylum Chordata; class Mammalia; order Carnivora; family Mustelidae; genus Lontra; species Lontra canadensis. The sequence goes on along the minus strand of NW_022631073.1, from coordinate 9,636,568 downwards.
CACAATGTTATGCAGATATCGCCACTGCTTATTTTCCAAATGTTTTTTAACACCTTAAACAGAAACTCTGTCCCCATTAAGCAATAACTCTCCATGCCTCCCTCCCATGACCCCGGGTAAACTCCAGTCCACTCTCTGTCTCTATGAATCTGCCTACTCTAGCTCTTTCACGTAAGTGAGATTATAAAATGATTTGTCCTTTTGTCCTTATTTCACCTAGTGTAATGATTCCCAGGTTAATCCATGTCACAGCATGTGTCACTACTTCTTTATAGGGCTAAAGCGTATTCTACAGTGCGTGTGTCTCCCGTTCTGTCTATCCATTCATCTGTCGATGGACACTGGGTTGTTCCCACCTCTCGGCGATTATGAATAATGGCGCTGCTACGAACACGGATACATAAGCATCTGAAGTCCCTGTTTTCAAGTATTTTGAAAGTATGCCTAGGAGTGGAATTGCCAGGTTACGTGGTAAGGAAAGTCTCAATTTTGCTTCAGAGCTTTACTTTCTTGGCTAAGGCTTGCCCTAGACTACCAGACAGGAGCCACAGGGGCCACGTGTCCCACAGGTCTTGCTGCGGGAGCCCAGTCATGAGTTAATGTGTGCCTTTCTTACGGTAAACGGCTCATACCTTCTGCTTTGGCCAGGATGGAGAAAACTGAACCAAGTGAGACCCAAAGCAAAGGAGAAGGAAGATGAACACCTTCCACATAGGAAGCCTCAGGTGCAGAAGAGCTGGCCAGGTACCCAGGAGGAAGCACAAAGCGGAGGGACAGAAGGAAGCCCTCTGTGGGGTTGAAAGCCTAGCTGAGCGTGGCACATCTCTTCCTTAGAAGCCACTATTATTTGTTTTAAATTGAGTATTATCCTACCAGTACCGTGAGACTTTTTTATTACCATTGAGTTTAGGATACCTTTTTTTTTTTTTTAAAGCAGTGAGTTTAGGATAGCCTTTTTTTTTTTTTTTTAATTTATTCGTGCATGGCTTCCTGACAGGCTGAAGGCTCAGTCCCCATCTGTCACAAGCAGAAAGACCCTGGCGCTTCCTGGAAAGGTAGCTGTTGCAGGTGTTTGGGGATATGACATATGTGTCCCGTGAAGATGAAATGTGGTGACTGATAAGAAGCACATAGGATAACACCTGCGTGTAAGTGAGTTCTGGGAATGAATTTTACTCAAGGGATACTAAGAGAAGCCTGGACCCTGCTTCCAGGTTGCTCATAGTCTAAGAGAGATGATTTCTAGCCCAGAGTTGAGGAAAGTCTTACAAATCAGAGGTGATGTGGCCTTCGAGCTGGGCTTCCGGTGGGCATGGATGGGGTTGAAGTCGAGCCATTGAGATTTGACCATGGTGTTTGGGAGGAGTGCGCTAGCCCTGTGGCACAGTCCTGGTGGTCACACAGGTGCGCACCACAGACCAGGGATCGTGTAAGAAATGCAGATTTTCTGGCTCCTTCCCCAGAGGAAGCAGCTTAGGGGGTGTGGAGCTGTGGAGCTGTAGAGCAGGGCTGGGAAGCTGAAGTTTTAATCAGCGCTTCAGGAGACCCTGGTGCAAATATGGTTCTCAGGTATGGTTTGGGGGTTGCTGGCCAGATTGGAGGGGAGCAAGTTAGGAGGAATCAAGTTTAGATGAGTCATAATCTCTGAAGGTCTAGAACCAGGGTGAAGGTGTGGGCGGGAATGGAAATTCAAAGGAGAGAAAAGAGGACATAGGACAGTTGTTCTGATATATGCCATCTTGTGAATGAACGTGGAAGCCTGACGTGGAGTGAAGGAAGCCACACGAAGGGCACGTAATGTCCGATTCCATTTACATGAAATATGCAGAATAGGGAAACCTGTAGAGACAGAAATCTGAGTAGTGGTTGCCAGGGTTTGGGGGAGAGGAGTGGGGATGACTTCTGATGAGGCAAGGCTTCTTGTAGGGGTGATAAAAATGTTCTGGAAGTAGATGGTGATGACGGCCGCACAAAGTCATGAATGCGCCAGATGCCACTGAACTGTCCCATTTAAAGCTGTTAAGATTTTACCACAATAAAATCAAAAGGTAACAGCATATTTTCACATGGGCCCATTTTTTTAAAAGGTTTATTTATTTATTTTAGAGAGAAAATGCAAGCACGGGGAGGGGCAGAGGGAGAGAGAGGGGACCCCACACCCTGAGATTATGACCTGAGCCAAAACCAAGAGTGGGATGCTTAACCGACTGAGCCCACCCAGGCGCCCCACATGGGTCCGTTTTATAAAGAGTAAAAGGTGACTTTTCTCCCATTCGAGAACATTCTGTCCATGGTCCTAACCAAACAGTGTTGCAGTGTATTTTACTTATATTACTTTGAAGGTAGCTGCTCAGGACCTCTGCAGGGGACTTCTGCAAAAAAAGAGTCAAGAGAAATAAAGCCTGAGGCGTAAAAGATACGCTGAAATGCACACGCACAATCTCTCTCTCTCTCCCTGCCGGCGCGCACCAGGTCGTCTGGAGGGAGGTCCGCCATCAAAGCTGTTTCACGCTCTTATTTTTACTGGCAGGAGAGAGCAGGAGGCTAAAAGGAGAAAGAGCAGACGCGGAGGCCTCGCTCGGGCCAGGAGCAGAACTGGTGCTCTGGTTTGCAGCAGCGAGGACAGAGTCCCGCAGCCCCCGGGGGCCCGCCCCCAGCCTCCGGGATGTGGCTTCCAGAGTGGGAGCTCACTGCTGCTCCCTGGTCTCGGGGGCTATATTCCCCCTTCTTTGATGGAGGCAGAGGGGCGGAATCCATCCCAAACCAAGATTCAAAGGCCTTGCAAACGGAGCTGCCAGCCTGGCCAGCTCTCATGGCAGATATTCAAGTGCCCGTGGACCCAGCCAAGACAAACACTCAGGGGCTTTCAAAGCAGCCTCTAAAAGCCATGTGCACCTAGCACCCAGGTCCCGAGCCCACCCGAAGGTGTGCAAACTCCACACCACCTGCACGGATGCCGCTGCCCCCGCCCCGGTTCCACAGGTGGGTTTCTTCAGGAAAGAACACCACCGGAGATATTAGTTTAGCTGCTGGCCCTGAGGGGGCGAGAATGCTAGAAAGCTCTGGTGGGTATAAAGGACTGGTGTTTTCTTTTTCTTTCCTCACTGTAGGTTATGAGCTCCAATGAAAGGGTAGACTTTGATCCCACTCTTGCTCAGCCATCCCCAGGAAAGGGAGAGCCAAGGCCAGCCAGCAAAGCCAGGAACCTGCCACGAACAGTGCAGAGTCAGCAGAAAACTGTCTCCCTTGATGTGGAAAGAAACTGTTGGTTGGGTCTCTGAGCCCTTCCAGAAGGCTACATTGAGGAATCATCACATCTCAATGTTCTGCTTTGGCTCCAGAGACCTAGGGAGTCTCTGGCTGTACATTCTTTTTTTTTTTTTAATTGAATTTTTAATATATATTTTATTTACTTATTTATTTGAGAGAGAGAGAGCATGCAGCAGTGGGAAAGGGAGAAGCAGGCTCCCTGCTGAGCAGAGAGCCCGATGTGGGGCTCAATCCCAGGACCCCAGGATCATGACCTGAGCAGAAGGCAGACACTTAACCGACTGAGCCACCCAGGCACCCTGGGTTTGTAAGCACTCCTGAAATAGCTTGCTTTAACCCAAACCCACTCATTCATTCATTCATTCATTGCTCACTGAGTATGTTCTCTGTGCACAGAACTGGTCCAGGGGCAGTGGGGGCCCAAGTCCAGCACCGGCTCAGCACCCCATAAGTAGAAAACACTGATTGTGTATCTGCTGAACAAAGGAATGAGTGAATGAAACTTGGCCTTCAGGAAATTCACAATCCAGTTTGGATGGCGAAACAAACACAAAAAGGGTAATTAATTCTATGACATAAATAACATTATGAGGGAGGGTCAGATTCGGGGTGAGAGCATACGTGGATGGTTCAAGCTTGGGGGCGAGAGGGAGGCTCTTGGTCAGTGGGAGGAAGTCATCATGGGGAAAGTCTGATTTGAAAGGAGTTGAAACATAAGGATGTGGGGAAGGGATGACAGTGGGCATGCGGGGAGGTAAGTAGGACAGTCTGGAGGGAGAGGTGCAGAGAACCGTGGGAGAGGGAACAAGGAAGGCTGTGAGGACAAGAGTATGCGTTGTCTTGCCGGCAAGGGGAGTCTTGGCAGGCTTTGGCTTGTGGAGCAAGACATGAGTCGATTTTGGACGGAGGACGCTAACATCACATACAGGATGAACTGGAGAGAGAATGAAATCAGGAAACCAGCAAGAGTGACGGCAATGAACTTCTGCCAGGTCTCAGAGTCCTCCTAGATTCCACTGAGGATGAAACGACAAGCCCACTTGTCACCAAAACAAGTCTTAGCACATACAACACTGTGTATATGCTCTCAGGGGGTGGTTGCAACCCCAAAACCCATTCGTGGGCTTTCTGGGGTCCGGAGACCACAGGTTAAATGGCCTCTGATAGGGAAACTAGCCTTCCCTGAGGGACTATGTGAACCAAGCTGGATTCTATGGGGGGTTTGAGAGTGATGCGTACGTGAGGGTTAAAGGAAAAGGAGCAGACTCTTTGCTCTGAGGGTTAAGCATGAAGCTCAGAGAACAGCCCACAGTGGCCATGGCCATGGCCCAAACCATCGGTAAGTGCTGGCCAGGGCATGGCACAAGCGGAAATGTCAGGCTCGCCACTGGAGACACTACGGGACCTTTGCCATACAGCCATGCATGTCGCCCACAACACAGACCTGAGACACACTTTGTGGGGAGCCCAGTGAAGGCTCATCGCTCCAGTGAAAAGGACATGATGAGGCAGGCATCTGAAAGGTAAAACTATTGCACACATTTCCTTTTTGTTATTAAATCAGGACCCCTCTAGGAAAATGCTTTTTCTCAAACATGACACCTACATTGGGAATGGGGAGGGGGAGAGTTTTGCTTCTCTGGAAAGCCAAAAAAAATCCATGTGGATCTATGGTTATTGTTGAAAAATCCATGTGGATCTTTGGTTATTGTTGAATCCCCATGACAGGGATGGCCTTGGGGAGGGGCTTGTAGGGTGTGTGGTGGGCCAAGACTTACCCAGTGCATAAGGACCAATTCTAAAAGGGAGAGGGAAGGAAGTTAAAGTTCTGTGATTCGTATGTAAACCTACAGCAAATATGATAAGAGAAGACCAATAAACTAGAAACACACACACACACACACACCAGAGGTTAAATGGATTATGTACATGCTTTGGAATTCAATTTTCCTTTCTTCTGCTGCAGAGGCCTGGGACACCTCCTCTCACAGGGAAAGCAAAGCCCCATCAGCAGGAATCTGTCTTAGTTTCATGACTGTGAGCCTGCCGGGCTGCACGCCTCCTGGGCAGCTGACGAAGGGAGCAAGTTGTTATCGACACACTTGGGGGTCAGAGAAATCCAGCAAGTAAGAGAACATGAGGGCCTCCAAGCCCAGAGAAGAGGAGACTGTCACCAGCTTTCTGCATGTCCCAGGGGATCCAGGCAATACCTCAAGGAAAGTTTAAAGAAGGTTTTAAGTCCCCTTCGATAGTTTGCTCCAAATGGGTTCCAACAGCTGTGTTCATGGAAGACCCAGCTGCGTTTTTTGTGTTTTTGTTTTGTTTTGTTTTGTTTTGTTTTGTTTTAGCAAAGTATTCAGCATCCCATTGTATGGGAGAAGGAAGAAGGGGCCTTTGAAGTTGGCTGGGTTTCTTTGGGTGGCTTAGATTTTCCTGGGTGACTGAGTTTTGCACATCCATCTTTTGGTTCTAACTTGGCCTCCACCCAGCCAGTGACATAGGCTCTACCTTGTTGCTTATTAACTAGGAGGAATGCCTGTGGGGCTTTTAGGTGCTTTCAAGAACTTTGCCATTGTAACGGAGCTGATTTATGGTTCTGCTTTTACAGCTCCAACTCTGTTCAATTCGCCCAGAGAAGCGGAGGTCGCTCCCCTGTACAACGCACCGATGACTCACGGATCCCAAGGGAGGCACAAAGGAAGGGGAAACCCAGCTGCCAAGGGGGGCTGCTGCGCTCCCTTCCAGGTCGGGGGTCCTGGATAACACATGGACAAGAAACCACGGGTGATATTACAGAATCCCCTACTCTAGGGCAACTGAGTCACGCCAACGACAGGCGGGCAGCATTTCCTTGTTACTAGGACAGTTTCCGTTCAATCCCAGTCTTTCAAGAACAGCCGAAACAGGCCTCCCACCAACCGGAGAAGTCCCTGCGCCCTCGCTCATCAATATTTCCTTTTCCTCCTGCCCGACAGCCGGTACTTCATCTGTTAAATTGCTTCTCTAACACAAAGGGAGAAATCAGCGCGACTCACTTCTGAGAAGGAAGATGAGCAAGTCCTCTCATTAGCTGGACAGACTTCTTCTGGGTGAAAATAAAAATTGCAAGTGTGGAAATCAAAGGCGAATCCAGCCTGAAAGGCTTCCTGCAGCTTTGCGGGTTGGGGGTGGGGGGGACTGGCTGGGCGTTGCAAAGGGAAGGTCCACGCTGACCCATCAGCCTTCCCACCACTGCCTTGGCTGTTCCTTGCTTAACTAGAAGGGCTTTGGGATTTTTTCAAAGGCATTTTAAAGAAGTCTTGCTTTTACTTTACTCCAACCAAGGAGCCAAGAAGAAGAACGCCTTCTGCTTCTGTTACTTCGCACCCCAACTTACAGTGACCACTGCCTTCAACTTCTTCTTCCTCTTCTCCTTGTTAAACAGCTACATTTGAAGCCTTTGCCTTTATAAGTGCATGTGCCATTTCTTGGCTTTATTTACTGGCATTTATTGGAGATGGCTTCCTTCCCTTTGGCTTTTTAGTGTTTACTTTTAATTAAAAAAAATTTTTTTTATTTGAAAAAAATATGTTTAAACACACCATCAGTCCCAGCCTCGGACCCTGAAAGAAGTCATTGCCCACGTGCGCTGAGTTCTCTGTGCCCACCCCACCCCCTGACCCACACCCGGGGGTGGCACACCGGGGACAGCTCTGTTGATTACAGCGTTTGCCTCCAGGTATAAAAATCTTGAACAAAGGCTCTTGTAGGCGAATCTGCAAACTGCCTGAGCTTGCCACATGTTGAAGGGGAAGGGGAAGCCAGCATGTTGCCAGGCTTCTCCTGCAGGGCATTATATCTCAGGGACAAGCACAAAGAAGGCTTTGCTCAGAGCACAGACCCCCAATTCGCTTACGTTGCGGCATGTCCTGTGGACCCCTTACTATTTTTGATTTTTAAAATAAATAGCCCTGAGGGGAAAGCTGGCTTTACATCAACACACAGAAATTTAATTTTAACTTCTATGAATACAGCTATTACAACGGTCCCTTTCGGGTAAGAAGGACGCCAACCAGCAGAGACCTTGGCTGGGACTCAAGCTCCTGTGTTTCCAGAGCAGTCCGGCATGTGCATCTAAGAGTGTGTGTTTGCAAAAGTGAAAATAACACTGCACAACAGAGTGCCTTTTACCTCTCTGTCTCTCATTCAAAAAATTCTTTCCAGATCCTATCATCTTGAGTAAGGGAGCCACCGACACAGAAACTTCCCAGGGCTCCAAACGGAAAGGCACGTGACTATCAACTTTGAAGGGGACGATCCCAGACCACAGCACCGAACGCTGACTTTGGATTAAGGAGGGCAAACTCTCAAAGCAGATTGCAAAAAGACAGTTAGGAAAGCAGCTCCATGAGATGTGGGTCGCCACAGCGGATGGCATATCATTCCTCTGAGCATTACTCTCCTCGGAAGGCAGTTTCGGAGAAGGGACAGTGAGTGAGGCTGGGAAGAGCTCATTCAGCAACATCCATGGTATGTGTGTCGGAAAGGGCACAAGACCATTTTAAAGAAAGCGGCAAGGGACAGAGACGTTTTTCCTCAATTATATTTTTCTGCAGTGTTCCCACTCTTTGGATTTTTAGAGACATTTCTTGAGCAGCAAAAAGGGAAATTTCCCTGTGATAGCTTTGATCCGTTTGCTCTTTGTCAAAAATGTTTTTCTACAAAAGGCTGATCTCCTGTACGGTGTCTTCCCCACCCCCCCAATAGGATCACACCCCAATCTCTAAGAAATCAGTAAGACATGCTTGGCTAAGGGAGCGTATCTATTCCATTATCAAAAGTCCCAGATCTAGGTTAAGCCTACAAAGTAATATGTCCTGAATGGGTTTGAAATGCGGCTCAACGAGCAAAGTGTTTTCTGTAGAAAACCTGGATACGATGGACATATTGCCCATTGGGGCAGAAGGGGCCCCTTGGTTTGTACAATCACACCAACCACCTTTTCTCTCCTAGCACTAACCAGGATAGGCGGGAGGCTTCTGCCGGTTAAATCACACACTAGCGATATCACAACTTGCCTCTGAATTCGTGATCTTTCTTTATGAGCTTGGACAGGTTCGTTGACATCTTGCTTCCTGAGTTAACGTCTCTGCAAAACGGAGGCTTTAGGGGTTTCAGTCACAAGATGAAATGATTGTAATTCAGATACAAGACTTCTTTGTAAATCAAGGTCAAGTTTAGGAATCTGTGAGAATTATTGGCTTGTCCCTCAAACTGCCCAGCCCCAACTTGTCTCCATCTTAGCTCCGGTTCTCTGTCTTAGCAGAAAGCCCCAGGCTGGCCTCTGAGGCTCAGAATGGATCCTTTTTTTTCCTTCATCCGCTTCATCCCCATCCCCTGGGGATGATTTTGCAAATGTTTTCACGCGCTCCTCTGCTGATATCTACTTTATGCCCACACGGGCCCTACCCAGGGCATGGCCATGGCATGACTGTAAGAAGTGGTTTTATCTAAGCTAGACTGCTTATCAAAGATCGTCTGCCTCTGTTTCCCCCCTCTTAAGGACACGTACAATGACCCTGATTCTGGATACTGGATGCTGCTATTTCTACATTGGTTTTGAATTCCTTAGAAGATGCTAGACCCTGACTTATTTTTTTAATTTCTTACTACACGTGTCACTTCAGAAGAGGAATAGCAGTGATAAGAACAAAAAAAGCTACGGGAGAGCTTGTAAGGAAAATGATCCCAATTACCACACATCCAGATCACAGCTCCGAAAAAGTAGCTGAGGATAGGAATTAAGATGATGAAGCTTTTTAAGGCTTGTAAGTACAACTCTTTGAAACCCACTATCTTTCAAAAACATCGTAATGATCTTGCCATCATGACTTCAAACAGTCTTAATGAAACCCACAGAGAAAGGCATGCACAGCTTCTCGGTGGTAAGGGGAAGAGGTTCGTTTAGAAAATTAATAGAAAGTGGACGAGTCATTACACGCAGCCATCCTGTTGTTACAATAAATTATGACATTGTTGGAGGCTTTTATAAAATTAGATACCACGGTAGCAAGAGAACGAAAAAAAATGAAACCCTGTCTCATTTATCAGAAGGATCAGTGGAAACCGAAATAACTCCATCCTGAGAGAGGATTAAATTCTAACCTTTCCAAAAAAATGTCATTGAAATGAAAAGGGCCGTCGAGCACAGTGGCTCATGCTGGAGCCTGAGCCTGCCTCGGAGATGTGGACGGCGATAGGCACCCTGCTTGCCTGTTCCTGCAAGTCCTAACGAGATGATGTCTTCCTTATCCACCTGCCTGTCTCACATCCAGGCTGGATGACAGCTAATAGCCAGGAGCTCAGAGCAGGGAGCAGCCTGGCTGGTTTGAACTAGTTTAAAATGACACATGTAGCTTCCTTGTCACACGTTTTGATAGGTTCACGGTTTCCCTTACAGATCAGATACCCAGGGAAAAATATCTTTGGGATCATTTTCAATGCTCAGCTCCCTCCTTAAGGAGCATATCAACCATCTTGATCTAATTAAATTGCAAAGAAAACGTCAATTCCAATGGCCTCCCAGACCACAGAGTTACCCCGGGGTAACACCAGCTCGGCGGGATTTGGTTTACACGTCGGTCTTGTCTGGCCTGGAGGAATTGTATCTTCTGAAATTCTCTGATAACTGGAATTCCTTCTTTTTTGCTCCAAAGAGCCTTTGCTTGGGCACCTGCCTTTCTCATGCTTTGCATGCATAGGGACCTGATGACCCAGCCCACAAGCAGCCTGGAGAACATGCTGAGGACCCTTTCACTAGTGAGTGTCTTCTCTCATTAAGCATCCAGGAAGCCTTCTGGTTCTTCATTGCTTTCCAGGTGAGAAAGTACAGCAGAAAAGACCCCAATCCAGAAAGACAGCCACCAAAGAAGTGGCGCTCTTCTGGAAAAATTAGCTGGAAGGAACCTTCGAAGTCGCTCAGGCAGGTCTCCCATTTTAATGAATGAAGAAGAGGTCCTGCTCTTGCCTTCTCAGATCACATCCCTGCCCCACCTGGCCCCCGTGGTGGTTGCCCCGCTCTCTTGCCACTCATCATGGAATGCTTTCTCATTGACCTAGGCCCCTTTGTGACAGACCCGTCGCAGCTCTGGGAACAGCTGGGCCCTGGCCAACAGCTGAGAACCAATAGCCAGCAACAGTGTGCCCGCCCAGGGAGTGAGGCAGCCGATGCCACATGGAGTCAAGACAAGCTGACCCCACCAACTCCAGTCTCAGCTGCGGAATCCTGGGCAAACAAATGGTGGTTTTCAGTCCCTTTGTTTTAGGTAGTGTGCCGCACAGCTATGGATAACCAACCACTATCTGAAATAATCTCGTTCACACGCTTGTTAAGTTTCCATGACCTTCCTTCCCTTTCCCCACTATCCAGCCAACAGGACATAAGTTCCACGAACTTATCCATGGTCATCCCGGGATCTCCAGCACTCAGCATGGTGCCTGGCCCCCAATATATACTCAGTAACTATTCACTGCATGAATGAATGAATGAGAGAAGTGATACAAGTTTTGACTAGTCAAGCCTCAAAACCCAGCGTCCTATTCTTAATCTTCCTCCTGTTCCTTTACTCCCAGACACCCCCATACGTGAATTTTTCTCTCATATATCATCCCCTTTGGTCTTTAGTGGGGATTTGAGCCCTAGAGTCTGCCTGATTTACTCAAGTGCATATCTTTAATGCCTAAGGAAACATGCTCGAGGCTAACCATGTCTCCCACTCACTGTTCAGAGACTGAGTCCCTACAGACACTACAGTGATCCTAGGGGACATCTGTTGAGCACATCTACGGGTCAAGCACCGCAAGCAGCCCTCTCTATGCATTGATGCCTTAAATCCTTTCCACTCCCCTATGAGACGGGGACCGTTACTTTTACAGACCGAGACACGGACATGGGGAGAGTCTGTAACTTGCCCAAGGTCACTCAGCAAAGTGGTTGGTAAAGCTGGGGGGTGGGGGAGACCAGTGTGCCCAGCAGAGAATGGGAAAAGGATCCTTCCTTCTGCCTTGGAGACTGAGCAGGCCCTCTGCTGGTTTTACCAGCACTGAGCATGTACTCATCTCTCCCTGGTCTTGCTCCTTAAAGACTTGGGCTCTGGCTGAGAGATGTTGTTGTGGTGGGTCTCCTAGAAGGGGGACAGCCTCTTATCAAAGGCTGGGAAGGTAACAGAGAAAAGAGTTCATCGTCTGCTCTCTCTCTTTTTTTTTTTTAAAGATTTGTTTATTTATTTATTTTAGAGAGAGGAAGCTCGGGCAGAGGGATAGGGACAGAGGGAAAGAAGCAGACTCTCCACTGACTGAGCACGGAGCCCAATGTGGAGCTCGATCTCATGACCTTGAGATCATGACCTGAGGTGAAATTAAGAGTTGGATGCTTAACCCCTCGTCTTCTTCTGAAGCCAAAAGTTTCCAGCAGAAACCCAGCCCGACTATTAAGGCATGGTTGCCTTTGGGCAGAAGCTGGCATCTGGGCAGAGGGGAGAGATCTCCAATCCCACGCAGAGAAACTCAGGAAATCTGAGGTGGCGGTCCAGCCCCATGAGACTGGTCTGGCTTTCCTCCAGGGGGCACAGCCTACTGTCAACCATGTCAGTTTTTTGTGGCACATGGCCAGCACGCGGCCAGCGTGACCTGAGCACCGCGCTGAGGAAGACCTTCCCACACATTGTCGGAAAAGTAGAGCCCAGGAGTGGGCAGTGACCAGAGGCAAGGGCCCTGAAGTTCCATGGGAGCCTGGCTGACTTTATTTCCAAAGGGCATCTTAAAAAGCCATGGGGTCCCATACTCAGAAGTGAAGAAAAACTTTTTTTTTTTTTTTTTTTTTTTTGGTCTTATAGTTGTGTATTTAGGCAGAAAACCTACTCACAGGGCACTGGCTAAGATGCTCCTCCGTAGGAGCCCCACGGCTTTTGGGGCTTAACATCTTCCACAGGTGAAACACACAGCCGTCTGGTCTCCCATAGACGGAGTTTCTGTTTCAGAGGCTCAGTTGTGCCAGCCCTGGCGCCTTTTATCTCCCGCCCCAGCCACTGCCCGCAAGCCCACATTCTGTCTCTGCAGCAGCTTCCTGGGGTTGGTGGGAATTACATGCCTGGATGGAGGATGGGGACAAATGCTTTCCCCGGGGCTTCAGGTCAGAGCAAGATACCGGTGATCAAAGGGAAGGCAGATGCCTTGATACGGTCTGAGCTGGAGAAATAGCCCGTGTCTAGGAGGAATCCACTCCGGTGCCCGCCGCACAGGGCAGAGGGCAGGAGAGCAGGCTCCACAGACCACACTGTCCCCTGCTGTCCCGGGACGATGGCCCATTCAGAAGGCTTTCTGTGGGTCCTGAGAACACCTGCCCCCCCCATGAATGTGAGTAGACACCAGTGGAGCTGAGAACAGTGGGCGCACCAGACTCTTTTAAAATGGTTCGGTGGGGCCTGGATGAACTCAGTTGGTTAAGTATGTGTCTTCGCCTCAGTTCGTGATCCTGGGATCCTGGGATCGAGCCCTGCATCCCTGGGGCTCCCTGCTCAGCAGGGAGCCTGCTTTTCCCTCTCCCTCTGCCCTTTTGCCCCAATTGTGCTTCCTCTATCTCTCTTTCTCACAAGTAAATAGATAAATCTTTTAAAAGATTTATTATAAAAAATTAGATTATAAATTTAAATAAAAGTATAAAAATTATAAATTAATTATAAAAACAAGATTATTAGAAAAATAAAAATTTTTTAAAAGCTTCCCTCTCCTCAGTGTTTTCAAGCACAAACAAAAGGAAACAGTAACGATCCTTTTTTATTCCCCTCGTGGACTTTATAAACACACCATTCTGAACCATTGACAGGTTCTGTCACAAGCTCCGGAAGCCAGCCAGCCTTCTTGATGGCCTCTAGCTTAGGCTTAGAAAGTTGTGAAAGTTTTGAAAGTTTTTACTGGTTTGAAAAGTGAGAGGCGGCTCTCAACCCAAACTTGTTATTTTCAGCTCAGCAGAGCTTCCGTCCTTGGGCTCCAGAAGTCACGGGAACTGGGCTGAGGTCCCGGCTGTCGCTGCCCAGCCGGGTGACCCAGGCACGTTTCTCGGCCATCAGGTTGCTTTCCCATCACGCGGATGCTCCTGCAGGTGATGTGGACGGCTTCCTCAAGAGCCCGCGTGGAGATCGCCCCCAGCCTTTGTTGGTACATTATCAACTCCGAATGTATTAGGTGGAGGACGACAAGAGGCTCAGAGCGAAGGACAGTCACATTCACCAAGTTCCCTGGAGCGCACTTAAAATGTCACCTTTGAGGTTGGCATGACTGTGAATTTTTTATTCAAGAGGAAAGTGAGGTTCAAAGAGCATGGAGGGGCAGCCCAAGGCCACAGTGCAAGGGAGGGGCTTTGAGGGTGTGAGAAATCAATGCCTTCTGATTGCTAGCCCACAAGAGAGTGTCCCTGTTAGAGTGGATCTGCCACGGAGGAGTGACAGGGTTGGGGACGCAGAGGGCAGCCACCTCAAGGATGTATTTCCAATCCTCCAAGCCATTCTTCGTAAGTAAAAAATGGGTCAATATTGGGTAAATGGGTAAATAAAGATAATATTGTTATTATTTTCAAATTTTAATGGAATGAACACTAATATGGCTATAAATTACAAATCTCAGGACAGTATTTCTCTCTTCTTTTTTTAAATTTAATTATTTTTAAAGATTTTATTTATTTATTTGACAGACAGAGAAAGATCACAGTAGGCAGAGAGGCAGGCAGAGAGAGAGAGGAGGAAGCAGGCTCCCCGCTGACCAGAGAGCCCGATGCGGGGCTTGATCCCAGGATCCCGGGATCATGACCTGAGCCGACACAGAGGCTTAACCCACTGAGCCACCCAGGCGCCCCTTAAATTTAATTTTTTAAGTGTTTTTCTCTCCTTTAGAATAGGTATCCAGACTACCTCTTGTCCACTTTGTTTTTTTTAATAGAGCTTTTGGGGGTGCCTGGGTGGTTCAGTTGGTTAAGCATTTGCCTTCGGCTCAGGTCATGATCCCAGGGTCCTGGGATCGAGCCCTGCATTGGGATCCCGGCTCAGAGGGAAGCCTGCTTCTCCCTCTCCCACTCCCCCTGTTTGTATTCCCTCTTTTGCTGTCTTTCTCTGTCAAATAAATAAAATCTTTAAAATATATATACATAGAACTTGTGATTTTTAGCTGGGCATATGGTTACTCAGAATAGAAACCAGAGCTCTCTGATTTGCTTCCCAATCAGACATAGTGAAGCTATAAGTTAACTTCTGGCAAGTAGGATGTTAGAGGAACTGTAGTGTGCAGTTTTTCCCCCCTTTCTGCTGATTGGTAGGTTAATGGGATGGCTGGAGCTTATGCAACTATTTTGGACCATGAGGTTCAAGCTAAAGCTGATAAATAAGCACGATAGAAGAAGCCAAGATCATGGGGCTACTATCTCAACATAGATTGCCTATCCATGGACCTTTATAGGAAAGAAAAATAAACTCTCTCATATAAGCCATATTACTCTGGGTTTTCTGTCACAGCCAAATCTAATCCCACCCATCTTCCCATATATTCCCCACAGAACCATCTCCAACCACTTATGACCCCTTTCCCCCAACACAGTTGGTGATCTCTCTTTCTGACTTTATTTTTAAAATCTCTCTCATTGATTACATGCCTTTATTTCAAGATGTCAAACTTTAGAAATGGTATATAAAAACCAGTAAATACACAGTTGTAGTACAATCACTTATCCTGAGTGCACCACAGAAAACCCTATCAGGGATTTTTGTGGCTCTAACTGAAAGTAGCACTGGAAATAGTAAATGAGCAGGAAAATGGAGTCCATTTACTATGACTCTTGGGTTCAAGAACTCAAGCCTTCTTAGCACAGAGGTCTCCCTGGTCTCTCCAGAATGAGTGGATAGACTGGATCCCATTTAGAATAACTACTATGTCCCCAGCCAGAACCAAATCACCTTAGCCAAGAAGTTTAGGCACTTAATGGATCCATGTTTGTGCTTTAAAGACCCTTGATGAGTTGAATGGGAAACCTTGATATTTGTCAAATTTCTTAGAACAATTTTAAACTTCCATCTAACTTTTATAGACCTTGCAGAAAACACCCATTTTTTGCTACCACTTGAGAAGGAGATTTTACTGATAGGATCAAAACCCCCAACTTCCTCCCAGTCTCACCCTTTCTGAGACCTCTCAAAAAACAACCATGTATCCAAATACACCTGCAAAAGGCTTGAAACTATCAGAATTTCCCCTTTGTTTTTGGATTACTGAAAGATTTTCTGTCCTTCTGAAAGTTCACACAAACATAGAGGGCATTTTTATTTCAGCAAACCATCTTACCCCTCCTCCTATCCCCCCGCCAACCCACCAAAAAAACAAAACCCACACTGACCTCACTGGCTCATTCACAGGGACAGGCCGCTTGGCCCTCACCCCAACGTATGCCTAGATTTTTCCTCTTAGGTATTGCCAAGGAGGTGTTTGCCATTTTCCAAAATGCAACCCTGACAGGAATTACCAAAAGACATTCAGCAAAGTAAAGTACATAAAAAATAAAATGCAGGAATTTAAAATTATGGGAATATTAAAATATTCCAAAGGCCATGACCATCTGTCATGAGCTAACTCTCCTCGGAAGAAAACAAGCACATAACTCGCTCCCACGGTCTCTCCACTACTTCAAACATCCGGGCGTGTGTGTGGGGGTGTGTGGGTGTGCGGGTGTGTGTGTGTGTGTGCACATATGATGCTGTTTTGTTCTACTGATATAAATTTGAACAAGTGCTTTAAGGAAAATCTTCCCTGGGTGTTACAAGTCCTACCTTAGACTCAAAATTAGTTTAGACTTCAGTCCTTAAGCTCACAATTACTCATCTGGGGACTGTGACTCTGCCCCACAGAGCGGAATCTTGGGAGCCTGACAATGACAAAACCAATGAACGGTAAGAAAACAAGGCCCGGAGAGAAAGGCCTAAGGCACGCCGGATTGATCGGGATGGCAGAAGACAGAGTGAAGGAAACCTTCATAACAACCAGCGGGGTCAAAGCCTCCCAGGAACAGAGTCCTTGTCTGTTCTCCATCTTGGGAGAAGACTTTCTCAATAAAAAAGACTCGGAGCGAGGAATGAAAGATGAAGGTATGACAAAGGCCTAATTTCCTAGCCAGCAGAACCATTAGTCAAGGGACAGGCCACCGGGAAAGGCAGCCCTCACTCTGCACATCTTTTAAAGGACAGAGGCCACTCACCTGGGCGCAGAGCTGGAGGGTCGCGTGGGACATCTCTGTTTGTAGTGTGACAGCGCAAACCCAGGTCACCTCCCAGCCCAAGATTTCATGTCTCACCTCTCCTCGGGGTGGTGGGGGGACAGCTTCTTCTGGAGGTCACATTCATGATGTCCCTGGAAGCACAAGGGGCAAGCGTTGAACGAGCTCCCCTGGCTACGGACGGTCTGTGAGGTCCCAGTGTCACCCACACCCAGAGTGTCCTACTGCGATCCAGGGACCTCTGTCGACACCGACAGCCTCGGCGACACGGCCCTCACCTGAAAATATTGATTTTAATGGAAAATAACCCTGTGAGCTAAATTCAAGCAGAAGTGCTGTATTGCAGGAACATACTCCATTTATTCCAGTAGGTCTCTGAAAATGGGCGCTTGGAACATGTGCAAGTGAACCCCAAGAGAGGCAGGGCAGTCTCGGGGTCTCATGAAGGGTACCTTCTCCCCTTCTTTGTTCCAGTTATAAATACAGTTCGGGTGTGGGGCGTCAAGGCCCAGCTAGGGCGGACGCTATTATGAACACATAAAAGTGAGGAAATTCCAAGTTATGAATCCCATCGCCACAGTAACTCACACACATCATGCGATCTGTTTGTAACGTGCACTACCGAACGCCGCGTTCACTTTTACGGTCTCTATTACATATGTGTGATGTGAAGAGGTTATAGTGGGAGAGGGAGTCATAATTCTGAATTTTCTGATAGTTATGACTTTCAAGTGAGTGTAAAATGGCTACTCTTTTTCCCTTGGTTTTTCTTGCTTTCTGACTGAATCTGCTTTTCATTGTATCTCGGTTTCTCAGAACTTTTCTGGAAGATTCTTTGTTTCATCAGAGATTGATTATTTACTTCTGTCCGAAAAAGATTTGTTGAGTGTCTGTTATGGGAAGAGGAGCTCCAGGACAGACAGAGGTAGCTAAATAGCTTTTGTGTTCTCGATTTTCATCACGACACAGAAAGGGTAGAAGAGAGGGCTTCCTGATAACGCTTTTGACTGCACAGAGGGCGAGGAAGGGGAAGGGATCAAAACTGATACTCACTATTAACCTCTACTGCACAGCAACATGCTAAGTAGCTTATGGACATTACATTTTATCCCTCACGTTTTATACAAAAGACATTATCCCGTGTTAAAGATGTGCGTACACAGCTAATCCTAGCCTCTAAGTTAGAAGCTGGCTCTGAACTTCAGTTTGACTGATCAAAAGCTCGTTCTCTTTTCTATCATCTGAAGAATTATCTGCCATCCCAGGCTAGGTCTTGAAGAATAAGTAGGTTTTATTTTTGAAATCCTTTTTTGTTTTTTCTTCCTTTCTTAGGGCAAAATATATTTAATATCAAAAATTCAGGGAACCCACGGGGCGCCTGGATGGTGCAGTCGGTTAAATGTCCGACTCTTTGTTTCAGCTCAGGTCATGATCTCAGGGTCATGGGATCGAGTCCCACGTTGGGCTCCCTTCTGGGCGCAGAGCCTGCTTGAGATTGTTTTTCCCCCTCTCCCTCTGTCCCTCCTGCTTATGCTCTCTCTCTCTCTAAATAAATCTTTTTTAAAAATTCAGGAAACACAAAAAGTAGAAAGAAAAACCGCACGCACGACTCCAGTACCCAGAAACAACCACTCTGAATATTTTAGTGTCTTTTCCTCAGAGTTGTTTTTTTTGCCCCTGAATGGGAACTTTTGTTTATTGTTTATTATATAAGTGTTGTTCTTTTACATGAATGTGCTTATGACTTTTTTTGAGAGAGAGCAAGCGTGTATGATTGAGGCTGGGAGGGACAGAGGGAGAGGAACCTTAGGCAGGCTCCAGGGCCAGTGCAGTGCCCAAGAAGGGGCTCCATCTCAGGACCCTGAAATCATGACCTGAATCCAAATCAAGAGTCAGACACTTGAACCAACTGAGCCACCCAGGCACCCTTCATGACCTTCTTTTTTAATTTATCACAAGCCGTTCTAGGTGGGGAGAGCACAACAGGTGAGTGAGAGATGAGTGGAAAGGTGTGTGGGGTAGTGGACGTAGCAAAGACAGGTCAAGGGGCGTCCAGCATGCCACAGAGCTTGGCGGAAGCTTCTGAGAGCCAAATGGGCTCCAACCAGAGGCTCCCCGATTCTTGCTTTCAGGGTGGGACTCTGATCCATAAGACACACACATGCATACTCTTTAGCACATGGATGGCTGCTCTGAAAGTTTAAATACACTTGGAGGGGGAGATGCTGAGGGGAAATACGATTGTACTTGTGCCGCAGGTCTGTTACTCAGACAGCAGCATGAGGTGGGGTGACATACAGCACGTAGGATTCCTCTCACCCTGTCCACCAGGGGAGGAAAGGGCAATCGGAAGGAAGGCAGGTGCAGAATATGAAGAAAGGAGCAGATGGATGAGTGAAACGTGGACATTCTCTGTGGAGCTGTGCAAATTTTGTGACCGCAAACTCCGGAAACAGGAGACCAGCGAAAGCTTCAGGTTGTAAGGACTGAAAAGAAACCCAAACTGTTTCCTGTTTGGTTTTTAGATTCGCCTTAGAGACCAATTTCAGGTAAGAAAAAAAAACTCCGTTACCATCCTAAGGCAAATTTGCATTCTACTTCATTAGTTTTGCCCCTTTTGATCACTTCTAATGCACGGCGGGGCGGGGTGGGGAGTGTACATGACCGCATATTGACACAGAATTCTCTACTTTCTCCCTGAAGCCGGGCAGGTGATCCCGCCACACGGAGGCTGACTTCACAAGTCGGGGGTGTGAAAGCAGGCAGGACTGTGCACCTGGGAAAAAGTGACTGCAAACATCCCCATGTGCTTCATGCCAGTGGAGTTACAAGTATTTGTTTCCATATCTCACTCCTCTAGTGGTGAACTTCTCAGGCACAAACTGCGTATCGTCTGTATTCTAAGCGGCTAGCACCATAGCAAACAGAGCGAGCCCTTGATAAATGGTCCTTGAATGAGGCATCAGCTGCAAGAAATTGTGTGTGTGTGTGTGTGTGTGCGCGCGCGTGCGCATGTGTGACCACAGGTATGCGTATATGTGCGAATCTGTATATGATTTTCTATCTACGGATATATGTACATGTGTATATATATTTCTGTGTGTGTATATTCATCCAATAAGTTGTACCTGGCCCTCATCCAGCTGCACTACCCTCCTTCCTGACCTAAAGAGCTTAACTAAGAGATCTTGCTTATCCATCAGTGTCCTATTCTACTCAAGAGGAAGGCCTTGCTTTGTGCAAGTATTCTGCAAGAAATTCCTTGCAAATCAGAATTTTCTACACTGAATCCAATTCTAAATGTACTGAAGGAGTCTCTTGTTTAATGTTTCCCTCACATTTCATTTTGCAAAGGGCATTTTATGGAAACGCACATCAACAACCTGAAATTTTCTGTTTTCAAATCCAAGTTTGATACAGCAGGTCGCTTAAAATTGGGGCATGCCTACCCTCTTCCATTTCACACTTGGCTCATCTCCCAGGGCAGTTGGAACAGGGACTTCCCTTGCTCCCTTGGCATGGCAGGGCTGGCTCAGTGGAGCGTAGGGAAGGATCCGTGTGGGGAGGGCCTGGGCCCTCAAACGCTGGGTTCCTGGGAGGCATAATAAACATGGGCATGATTAGCACAGAAGTTTTACAAAATAATGTAATAGTTCAACTTCTGCTTCATTAAATGTGCCAATTACACATAACATCGAAGCCAGATATGAGTACAAAAGAAAAAGGTAAGCCGCTTAGAAGGGATAGACAACGGTGTGTGCTAACCCTGCTTTAATGGCAGGCTCTCTGGTTTAGGAATGGGACATGTGCTTTTCCCCAGGAAGAAGGGAAAAGGGAGAGGGTTGGGCTATGACCTCAGCTGTCCTCACAGGGCCTTCACACATGCTTTTCCTGTCACACGTCACCCACATGTCCAAAGGAGTTAGAAAATTGTTTGGGGGGGGTGTCTTTATTTGCCAGGGTTCTCATAACAAAATGCCACAGATTGGGTGACTCAGAAAATAGAAATTCATTTTTTCACAGCTTCAGGGGTTAGAAATCCAACATTGACATGCTGGTTGGTTTGGTTTCTTCTGTGGCTTCTCTCCTTGGCTTGGACGTGGCCACCTTCTTGCTGGGTCTTCACGTGGACTTTCTCCTACGCCCTCTTACTTCTGGTGTCTCTGCAACAACGTCTTCTCACAAGGACACCGGTCAGAGCGGACTAGCCTCACCCTAATGGCCCTCTTTTCACACCCTGCCTCAAAGATCCCATCTCCAAATGCCGTCACACACGAAGGGGCTTGGGGTTATAAGGTCAACATAGGAGTTCACAGAAGGACACAACTCGGCCCGTCACTGGAGAGCACTCCTTACGGCTGTACTGAACCCCGCATCCTACCCCACTTGTAGAGCACGTGAGGACCAGGAGACAGAAACACCCGCCTGCCGGTTCCTTCTTGCCCCGGAACAACAAACCGGTCCAAGAAGAAGACCTGCTCTTTGCAAAGACCTCACCCGGGGAGCCGCGCTGGGAGCCCAAAACCTGTCTCTAAGATACGGAGTGTCCACCCAGGGGGAAAAGCGGCTCCCCTCACCCATGTAATTAATTCTCCATGCTGATGCTCTTCCCCGGTGTAAATTCCCACTGCCATCTCCCCGCTCTACTCCCACCCCCCCAATCTCTGGCACAGTCAGACCAGGTTGATGCTGACAGCCGGTTATGCCGACCATGAATTCATAATTCAAAATGAACCCATCAAAACATTTGCTCTTACTTTTAACCCCATTGTACCCCGAGTGGAAAGGTTAACACACAACAGCAGAAGAGATAAATATGGCAGACAAAAGTTTTCCCACAGCCTTTAGCCCCTTAAACATTCTAATCCCATTGAGGATCCTTGTGCCCGGCCAAACACTGCCGCTGGGGGCTGGGCTCCCGCCGGGGCCCCCTCGCAGCGCCCGCAGCCTTTGTAGAGACCAGCTGCCGGTTGCTATGGCGATTTGGTTACGGAAGGGCAACGCAGGGCACCTCACCCAAGTGCTTTTTTAACCGAACCACATGCTTATTAAAAGAAAGGAGAAAGTTTCCATTAAAATATCTGGGCTGATTACATTTGGAAACTTAATAACATGTGTTGATTCAAATAACTCCCATTGAACTGAACCCCAGCAGGACTTAAGAGTTCACCGGGGGAACAAATATCTCTGATGCGACTTGGCATCTTAACCCTGTTTAACATTTTAATTAAGAAGGGAAAATTCGGTGTCATTTGCTTTTCTGTGGTCTCCAGGAGCGGCAGGGGACATGCTTGAGAATTCCTCCAAGAGGGCAGGCGGAAAGAAATACATTAGCTAATTAGGGACGATGCAAACATCTCTATACAAGTCCTATATGCCAGCACTCGCTCGCCGCCCGCCTTTTCTACCGCCCTTCTCCTACAGGACAGATTTCTCAGAACCCAGGATGCATGAGTATACCTTCTACTTCTTTTTAATACCGCTAATTGAGAATTCAGTGATGGCCGGAGTCTTTTGTTCCAGGCAGCTAGAGAAAAGCCTAGGACAGGGGCACCCATCTATGGCCCCGCTCTTGGGAAATGCCCAGAATTTGGTAACTTCACAAAACTCCCTCCAAGCCCTCATTTCATAAACATCAAAATTCATCTTTTTTGTATGAGCATTTCCTTTTTCTGGCCTGGCAGGCACCCTGGGGAAAGCTTCTTCTTAGGATGGCCCAGTTAAGTAGAAAATATTATCTTCCCTGTTTTGCAAATGAGCTTGTGAAAGGGAGTTTGAAACAGCGGCCAGGGAAAAAAATCTGTAAGCCGGCAGTGGGGACAGTGGTCGCCTCTATGGCCAGCTAGAGTTTGACCCAGTTCTGGGGGGGGGGGGGGCAAATTGAAACAAGAAATAGGAAAATCAGTTTCACCAGAGGGTGTATAGAGATCAGTGTATTTCCAACTCAAAAAGGAGCCAGAGGCGTTTTCCTCTGTTTTAGTTTGTGTTGCTCTGCTCTGAAGCACTGAGTCAACCCGCACCCTGAGGTTTCATTAATTTTAAGCTCGCTCCTCTTTGGGACAAATACGCAACCTAGTCCTGTATTGCTGACAGTTTCCTTCCTGGGAACCCTCCCTGCCCTGCTTGCCCTGCTGTCTCTCGTGGGCCCCGGGGAAAGCCATACCCCCAGCCCCCTCCATCTTGGGGCCCCAAAGGGATGGGGAACAACTGAACTATGTGTTAATTGCGTTAAGGCGCTTTCTCTAATGAAATAGTGGCTTTCTCCATAGCAACGGTGATTAAAAGATGCAGAATGGCGGGTCCTTCAGGGCTCGTCTGTCTGGGAAGTGATTGCCACTTTACCGAACAATTCAGTCCAGATAGAAGTTTATTGTGTACATTTCGCCTAAGCTGACTGCTCAGGTCACACTTCCCAAAGCCGCTTTCTCTCCCTCTGAGCGCTATTTTCAGGCTGACTTGGGGGAGGGAGCCACAGGATATTTGCCATTCTGGCTGGGGAGGGGGTGTGTGTCCAGTGTGGGGGGTGGTGCAGTGAGGGGTGGGTGGTGGTAAATGGGGGCTGTTTGGAGCTAGGGCTGGGAGAGAGAGAGAGATGAGACCTGCTCTCATTCGTGATCAGAGGATGAAGGAGAAAAACCCAAAGCTTGCGGCTTGAATGTACGTCCACTCTAAAGCCCCATGCTTCATTAAGCATCGTTCAAAGAGCTCACTGAGGTGCCCAGAGCGGGTAAGGTAAATTCCCTTTCCATTTCATGCACCTTTCTAAAGCATCGGGCTTTCCTACTTTATACACTGTAGGGTAAGTGATTTTCCAAGTTGGAGGGAGGGGGAATTAACATTATGCGGAAGAAAACATGCAGAACGGGCTAAGATAATGGTCCTAACTGATTGGAGACTCCCAAACGGGCCAGTGGGAGGCATCCTTCCTGCGCTGCTCTCTCCTGCTTCTTTCGCACCCGGATTCTGGGGTGTCCTCGCGTGGATAAACCAGAAAGACGACAGGTGACTGCTGGGACACAGCACACACCCAGACCACTCCTTTGATGCGCACAGAGGGAGGGACAGTAGAGGCCCCCCTTCAGAGATGGAGCTAAAACTTGCCGGGAGGAGCTCTTGGTAGGTAAAGCACAGTTTGGAATATGAAAAGAAACTAAATATGATCGTGATTTAAAAGCCCAGACTCAAGTCTGAACATATCCCAGAATATGTTCTCAACTTATAATGGGATCAGATTTAAAAGTATCCAATTTAAGAGCGTGGGCTCTGGAGTCCCAGGCCTGGGAGAGATTCCTGGCTCCACTGGCTCAGCTGCCTGAGCTCAGCTAAATTCCTGAAACCTCAGATTTCTCCGTTGGAGAACTAGAGATGAGAATTAAAGAAGACAATTTTGTAGAACACTGACTTCCTGGCTTGCAGCAATGGCCCAAAAATTATAATAAAAATAATAATTTTTATTATGCAAAGTAAGGCTCTATTACATTTGTAGGCACTCTCTGAATCACAAAGTGCTTCTACTTATCTTTCCTCTTACAATCTTCCTAACAACCCTGGGCTGTTCCGATAAGCCCTGGTTGTGCCTGGCTGGAGTGAGATCAAAGCCCTGTCCCAGGCATTGCCAGCTCAAGCAGAAAAGGCCGGTTGCTGGGGACAAAACAAACCCAGAAATCCAAACTTCAGAATCTACCCCTGGGAACTGGAAGTGTTCTAGGCTGTGGGATCCAGGAGTGAGCAAGGGCAGGACAGTCCTGCCAACCTGAGGTGGACAGTTCCGGAGGGCCTCGCGGGAGACCTGGAGGGTGCAGTGGGAGGGGAGAGCCCAGGCAGTGGACCCAGGCCCAGGGAAGCAAGGAAGTCTTGGCAACTCTATTTTTATTAAAAAATTTTGCAGATAACCTACTTGAAGGGCCTTCAAGTGTTTAGACTTCTGTAGGAAATTAAAATGCTGTTTATATTGGCATAAAGTATAATTATTCACACTTTCGAAAGTGTTTGGAGAGAACTGGAGGAGGGCCACAAACCCAAATATCTAGAACACCAAGAAATCTGTGCACTGCCGTGATTTGGTTTCGACTTAGAAAATAACTCATTTTAAAAATTATTATGACCCCAGCTTTCTAATCCTACGGGAAAACTTCAAATTCTAAACAAAAGCTAATATACAGTTTAGCTTGAGCAAAGAGCCTTCTCATTACACTTTGTACATGGCCCGTTATGTGGGTATTTGATAGGAACTCAACGCACTCAACATTCCCCAAAAGTATTTACCCAAACAGCTCCAGGAGGATCAGTTACAGATTCATGAAGACCACAGTGGTCTCTAGGACTGATAGTGTCCTGATAGCCACCACAAAGCAGACCCGTCTATGCGGTCATCTGCACCCTCTTGAAGTGTGGTGCCTACATGTGGTCCAAGAGTCAACCTTCTCTGCGCTACCTGGGAGCTCCTGGAAATGCAAAACTCCAACATCCTCACTCCCTACCCATGCCTACTGACTCAGAATCTCCATTTTAACAAGATCCCCAGGTGATTCATATGCATATTAAATTTAAGGAGTAGAAGGTCTACCTACCCAGGGTTTGCACATAGCAGGGAGAAAAGGCACAGGGGTTGACCAGAAACTACATATCCCAGACTCCCTTGCAGTGAGGTGTGGCCATGCGGCCAGAGCCTGGCCATTGGTAGATGAGCAGAAGTCATCTGTACAGCTTCCAGGTGCTGACCTTAAAAGGTAGAAGCTTGTCTTTCCCTTCTTCTCCATTTTTTTTGCTGGCAGAGGATGTAGCAGCCATCGTAGATCCTAAAAGGGAATCCTCGCACTAAGGATGGCGGAGCGAAGAAGAGGCTGGTAAGTGACAAGGACACGGTTCACACCAGCTTCACCTCCAGATCACTACAACCTCTTTTTATTTCTCTGCCTCTTATGATACTACCTTCTAGTGGTGGCCTGTATATATGTTCTTTCTCATTACAGACTGCAAGCTTTTTATGGACAAGAACCAAATCTTATTTCTTTTTATACCCTTGACATTGTCTAGTTGTACATCTTGCCTATGATAGGTACCTGAAACTCTCAGTTGAATGAATGAGCAAATGAACTAATGAATCTATGAGTGATTTATTATCAAGAAGCACTTGTTAATTTCCCACTGGCCAAAGATGGTGCTCCAGGAGTTTCAATAAGGTTAATAATCACAATGGATTAACACTCACAGAATATGTTCAAATATGTTAAATATGTTTAAATGTGCATGTTTAATATGTAAAATTATATATCTATATCACTGAGACAGTAAAGGAAGGGATTCTAGGGTACCAGTAAAGTTCCAAGTTATGACCTGCATGCTATTTATGGGGGTGTTTGCTTTATTATAGTTCATTAAGTAATTTTTTAAAGATGCACGTTTTTGGGGGGTTTTTGGTGGGTTTCTTTTTAAGATTTTATTTACTTATTTGTCAGAAAGAGAGAACAAAAGCAGGTAGAGGCAGAAAGAGAAGCAGGCTCCGTGCTGAGCAAGGATCCCGATGTGGGACTTGATCCCAGGACCCTGGGATCATGACCTGACCCGAAGGCAGCCGCTTAACTGACTGAGCCACCCAGGCATCCTTTAAAGATGCACTTGTAAGTGAGTTCCTGTACATGGGGATCAGGCTGAGGTACCATGATTGTCACTCCGAGGCTGTGCTACCTATGGAAAGGACACCAAATTGACTGTGTCCCCTTAACCAGTCTCAGCCCAGAATCAAGAAGAAAGCTTAGGACCTGGTTAGATCTAGTCCACTTCCATCATTTTACAGATGGGAGCACTCCCTTCCAGAAAGGGAGCTCAGAACTATTAAATCACACTGTATCCATATCCTGTATTTCCTATCCCACCCATGCACTCTTCTCTTTGTTGCCTATCATGCATGGACATACTAACTATCATACCATGAGGGTTAAAATATTAAAATCCAAGCGATTTTCCTGCTTCCTTCTTCACTTAGTTCGAAAGTCTGGACAATTCTACCAGGACACTTTCCATGATTAAATAATCTGATTCAATATTCATTTAAGATAATATTTATTTACCTTTACTGACTACTGCTATTTAAGGATAAGGACCTAATCTCCTTTGAAAAAGAACTGAAGTAAAATGAATTAGTGAAAAACCCAAACAGCAAAAAACAAACACCAAATAAGTAAAAAGATAGAAAACCCAGTTTAAAGGCTATTTTCAGTTTCTCCATCCCCAAACCACAACTATTACTACTTCACGTGTGCACTTCCAGAAAATAAGTTATGCAAATGTATATGTAGTAGTATATCCATAAGAGGATATGTGTAGTCTTTAGAACTATTTTTACATGAATTAGATATTATATACAGATTGGTCTTTATCTTGCATTTTTCACTTAATAATGTATTTGGGGAAGATTCCTATTTTAGCACATAAAGTCGTACTTCATGCTTTTTACTGGTTGCATCATATTTTATTACAAATCTGTTTCATAATTTATTTAACTTTTACTGGTGCCCATTTAATTCTTGGAATTTGGGGCTATCACAGACATGCTGAAATGAACATCCTGGGACAGACATTGTTACGTAATTTTCAAGAATGTCCATAGGGTGGATTTCTTAGCAACAAAATTTAAGTCAAAGGATGCGTGCTTTTTGGATTGTGAGAGATATTGTCAAAACACCCTGTCCACTTTCACAAAGTTTTACACTCCCTACAACAATGTGCTTCGTATCTACTTCTCCACATCATTCACAGTGCGGACTCACCACACATTTACAGTTTCACAACCGAGTAAGTGAAGAATTATACATCACTTATGGGTTTGACTTGCATTTCTCTGATTGTGAGTGAACTTGTTTATATCACATGCTTATTGGTAACCTTCCTTTTTTTCTGTGAATTACATGTTTAAATCCTTTCTGCCTTTCTTATTTTTTTTTTAAGATTTTATTTATTTACTTGACAGAGAAAGATCACAAGTACACAGAGAGGCAGGCAGAGAGAGAGGAGGAAGCAGGCTCCCTGCCGAGCAGAGAGCCCAATGTGGGACTCAATCCCAGGACCCTGGGATCATGACCTGAGCCGAAGGCAGAGGCTTTAACCCACTGAGCCACCCAGGTGCCTCTCTGCTTTTTTTTTTTTTCTTATCTTAAAGGGATCAGAAACCTAGAATTCTGACCGAGATGCTTTCTTATTATTACCAAGAGGATTAACTACACAGGGCATACCATTAGCTTCCCTCTTTTCAAATTGGTCACTCTGAAATGTTTACCATTAGACAGTGTGGTCAGGTAATGTAAAAAAGAACCAGTCATTATATTTCCTTGCCATTTTCATTATAGTTTCTGACATCTTTTTAGCCATGATAAAATTTAACCTAATTCCTAATAAAATAATTTTGTCATTATGCAAATTATTTGGATTTAATCTTCCCCCTTCCCACAACCAGTAAAAGGTCATCACATGAACACTCCTTACGACCTTGCACATTCAATTAAAAAAATGTTATCATAAGCACACGGAGCTTCTCTAAGACCCAATTTCCCTATCTGTAATAGAAGAGAGTTGAACTAGATGTCCCCTGAGCTTGCAGTTCTCTTTAGATCCAACATCCTGTGAAGCTGTGCCTACAAACCAGGATCTCAAAGAATTAATTTAGGCCTGAAAGGAGGCCAGGCTGTGTGGAAGGAGAGTAATGTCTAATATGAAAATCTGACAACATGTGACCCAAGTTTCCTTTAACTAGTCTTATGGCCCTGGGACTTGCACACTCACCCCATCTCGACTTCACAGTTTCCATAAGTTTCTTTGCAACTAGTAATGAGACCAGTCAAAATCCACTGAGGCATTCCTTTGTTGACTGAATCCTCCGTGAGATCCTAATTCCCTGCGCACATGCAATTCATTGTCCCAAATACAAATTGAGAAACTAAGACACTCAAGCAAATCCCTACATAGTGTGTTTTTTAACGAAAGCCCATTTCAATAAGTGTATTGCTGGTGAGAGTGTCAGCATTATTATTCTGGGACTGGAATGTGTGTGTTGCTCATAAAGTAAATGAGTAATTATGTTGGTATCACTGGGGACTGGGACTTTTCAACATGGAGAAAAGGGATGAAGGTAGATAAGAGATTGGTCAGAGTAAGTAAAATATATAGATCCCTAAATTTGGATCAGAAATATTATTATGAACTTATGCTATAGGTTTCTTTGTTTTGTCTTGTTTTGTTTTATGTATTTCTTAGGCTTGTTCCTTGAAAAGGCCTAAAATGACCCCCAGCCCAGGAATAGTAAATGTCCTTAGTACCTAGTTTGTGGTCTCTAAATACCATTTCCTGCTAAAAAGCTCCAAGACCCCTTAGAGAAGTGGCTTCCTCCAGAATTGGGCAGAAATTTTCAAGATCAGCTTGGAAAAACTTGTCATACCAAAAAATTTAGAAAGACTTCTATCAAAAACCATCAGAGACTTCTGGGATTCTGTCAAAAGGCCACAGCAACAAATCTGAAAAGACTTCCGTTGCCCAAAAATAGGATAATTAAGCGATCATTTAAGAATAATAAATATAATGGACTAAAACCCACCAATTCTGGGGGCACCTCAGTGGCTCAGTTTATGAAGCATCTGCCTTCAGTTTAGGTCATGATCTTAGGGTCCTAGGACTGAGCCCCACATTGGGCTCCCTGCTCAGTGGGGAGCTTTCTTCTCCCTCTGCAACCGCCCCCCAAACTTATGCTTTCTCTCTGTCTCTTTCTCCTCCTGTCAAATAAATAAATACAATCCTAAAACAAAACAACCTACCAACTCTGTTTAAATCCATGAGTTCATGTGATATTTTAAAACAAACTTGTTGGTTACCTTTGGAATATGCTAGGAAACCAATTCCTTGATTCAAAAGTTGCTAAAAAGCAAGAATGAAGCACTTAGCCTAGCTTTCTACAAGAACTGTGCTTTGGGGTCAAATAGTGGATGAAGTAAGGTATCTTTACAGATAACAAGCAAAGATGAAATGATAAAATTAGACTATCACCATTTTCAACCCTTAACTAAATAATAGATCGAGGCAATAATCACTAATGGCTGCTAATATCAACAAAGAGGAAAAAACAGACATTTTCTTTCCACTCTTACTGGGAGAACACACCATTCCCTGTGAAGGAGTCTTATTAAAAATCTCAAACCTGTGTTTCATTAAGCCTTGAGATGGAAGCAGCAATTGACAAAAAGTACAGGGGAAAGAGGAACATGTTCAGTGACACCAGGGGGACATAACCAACAACATCTGGACTTTGAGAAACTCTGCAAGACAAATGACCAGGTTTCTTCAACTATTAATTTCCAAGGCAGGTAGAATGTGCCGACAGACTTACAGATGAAAATAAACTTAAGAGACATGTTAACTAATTGCAATGAGTGGACCTAATTTGGATCCTAATTTGAACAATTAGTGAAACAATTTATAAGATAATAGAGGAAATGCTATAACCGAACAGTTAGTGATATGGAGAAATTACTGACGATCACCAAAATGGAGCTGTGACAAGGAATGCTGGGGCTTATGGCTGTTTTAAGAACATGTATCTTTGGGGTGTCTGGGTGGCTCAGTGGGTTGAGTCTCTGCTTTTGGCTCAGGTCATGATCTCAGGGTCCTGGGATTGAGCCTCACATCGGACTCTTTGCTCAGCAGGGAGCCTGCTTCCTCCTCGCTCTGCCTGCCTCTCTGCCTACTTGTGATCTCTGTCAAATAAATAAATAAAATCTTAAAAAAAAAAAACATATATCTTCCAAAGATACATGCTGAAATATTTATTGATGGAATGATATGACATCAGGGTTTATTCGAAATAATTCAGGATCATCAAGAGGAATCAAGATAAGGAAGAATCTAGGGGAGTCAAGGTAAGAGGGAACAGATAAAATGCATGAGATGATTTTGTTGAGGCTGTGTGATAGGTATTTGGGGGCTCATTATACTACTCTAATTTGTGTTTAAAATCTTCCACAATGAAAAATTTATCTTTTTTAAAGTGGAATTCCTACAATCCTAAGGATACTAGTCTCTACTTTCAGATCTGACACTGTGCACCCTGAATGAGCCTGTTGGCCCCTTTCAAACACCACAGTAAATTAATAACATCAGAAACCTCTGGTCACAACTCTCAAGAGGTCAGTGTTGCTCATAGGTCCATGGGATGGACTATTGCCATTCTCTCTTAAGCAAGAGCCTCTTTGACCTAAAGAAATACACCCTGAGGCACCTGGGCGGCTCAGTCAGTGAAGGCCTGACTCTTGGTTTCAGCTCAGATCATGATCTCAGGGTCCTAGGGTTGAGCCCTGTGTCAGGCTGCACACTCAGCAGGGAGTCTGCTTGTTCCCCCCTGTCTCTGCCCCTCCCCCAACTCACACATGCTCTCTAAAATAAATAATTAAATCTTAAAAAAAAAGAAATGCACCCTGATCAAAGATACCCCCGGAAAGGACCTACACACACATACACACATACACCCCTAAGACGGGGTTGAGGAAGAAGGCATTGTAACTACCATTCTGGAAGTCCAGCCCCTCCTTTCCATCACCAACCTCTGAAAGCTCAACTTTCCTCCTTTGGGAGTCCTCATTCCCAGAAGAAATGAGTGTATGTTTCATAGAGTCACAGCACGGGCGATATTTTTAAGAGGTCCAATCCAGCCTTTAACTGGGATGTGTGGATAAGGTGGGGCGACAGGTGCCATCAGCATCAGAGAACTCCCACCCTCAACCTGGGGACTTTCCCTCTGACCATTTCTCTACTCCCTCTTATTACTGTTGGGTTACTTATGAACTGCGTGATTAGCCCTATGGCGAGGGACGGTGCAACAGTGACTTTAGTCCACAAACAAGACATGGCTCCTATTGCAACCATGTTTGCATCATCACTGTCCTGTTCTGCAAAGGGATACTTCTTCATGGCTGTAGCGTGAGAAGCTGTATCATTTAAATAATGTGCATCGTAAAAAGAAAAAGAAACATTCTTTTTCATTGTAGGCTCTTTTCAGTTATTATAGGGTAATAGATCAATAATATAAAGCCATATACATTCATCTTATTTGAAAGGTTAAATTATGATTAACTCATATAGGCTGGAAACAAGTTAACTGTTCCCCAATTCCTTGTAATCACCAACTTCTTTCTCTGCTGGAAAATGGGAAAGGGCAGGGAGGGCTGACTTGCTTTACTGGTGGTCAAGAGTAAATGAATCCTGGATGGTCCAGGCGGGTAAGCGTCTGCCTTCTGCTCAGGTCATGATCCCAGGACCAAGTCCCACACCGGGCTCTTTGCTCAGGTCAGAGCCTGCTTCTCCTACTGCCTCTCCCCACACTTGTGTTCTCTTTCTCTCTCTCTGACCAAAAAAAAAAAAAAAAAAAAAAAAAAGTGGCTGAATCCCTGCTGCCTAAACACATTCAGTGAATAATCCTAGACTGGAAAACAAAAACCAAAAAACTATAGAAGACGTTATTGGGAAAATTGACTACATTAGACATACTGTGGATAACTATTGTGCTAATGTTTCATTGCCTGATTTTGATCATTGTACTGTGACAATATGAGACACAGAAAGAGGAAGAGAAAGGCAAACTATTGACAATGGATGAAACGGGGTAAAAGATTTGCAGTAGTGTTTAAGATTTTATTTATTTGTTTGACAGAGAGAGACCACGAGTAGGCACAGAGAGAGAGAGAGAGAGGAGGAAGCAGGCTCCCTGCAAATGCAGTTGTTCTTTGTACTGTTCCTGTAAATTTTCCATAAGCTTGAAATTATTTAAAAATACAAAAGTTCAGGACATGATGAGGAATCTGAGAGCCAGGCCCACCGATGCTAGAACCTAGCCCTTGCCCAGGGCAGCACAGTGTGCTCCCACTCCCTAGGAGCAAGGCGGTATGTTATTCTAGGAGTCGAGGGTATCAGGCAGCCAAGGAAGAAGTGATTCCTTTTCAAGGGCCAGAGATGAGCCAAATCAAAAGTTAGAGCCGTCAGCACTCTCTTAGGCCAGAAGCCTGGAGACATTTATTACCAAAACAAAATAACGGCAATCAGAACAAAACAAATATTCCGTATGGTTTAATCTTTATTTTTACAGGATTTGGCAGGAGCCGTAAGGTCTGGAATGGTGGGTCTTTGGGGGACTCTGTATTTATTAAAATGGTCTGGACACTGGCTTGTATTATTCTTTCTCTTCCTTTGAAGTGGGAATGGAAAATCTCCCGATAAATGGGCAGCGCGTGGTCCAGATTTGGGTAACCAACTAGTCTCATAGCCTTTTGTGCTCCAGTACCAAAATGTACCCCTGCAATTTACTTTCGTAAGATTCTAAGTTCTCAGCTACCTAAACTTGCTAAAAATCCTGTGCCAAGTGGAGCACATGGACCGTTGGTCATGTCAACAACGGGACAAAGTTTCACCTGGAAAGTTTCATGTCAAAGAATCTTATAAATATTATAAATATTATAATATTATAAATTTACTGCAGGGGATCTAATTCATCCTTCTTAGAAGAGAGATGGAGTTTATATTTTGTTATTCTACAAGTACCATACAGTTTACGGAGTTAACTTCTTCTGCCCAATACTGAAATTCAACTTCATGAAATAGGGCAACAGACACCCAGGTTGCTCTATCGTAATGTAAGCTTAATTTAAAAATTATTTTAAATATTTAACTGTTAAAATACACATAAGGAAACCTACCATCTTAACCACTGACATTGTACAATGTTGTAGTGTCGCATATATTCACACCGTTGCGCAACCAAATACCCAGGACTGCCAAACTGAAACTCAGTACTCACAAAACAACAGCTCCCCCGTTCGCTTAACTCTTCCAGACATATCCATGGAATCACATGGTATATTTGGCTCCTTGCAACTGCCTTGTTCCACTTCACATAATGCCCTCAAGTTCACTGATCGTGAGCAAGATTCATCCGTGTTGTAGTGTGTGTCAGAACACACTTCCCTTTCAAGGCTGGCCAGTATCCCATTATGTGTAGCCACGTTTTGTTCATCCACTCACCCACGTGAGGACACTCCAGCTGCCCTCAGCCCCTGACAACTGTGATTAGAACTCGGCCTGCAAATGTATCGCTCACATCCGGCTTGCGGTTCTTCTGTATATATCCCTCAAGGGGAATTGCTGGATACACGGTAACCCTATTTTTAATTTGAGACACCCCCTTATAGAAGCACTGTCGTTGTTCATTCCTACCTACAGCGCACAAGGGTTCCAATTTCTGCACGTGTTCACCAACACTTGCTCTGTTCTGACTTTTTTTTTTAATAGTAGCCATGCTCTGAGGAAGTGGTTCGATTTTTACGTTGAGCGTTTCACAGCGCGACGAAAGGCTAGCTCAGAGAAATATCAGGAATTGGTGAAAAGGCACGGAAGGCATTCTCTTACCTTTTTCTAAGAGTTTAATCTCTTTACCGAACGTGGGGCTCAAACTTACAACCCCAAGATCAAGCGTCGCACGCTCCCCCAACGAAGCCAGTCCCGGCATCTCTAGCTTACCTTATTTTAGGAAGGAATGGCCTTTGCCAATTACTCAGCCAGATCGCGCTGCACTGGAGAGCGGACTAAAGCTGGCAGGCCCGCGGGGAGCCTCTTGCGCTGGCTGAGCTGAGGACAAATGCAATGCACAGACGTTACTAGCATCAGGGGAAGGAAACCCCCGAGACGCATGAACTACACCGGAGATGCAATGGAGAGGGCTTTCCAAGTGACTCTGTGTCAGACACGAGAGATCGGACTCCACGATCCCGCTGCACCGAGCTGCAGTGAATCAGCTCAAGAACGAAGGTGTCGGCAGGTAGAAGTGGGAGCAG
The DNA here is from genome assembly GCF_010015895.1 of Lontra canadensis. Lineage (NCBI taxonomy): Eukaryota > Metazoa > Chordata > Mammalia > Carnivora > Mustelidae > Lontra > Lontra canadensis. The sequence continues at coordinate 9,602,149 of NW_022631073.1, read as the reverse complement.
AGAGGAGACAGCGGCAGGCGACCCCTGATGACACCACCCAAGGGGGTAAAAAGAGATCGGGGAACTCGGCGAGAATAAAGGAATTTTGATGCACTGTCCCACGTGGGCTTGTCCCGCCAACTCTGTCACCGGGAGCAGAGCCAGGGACCCTCCCCAGCTTTGGCCGAAGTGTTCCAGCAAAGGCATCGGCAAGCACTGGCTGAGTGCTGGGCACACCGGGGAGCCGCCCTCGCCCCGCTGGCTGCAGCCCACATGGGGACACTCAGCTCTTCCTTCTGCAAAATGGAATCCACCGGGGGTGGCGGGGGACGTGGGCTGCAGGCCGAGCCCTTCTTGGGAAAGCCAAGCCAGGCTCTGGCTACTGCTCCAGCAGTTGCGGGGCATGGGGTCCCTTTTTCTGGGGATACGGGGCAGGCCCTGCCCCTCCTCCAGCAGTGAGGACAGGTTGGCAGGGGAAACATCACAAGATTTGAGGCATCTTCTCCGAGTTGGAAAGGCGCACTACCTTAGACACAACACGTTGTCGACAGAATACGGAATCAGGGGCGCCTGGGTGGCTCAGTGGGTTGAGCCTCTGCCTTCGGCTCAGGTCATGATCTCAGGGTCCTGGGATCGAGCCCGGCATCGGGCTCTCTGCTCAGCCAGAAGCCTGCTTCCTCCCCTCTCTCTCTCTCTCTGCCTGCCTCTCTGCCTGCTTGTGATCTCTGTCTGTCAAATAAATAAATAAATAAATCTTAAGGTTAAAAAAAAAAAGAATACAGAATCAGCTGTTTTCCCACAGAGCAGAGTCTGGTGATCAGGTCAGTGATTCAGCCGTAGCAGCAAGGGGAGGACGTGGCGCACAGGAATTGTTTGAATCCCAGTGTTGTGCCTTCTAGAGAACCAGCAACAAGCTTCCATTTCAACAACAGCAATGACCCTTGGCCTATCACACATAATGAATATTTGCAGCGTGTGTGCGTGTCTGTGTGTGTGTCTGTGTGCGTGTGTCCATGTGGGTTTGCAGGCCACGGCAGACACATTTGGTTTTCATTGGCCTTGACTGACTGGAGGAGTAAAAGCTCTCTCCTCCCTGGAGAGAAAGTGTGGGTCAGCCCATACATTCTCCAAGCCCAGCATGTGGTTTCTGTCACATGTCCCTTATTAGAGTCTGTGGGAGCTGTGTGGGGGTCAGGGAAAGCATGGGCCCCAGCACTTGCTGAGGAAAGGGGGCAGTAGGACCAGAGTTGGTAGCCAGAGCAACACATAGTAAGGTGCTCATTCCAGACTGGGTCTCTGTGGTCCTGATGTCAGGGACGGACTAGATCCCCAGCACCCCCGGGGAGCAGGACCTCGCCTATCGATTATGCATCTCACGGTCACACCAAAAAGGTGGGCTGAGGACTGGGGCGAGCACATGCCCTGGGGCAGATGGGCCCTGCTGGCGGGCAGACCAGGGAAAGGCTTGGAACCCCAACACCAGCCTCATGCAAACGGCCTCAGCGACAATCAGGGCTCCAGCAGAGACAAAAGTCACCTTACACTTAAGAGAGACGTAGGTGGAGATTTTCCGGTTTTGTTTTTACAAAGCCACAATTTAAATAAAAGGAATATTTGCTTCTTCTTTATCATTGGAAATATGTCCCGGTCACCTTGAGTATCATGTTTCCGTATTTCTAAAGAAAGAAAGAAAAAAGGATCTTCAATGGATATCCATATATCCATATATATTCTCAAAGAAAAGCACGGAGTGACCTTCGCCCAGAACGCCTAGAATATTAATGCCAGGCATATAGGGAATTTCACAGGTGCCTGGCTGGCTTCGTTGGTGGAACATGTGACTCTTGATCTCAGAGTTTTGGGTTCGAGCCCCACACTGGGTATAGAGATAACTTTGAAAGAGAAAGAATTTCAAATTTTCCTTGATCCTTTCTCATTTTTATCTTCTTTTTTCCTCTGGTGAGTCCCATTCAGTCATTCACAAAGTGTTCACTGAGAGCCCACTAGGGGCTGTTCGGAGTCTGGTGATAGAGCTGCTGGCAGGCCAGAGCAGACCTCCGCCCCCAGAGCTACCAGTCCACTGATGAGACAGACAGCAGCACGAACAGGAAACACAGTCTGTAGAGGGCAGGCCCCACACAAGAACGCGACAACATTCTACTTGTCATGTCGAAAGCCAATGGTTGGGTGCTGATTTAAATCGGGGAACAGAGGCCTTCCCGAGGGGAAGCCAGCAGAACCAGAGCAGGGAGAACGGCATTCTTGGTGGGGACAGAGTGGGGCCCCCGTACAGTGGGCGGGTGGGTACCTTGTTCTTCCTCAGGCCACGTGAGGTTAGGACACCTGTCCAAGTCCCCAGCTCTCAGGTGTCAGATCCAGGGTGAGAACCCGATCGTCCCCTAGTCCCCTGTTCTCCTCATCGGCCCCAGGTGGCTTGCTGCCTTCGTCCCTTCCCTTGTGTGTATGTGTGTCTGCACGCGCACGTTTTCTTTTTACTATCAAGTGCATTTTCTTAGCCTTGCCTCCTCTTACCCCCTGTGATGCCCTCATACCTTCCTTCAAGGCCTAATTTCAGTCTTTCCAGATCACTCGTCCTACTTCTGTCAACATGTCTTTCTAGGTCTTCACGATCAACGGGCTGCTCTCTTGTGGACTCTTTCCCAGGAACACACCAGTTACGGGGCAAGGGGCTGATGACCCCAGAGCCTGGCTGCAATCAGGGTGTCTACTCACCCCTGGAGGAGGAGGGCTGCAGGGACAGTGACTCCAGCAGGACGGCAGGAGGAGCTGGTGTGGGGCCGGGCTGCGGCTGCCGGGTTTTCTGTCTCTCCTGCCCCCTCTTTTGTTTCCCCAGGCCTACAGGTTTTTCTCCGTGGGCTCAGAGCTCTCTGTTCACATGCCCCAGCAGCAAAGACTTCTGAGCCTTGCTGTGGACATTGCCAGGTGCCCAGACCCCGAGGCCGTGTGTGCGTGTGGGCCCGGAGCAGCAACTCCTACCCCGCTGCGGGGGTGCAGCCCTGGGCCGAGCAGAAACCATCCCACCTGCAAGGTCATTGCCCTCACCTGGCTGGGGCGCGGGTCCACTGAGCCCAGCCCTGCTCCGTCCCTGGCCTTGTGCCCTCTGCTTCCTCCTTCCCCTTTCCTCAGCGAGCTCCCTCTATCCAACCACACCCCCCGTCCGAGGAGCCCGGCAGGGCCCTGCATCTGGGAAATCTGACCCAACACCCGCCTGCTCCTCTCGCACAGACATCATTACTTCCATATCCCACACACCTGCTCCGCCCCGTCCACCTCCCCTTCCAGGGACGCCCCCTTCTGCTCTTTGCTTTGATGCTAGCGCCCCCGTTCTCGGGATCGATTAGGACGTTTCCTTCCCGCACTGGTAGCACATGAATTTTGGTTTTTACGCTTAACATTCCAAGAAGGAAACGGCAGTTTGCCGAGGAGCAAGGGCGGCCTCCTGCTGACCTCAGGGAGCAGCGGCGGGCTCGGAGGAGGGGAGGGCGGGCCTGGGAAGCCCACGCGCTTATCGAGGTGATGGGCCGCAGGTGCTCTGGGAAAGCTACCGAAGCCTCCATCAAGGACGGTTCATGCCTTTCGAACGGGCTTGTTTTGGAACAGGAATTCCTTGGTTCACCAGCCACGTTGGCCGCGCACTTTGTTGCATCCTTCTGGGGCTTTTCTCGTGGGGGCGCTGCCTTTCCTTGTGGCCTCCCCCTGGGGGGCTCCCTCTGGGAGAGGCTTAGGACGCTCGCATATTCCGTCCTAGGTCTCCTGGTGAAAACAGCAAACCAGGTTAGCTGGTGTAAGCCATAATCTGGTTTGTGCAGTTGTGGTGGGTGTTCTTGGTTTCTATCCTGGCTTCTCCTCTCCAGCCATGGCTGCTCCCCACGGCCGTCCAAAGTGGCTCCCAGGGGAGCTGCTGGGGGCGGGGGGGGGGACGATTTGCACACCGTGGCCTGCCAGTGTAGAAGCCCGCCCCTCCCGAGGAACTTCGCTCTGCCGTCTACCCCAGCGCCCAGGACTTCCAAATTCTTTATAACTCAGCCAAATGAGAGGGCACCCTGCTCTCTCAAGCCCTGTCTTTCTGCCTCCACACGGGGTCTTATTCCATCCCTTCTGCCTGGAACGCCCTGACCCTCCTTTCTCAAAATCGACTGTACGTCAAATCAACTCCCTCCAGAAACGGCTCTGATCGTTTCCATTAGATGCGAGCTTTCCTTCCTGAGTGTCCCTGGGATTTCGTCTACCCTCTCGGAGCAGTTCTTGTTCCAGTCCATGCGTTTGGGTCAACCCTCCAAGACCGTGGTCTCCGAAGAGCCAAGAACATGACCACTCCGCCTCTGATCTTTAGGATGTCCACGTTCCCTTCACTCAACGCCCACAGATCGTCCCCGCTTCCAAAGCCATCCCTGACACCCTGTCCAAAGTGGCCTTTCGTGTGACCAAACACAGTCCAGCACTCTGACTCCTCTGTTGGCTGCAAACCGTCTGTCTCTCTCGCTGGAGTGAAATTCCAAGACAGGGACTCAGACTGGTTCACGTCTGCGCCACGCGCAACGCTGGGTGCAGGACAGGGGCTCAGATCGCTGCTGGGTGGACAGGTGGATCCATCCAAAAAATGCACGAACAAAGCCTATGTGTGGGGCTGGGATTTTGTGGAAGAGCTTTACGAGAGCGAGCATGCGGACAGCCCCGGCCTCTGGCGATGTCAGGCTGCAGCCCCGTGACATGCCAGGCAGGTGAGGGCCGCTCGCCCCGGAACCGCCCCTGCCCGCCCGCCAGCTGTAATGGCACGTTCTGCTGTTGGGCCAGGTGGCGATGCCCTACAACTGCCGCTGTGTCCTCGTCCCTCTAAGCCGGTCACAATCCACGTGAACCGAGCAACCCGTGTCACCCAGGTGGGCCTGTTCTTGGGCGCCCTGTGAGCTTCCAGGGGAAGCGGTGGCCTCGTAAATTTTAGGAAGGGTTAACAGAATTTAAGACCAAGTGAAAAGACCAGCAAGGGAATCTTCGAGATGAATGCAGGGCCTCACTTCAGCACCTGCACTGGCCCACTCTTACGGAAGCCCCCAGTGCCTGAGGTCCCCAGGGCGGGGGACTGGCTCCCCAAGGCTCTCGGGTGGTGCCAGGGCTCTCTTCTGCACAGGGGGAAGTTGGGGGAATTTTGCAAGGGTTTTCTCCTGCTTTCAGGATCTCAGTTAGGGGCGGGGGGGGGGGGCTTCTCCCCTGGTGCAGAGCGCGTCAGGATGGGTGAGAGGCCCTTTGTGTCCGTTGCAAGAATGTCTCGCCATATGCAAAATGAATTAAGAGGAGAAGTCCAAATTAAATAGGGATTACACTGATCCCCTTTAAGAATTTTCAATTCATATCGGTGCTTTTGTGTGTGTGTGTGTGTGTGTGTGTGTGTGTGTGGAAGAGCTCTAAACCAGAACAGGCCTGCCCTCAAGTACTGGGTCCACAGACCCATTAGGCCAGGAATTCTTAGACAAAACAGCCAGATGTCCCCCAAAAACTCGTCCCCGAAGGCTCCCCTGTCTGCCAAGACCCGCCTGCCCCCCGGCACACACATGGGGTCCTTTCTTCTCTCTCACTGTTCATTTGGCAGCTGGCGGCCATGAAGGGAGCTGTCGAGGCACAGGTACCCCCACAAGCAAAATCTTCCCCTCTGGGACCGCTCGTCCCCGTTCGCCCCGCCCCCGGTGTGAACACGCCGCCAGATGGAACCACGGACACATTCCCTGGCACCGCCTGTTCCAAGGCAAACAGACTGTGGCTTCTCTAAGGTTATAAAGAGAAACTCTTCACTTAGGTGCGTCAAATTTACAGCTCTCCTTTATGGGCATTTCCGATGTTCTTAATGTGTTAAGAACCTGCCACGTTCAACCGATCCCACTACGGACCCACTGCTCAGGAAGGCTTTCTCGGCATTTCCACCCCGTGCTGTGAAACAGTCCGAGGACCAGACTTGTCCCGGGCACCTGGGAGCCAGGTCTCAGCATCCACCCACCGGACACAAACACACTTTCTCGAGGGAGGTTTCTCTGATGAACTGGGCTCTGGCCGCCTCTCTGAGAGCAACGCGCATCATTCCCGTGGCCTGACTTGTGTTGCTTGTCTCGAGCCTTAAGAGAGAATTGTGACTTGAAGAAAAGCCTCGGATATGGTAGACCAGGGGCTCACAGGGAGGTGGTAACCTTGCAGATTACAGTGTCTGCAGACGGAGGAGGTTGGAGGTCAAGAAACAGGCAAGAAACGGCTGAGAGTAGGGTTTATGGAAGGAAGATGCAGTGAAGGGTTGGAAAAGGAGTGGGACATGCCAAGGGGGCGGTTGAGGCTTTATGCAGTAGGTAATGCATGGTCTGAGGCGGGACCAGGAGAGACAGATGAGAGTCAGATGTGTGCCGGGTGTGAGAACTGGCTGCGAAGGTTGGCAGGCTATTGCAATGATCCTGGCAAAAGGGCCTGGGGGCCTGCACTGGCCCAGTGAGGCTGGAGACAGGGAGGAAAATGCGGGAGAGCCTGGGCTGCTGTGTCAGTCCTGGAGATCTCAGAGCTAAGTCATCCATCAATATAAAATGCCTTCATGGCTTTCCCTGCAGAAAGAAGAGTTAATTTAGAGACAACCCAAATCTGAAAAAAATCAAGGATTTGGGAAATAAGAAATACAATTTATATCAAGAACATTGGCCCAAGTGGACCAAAGGAAATGTTTACCTTCCCATGCAGAGTTTCCTCTGGGGGTGGGGGGAAGGCAAGAAAGATTCTTTCTGCCCCCTGGTGGCTTCTGGGAGAATTGACTAGGGAGGGCAGAACGGAGAAAGGGGACCCGTTTCTCCACCTTGCGCCCAGTATCAACAGAGCAAACACCCACCAAACACAACGAAGACGTTTCAGACGTCCTGACATCTCAGATCTTCTGCCTGAGGTCGGCGAGCAGAGGTCAGGCCCCCGCCAGTGTGGTCTGCTAAGTGCGAGCCTGTGGCTCTGCCCCCCGCCCGACTGGACAGTGGAGTTGGCCCCAGAGAGCCTAACTCCGCTTGCACTGAGTACTTGCTAGAACGTGACCTGGGAGCAGAGCATCTCTGACAATGCTCAGGAAACAGCACCACTGGCCTCCGTGTCGAATCGCACTGGCCCAGGCGCTGGGCACACAGCTCTGCACACAGCAGAATGCACTTTTAATTAGGCTGGGGTTTTCTGGTTTGAGGGGGTGTTTTAGGGAGGCAGTAAAAGAGACCAGTCTATTTCCCACTTTCGTCTTCGGGCTCGCCTCTTGTCCCCCACGAGGGCGGCATTCTGCGGTCCACTTGAAAAAATGTGCTTTTGATTTCCTGACCTTTTTGATAATGCTCTTTGGCTAACGTGTGGCCCTGTGAAAAGCCGATTTTAAGAGGTAATGTCTCTTCCAGAATTTGCCTTCATGCAGGGGAATAATGCAGAAGGATGAAGAAAAGCAGGAGCAGTTGGGGGTTGGCTGAAAACAGTCCAGTCATTATCACTGAAACTGTAAGTGGATATGGCAGCCCGCTGTGCGGGGCGTTTGGCCCAGCCTACAAAATGCTGCTGGTTTTCCAGATATCCTGTTGTTTAGTTTTGTCCCAAACAAAACAAACAAAAATGCGCATAATTGTACCAGGCCTCAAAACCCATTTTATTCTCCCAGTATACCAAGGAAGTTCTGAATGGTGGCGCCACTGGAGAGCGAGGCCCTCCGTGGGTTCCTCTGAATAATTGTTTATCCACACTCTGTTAGAGGCCAGCCAATAGAAAGTTTCTGCCTCTCTAACACTAGAGCATCCTTTGTTAATGGGCCATTCCAAATGGATTCTAATTCTGTAGTCGTGAAGACCTGTTTCAGTATGGTGAATTTTGCAGATAACCGGAACTTATCAAGTTAATGGAATCTTTTTGTTACTATCACAATTTTGAATAGAAATATACTCGAATGTACTCGAATTGTTTCCTTGACCAGTCAGCATTGTCATTACCAATGTCAACTCTGATTGCCCTGACCACGTTGTGTGCTCGGGGGCTGTTGACATGTTCAAGCTTCTAGGCCTTGGATTGGTAGGGTCTACTCTTTCTTTCTTTTTTAATATTTTGTTCAAATATTTCTTCTTTACCTTTCTTTTTGTCGACATCTGCTTTGGGCAAGATGTAATGGGCTGCAGAGCATGGGCCCGGTGAGGCTACTTCTGCAAGACAACTGTCCTTGACCCCTACCAGCTGGCCCCCCACCTGCCCAGGTCACCTCTCCTGATGAGGAAGCTGAGGTCTGCTTGCCTTCTGGTCCTGGCCTAAGGTGCCACAATGAGTTAAGCGATCCCAGGACTTGAACTTGGTCCAGCTTGTCCCCAGGGTCCAGGTTCCCTTCATATTCTGTTAACTTACTGAGGTTAATGGAAGGAACTGGTTGCTCGTGGAACACGGTCAGAAGGTCACTCTAGGTCTGTGTCGGCCCTCCCTGCTACAGTCCGTCTTCCTCCAGAACAGGCTCCAGCACCACTGTCCACGGGGCAGTGTTGAATGCCAGCGGACACACAGTAAGAGCTGTCCAGGAGGTGATGTACACCCTTCCACTAACGTGCCATTTCCACATTTTATCCTTTTCCTTCGGCACCAAAAATTTCTTCTCCTTATGCCACGCGGCCCAAGTGGCTGTCCCATTAATAGGGCATGAGCTCTAGAGCCTCGATTCAAGCCCCATTTTGCTTGTAAGAGGCAAGTTTCTTTCTTTCTTTCTTTCTTTCTTTCTTTCTTTCTTTCTTTCTTTTCTTTTTTTTTTTTTTTTTTTTTTTTTTTTTTTTTACCTTACTTTTGGACACTCTGTTCATGTTCCAGATGGTGAAGAGCCTGGATAAGCAACCTGCAGATAAGGACAGTCGGAGATCGTCATGACTCACAAGGAATGCTGGCACAGGACAGTTTCCATATCTTAACAAAGGCAATAAAGGAGTAATAGAAATGAATAATGCATTCATTATCGTAAGCTCAAAGTGGTCTCCAGACTTTCCCCTCCCAACGTGGATCCTTTATTTCCAAACGTTCTCGGCAGCATCTTTGGTGATATGATCAGAAATATTAATTACCACAAGCGTGAACCACCAGCGGCTGTAGACGGAGAGCTCGTAATTACACACAGTTGGCTACACACGGATGCTTCTCTGGCTGACTTATAAAAAAGCATATGGAGTAGAATTACGTAAATCACAGTGTGGCTCTGGAGAAGAGGCAGAGACCCGGGAGACTGGAGACCGTGACCCTTAATTCCTGCAGGCCTTGCCCTCACCCCGTGCAGAGCCCCTGGAGGCCGCTGACCAACCTCGGGGGCTCCTGCGGACCTTCCCCACCCCCCGCCGGCTCTGTTCATGGGTGGCCGCAAACAGTCTGGGGAAGTGAATCCAAACAGATGTCTCTGTATCTAAATCCTACGCCTCTGGTGAAATTCCATGAAGATCTCCACGTTGAGGACAATGACAGGCAGTTTGGGTCCGAAGTAGGCTGTACTAGGGGAAAAAAAGCCAGTATTCAAAATCACCCTTAAAAATACAATAGTAGGGATGCCTGGGTGGCTCAGTCATTAAGCGTCTGCCTTCGGCTCAGGTCATGATCCCAGGGTTCTGGGATCGAGCCACGCATCGGGCTCCTTGCTCCACCGGAAGCCTGCTTCTCCCTCTCCCGCTCCCCTTGCTTGTGCTCCCTCTCTCACTGTGTCTCTGTCAAATAAATAAATAAGATCTTTTAAAATAAAATACAATAGTAAAGGCATAAAAAATCTTTAAGGCAGACCTGTAAATCAATCTAATGTCTTCTGGACTTACTCATGTGAGGTAACCACCAGCTGTGTATTCAACAAGACAAGAGAGATGTGTAATGAGGATTTATTTTTCCCATTTTCTTTTGCACACAGGTTCACTGCATAGTTCTGTGAGAGATGCATATAAATCCTTTTATTGGTACAGATTCAAAGATTTTTATTGATACATTTATAAAAATTTTTTTTCTACTTGATCAAAATAACCATGTAACTAGAACTAGAAACCTAAAAGAAAATATATATAAAATATATAAAAATGGAAATATAAAATGGAAATATAAAAATGGAAATAAAGGGGCACCTGGGTGGCTCGGTTGGTTAAGCGTCTGCCTTGGGCTCAGGTCATGATCCCAGGGTCCCGGGACTGAGCCCCGTGTCAGGCTCCCTGCTCAACGGGGAGTCTGCTTCTCCCTCTCCTTCTGCACCTCCCCACGGCTTGTGCTCTTTCTCTCTCTCTCAAGTAAATAAATAAAAAAATTTCTTAAAAAAGGAAATAATAGAAGAGCACAAGTACTTCAGAAATACTTCTGGATTAATCTCTCAGTCATTCAAATTATTCATTAAACATTACACATATTTTAACTTTAAAGATTTTATTTATTTACTCGGCGTTGGGGGAGAGGGTGGGAGAGAATCTGACTCGCTCAGCAAAGAGTCTGACTTGGGGATCGATCTCACAACCCTGAGATCATGACCAGAGCCGAAATCAAGAGTCAGGTGCTTAGCCAACAGAGCCACCCAGGCGCCCCCATAGTTTAACTTTAAATCACAGTAACGTGGCAGTTACATCAAGAAACTGAGGCAGCCTCACGGTCCTGAGATACTGAGAATCTGCAGATTCATACGTATGGGCAACAGCACTTTCAGATGAGACGAGATCGCTCGATGTGAGTTACGTGAGAAACCAGACACTGTCAAAGTAAGTTGCCCTAATGTCCCACTGGATTCGCTGTGAGATGTTTGGCCATGTAGAAACGTATAAAACATATCAAACCATGACATTTTCATTTTGTAAGACGGCCTTTCTGCAGCACCGTCCACTAGAACTTACAACAGTGGAATCGTTCAGTATCTGTACTGTCCAATGGGGCCGCTCTGGTGGGTGCGACTGTGTCCCCCATGGGGGCACGGGGCTGGCTCCGTGGGTGGAGCATGCAACTCTTGGTCTCAGGGTCATGAGTTCAAGCCCCCTGTTAGGCTTGGAGCTTACTGAAGAAAAAAGGAATTGTGTCCCTCTCCACCCCCAGCCCCTGGCAAAAAGATACGTTGAAGTTCTAACCCTTGGTGCCTTGCTGACGTGTTAAGATAAGGTCATATACCAGATTACAATGAGCTCCAAATCCTGTATGACTGGTAATCCTCGTGAGGAGTTGACCCAGGGAAACATACAGAGACAAGGTGGCCTTGAGAACAGGGAGGCAGAAACTGGGAATGAGGCAGCTGCCAGCCAAGGAACACTGAGCATTGCTGGTAACCAGCCACAGCTAGAAGGCTCCAGAAAGACTCCTCCTGGATCCATCAGAGTGAGCACGGCCCTGTCAATTCCTTGGGTTTGGACTTCCAGCCTCCAGAACTGTGAGAATCAATGCGTGTTGTTTTCAGTCGTGATAAGCTATTACAGCAGCCCAGGGGCCCCACAGGGCCAGCTGTGAGCCCCTGAAATGTAGCTAGTGAGGCTGAGAACTGAATTTTAATTGTAATTAAATGAAATAGACAGCCGTGGCTCTTGTGGACGGGGCGGCTTTATCAGTTTGTCGGACTTCTACACTAGTCCTATACATCCAAACCCTTTTAGTTGACCCGTGAACAACACAGGGGTTAGGGACACCGACCCCCCACGTGGTCAAAAATCTGACTCCCCCAAAACTTCATTCATCGCCTACTGTTGCCCAGAAGCCTTGCTGATAACATGCACAGTTGATTAACACATATTTCCTGTATCATATGTGTCATACACTGTATTCCTACCATCAAGTCAGCGCTCCTAGAGAAAACACAACGTTCTTAAGAAAATCAAGGAAAATACATTGACCGCACAGTACTGTACTTATCGCAAAAAATCTGTGTAGAAGCGGACCCATGTGAGCCCGTGTTGTTCAAGAGGCAACTGTATTGAGCTGATTGATTTAAAACTGAGAATAATCATACCCTTACAAGTGAGCTTTCATGAAGCACACGCTCTCTCCCACTGTATGTGTAGATACATACAATCTTTGCTTTAATGGTCAATTAAACAACATCAGCAATGGTCAGCTTCCAGTCTGGCCATCTCTGAACATTCTCAGACGTGCGGATAGTGTATAGAAGGCTCCACATACAACCGAGCTGAGATCCTTAAGCTCTGAATTCACAAACCCCCAAATGCTGTTTTCCTTATTTCATGATCAAAAAGCTCCGTGAGTTGAGAGATGCTATTCAGACTCACTGAATACTGAATTAACAAAGTGTGATGAATGGGACTGCGTGAAGTATTCATGAGTCTTCATTTAACACTAATTAAATAACATTTTATAAAAGGCCAGTGTTAAATGATTTTAAGACCCTGGCACAGACTGACAAAAGCATGAAAAATTAAGGGGCAGGGGAAAACATGATCCAAAAACCACAGAGTTGAATTAGGCAAGCAGGGAGCACAACATTTATACCTTTTTGGTATGATGGCTTTAGCATGCAACCTATAACTGGTTATAGAAACCACTTTCTGTCTATTGGTTTTAATCAAACTGTGATGATCAAAGAAACAGATACTCATGCTGGTCACTCATGGTCTGCTTAATGCATACCAGACAAGTGAAGGATGTCTTTCTCTACTCTGAGGTGGCTGAAACATATATTATGGAATTCCATATTAAAGGGTTAAAAATCACAAATGCCACATAGCTTTTAAGATTTGCTCTGCTACATTTCATTTTTTTTTTAAAGATTTTATTTATTTGAGAGAGAGAGAGAGCACATGCAAGGAGAGGGGTAGAAGGGGAGGGAGAGAAAGGGAGAGAATCCCAAGCAGACTCCCGCTGAGTTCAGAGCCCAATGTGGGGCTTGATCCCAAGACCCTGAGATCATGACCTGAACTGAAATCAAGAGTCGGACGCTTAACTGACTGAGCCACCCAGGTGCCCCCAGTTTTGTTTTGTTTTGTTTTTTTTAACAGCGCGTCCATTTGAAATTTCTTCTTCATATTGCAAGTGGAAAGATACAGTGAGAAACCCCAGCGATAAAAATCTGTAAGATATTTTGGAGCTCTCCGTGAATAAAAATTTGGCATACCAAATATATTTAGCAACTTCAGTTCTTGGCCTAATTGAGAATTAGACCGTCAATAGGAAACTATTTCCTGGACAGGACTGGACTGAAGATACCAACTGTGACAATTAACTGGATACAGAAGTGCCGTTTTACTTAGAATTAAATCTTAAAAAGCCAACATGTTTTTCAAACTAAAAAATCTTGGCTGAGCTAACAGTAATAGCCCACCCTTTCCAGGTACCCATTTTAAGGGCCTCTGTTGTATAAAGAATCCATGAATCAGAACCTTAATTTGTTTTAAATAACCTTAAGCTTTTAAATAAGATATTTTCTAATTGGGAATTTTAGAGGTGTTCAAACTGTAAAAACGGTAGGACAGTCTCCCAGGAAATATTTAGTTGAGGGACAATGAGAGGAGGCGGCACTAACTTTTATAAAAGCTATACCTGAACGTTCGAGTTCGGAGGAAACCCCTACTGTCGGGGAAAGGCATTGGATCCAGGAAAAGGAGCAGTAAGAACCACGTAAGCCCCCTTTCTCAAAAGATACTAGACACAGCTATTACTGAACTGCCTCGAAAGCAATTACATTCTCGGGGTGCCTGGGTGGCTCAGTGGGTTAAAGCCTCTGCCTTCAGCTCAGGTCATGATCCCAGGGTCCTGGGATCGAGCCCCGCATTGGCTCTCTGCTCAGCAGGGAGCCTGCTTCCTCCTCTCTATCTCTGCCTGCCTCTCTGCCGACTTGTGATCTCTGTCAAATAAATAAATAAAATCTTTAAAAAAGTTATATTCTTCATTTATTTTCATGTTCACAAATGGATTAAAATGTTCACAATTATGAAACCATATACATGACATGATTCCATTTTTATTTAAAAATAAGACAGGGTCGCCTGGGTGGCTCAGTCAGTTAAGCGTCTGCCTTTGGCCCAGGTCATGATTGCAGGGTCCTGAGATCAAGTCCCGCATAGGGTTTCCTGCTCAGTGGGGAGTCTGCTTCTCCCTCTCCGCACTACTTGTGTGCTATCTCTAGCTACCTGTCTCTCAAATAAAAATAAACAAAATCTTAAAAAAAGAAAAAAAGACATGTAGGTAGAAAGAAGTTTGAGAGCGTACAACATCAAAACATGAATGGCAGGGGTGGTGATTACTGATGGCATGGTAAGTGATTTTGTATTTTCTTCGGTAATATGTCAGTGGGAATTATAACCAACATTTAAATCACTTGGAAAATAGGATTCATTTTATCCTAAACCTACCAGGGACCTCTTTACTGTAAAAAAGACAAAACTCTTGTAAATGTGTTCCATAAATATACTGTGTACTATTATGAATGATTAAGGCACACTTGCTTTATGGGGTATTTTAAGAGAATTTCTCTGTAAACTAAGCTTTTTGAGAGAAATTATATTTGAGTTTGCTACCTAAATCCTATATCTATTTCCTAATTTATCATGTGAAATCTGGATGTTTTTCTTAAAGTGAGATTTACTTTATTTTTGTTTACTCCCGAGAAAGGAATCCATCATGCTTTGATTTAGGTAACCAAATGATCTGGAATTCCCAGAGTTACTGTAAATGAGATATTATGATTCATACAGCCAATGTTCTATCTCTGTTTTCTGCATATTCATTACACGTAAAATGTAGTAAAAAATTGAAAAGTATGGAAACACATGTCTTTTAAGTATTGATCAGCACAACCCACTGCAGATAGAAACAGCTTTATTTTTTTCATTCAAGATTTATCAAATGGACTGTTCAAAAGGCATACACAAGAGCAAAAAAAATAAAACACATGCAATCAAACTTGTTTTGCTTTAGTCACTGGTTTTCTTTTGGAAAAGAACACACATTTGAATAACTTCTAATTCAAACATTATGTTTCCATTTCATTTCCTTCTTTTCTTTAAAGTTAGCAACCACCAAAACCTTATAGATAACTCGTCATTATATTCTTCCTCATTTTTATTCACACTTAAATATTACAAAGCCTATACAATCAAACCATAGACTGCTCAGATATCTGAAAAGGTTCATTTACATAATAGATTCTGCTATGTTAAGAAACCACACACAAGTGATATTTTGCAAAATGGATAAAAAATAGGATACATTGTCTGAAAGCAAAGCTAAACAGTAATGATTTCTTATCTAAATAATTTTAATCAAATGAATAATATATTCATTTGGTAATAGCCTCTTTTATAGAATACTTTAAAAAAAGTGCTCAGATTACATTTTTAAAAAATAACAAAAATCTCACAGAACTGGAAGAATGTAAATAAAGATGGTGGCCTGGAAAACCTTGATGACATTTCTGCTCCGGAAACAAGGAAGCAGGTAAGCATTTACGTGCATCCGGAAAGGAACTCCAACTCCAACTCTAAGAGCGTGAATGCACAGCTTAAAGCCTTGAAAAGATAGAAACTATCTTTGAAAGGTTCTTGAGTGTCTTTCTTTGGATGAAAGCCATGAACATAAAACCAGATTTCTCAGCTAGACCGCACGGTCACCCAGCCAAGCCGGGTCACTTGCCTTGCTGTCCTTTTCTAGCACGCCATCAGTACTCAGCCAGGATGCCAAAGAACAAATAATTAACTCATTAGGATCAATACACTGTCTCTTCCCCAAAGAACAGCACATGAATACAGCAACAGAGCAAAAGCATCTTTGTGGCCAGTTCTCTCTGGAGGTCCACTGTAGCCAGCCTTGAATGCCGCCCGCAGGGGCAGGACCCTGATTCCCAGACAGGGATGTGATCGATCACTTTGCTCTGAAGGAACCCAAACTGAATTCTACAGGAGGAAACCAGAGTCGTGGTAAGATGTAAGCGTCCGGTTTTCTCTTCACGGGCTACTCAAGAGTTGTGATCTCTAGGGCTGCTATTCCACATACCAGTCACGGAGATAAAGAGGGTGTGATGCAGTTGGTAGCATCAAAAACATTCTGACGCCAAGGGTACCAAGATGCGGCCCTACCCCGCTGACTTTCCTGGTACTCATATTACTCACAACACTTCTGAAGTCCTACTTTGAAATTTCTTTCAAAATTCAGCTATGTCCACAGCACAGTATATAGAGCATAATTCCATGTATATTCAAATTATGTACATATGTGTGTCGATATATAACAATTCTCTCTTTTTCTAGTATGGTAGAATTTCAGATTATATTTTACCTTCTTATTTATAGTTTTATTAATATTTGAACTGCTTACAGTGAGTACCATTTTGTGATTCTAAAAACATTAAGCTATCTTCTTTTTGGAGGAAAAAGAAAAAAATCTACAGATTCTGAAGGCATTTCCAAACAAGAGTCGATCAAATACTCTTGGGAGATGCCTCTGAAGAACAAAATCTCAGAAGAACGCAAAACCCATGCGATCAGAGAAAATGGCTTTCCTCGCTACTCTCACCTCAGTTGGCAAAGTACCTGCATGTGGCAGGTGTTTTACACACACACACACACACACACACACACTCTGAATGAATAAATACACAGTTTATTTGGATGCTGAATTTCTAGACATGTGATTTTTAAAATCATTGTTTAATGATCCTTCTTTTAGCTAAACAAAATTATTTTCTAATGTCTTATCTAAATTCAGTGTATTTAGAAGAAAAGATTAAAACCAGTAGTAGATTTCAAAAGTACTATGTTTTATAATATGGTTTTTTAAAAATATTGATAGAAAACGGGCAAAATGGGGAATGGAATGAACTCAGTGGCCAAGCAGGTGGCAGAAGGCCGGGGGTCAGCTGAGAGGGAGCACAGGAAACTAACCCTCCTCTGTCATTCATCGTCTCCAACACAATTCTGTTCTGTGAACTGATGCGGCTGAGTCCCCCCCCCCCCCCACCCCGCACAGGGCCTGCAACCTTGACCCGGGTGGACAAGGGACATTTGCTGACTGGGTGAGGGGCCAAAAGAAAGTGAGAGGACACGGAGCGAGCATGTGCTGACTCCCAAATCAAAGGGCAAAAAGTGGATTGCTCCACCTCTGCCCTGGAACAGAGGTCAAGATGATTCCTTCTTAAACGTGGTTTGTAGCACAGCTATAAAAGGAGTCAGATATTAACTCATTTTTAATCAATAACTGAAGACAAGTGTCCTGAGTTCTAAAGAGTGAAAAATGTAGCATATAGTTACTTCTGATGGGTCTCAGGTCAAGGCAGGAGCTAACATTTTCCTAAAACAGGCCAAAAAAAAGGGCCCCCAAACAAAAAACCAACAAACCCCCCCCCCCCCATAAAACCTCCATTTCTTCGATTTTTAGAAATAGAACGAATAATACGTGCAACTAGGGTAATCATATTACTTCGTTGTCAAACTGGGATACTTTCGGGTGTAAAATTATTTGAGAGTAATAATTATTCCAGGAAAAAACAATCGTGTGACGACAACAGACATGACAGCACGGGGGCTGTCGTGGGTAAATGATCCTCTGAGGTCCACAGGACCGCCTTTAAGGTTTGTATCTTCTGAGTGTTCTATCAACTACACAACCTTCGGCAGGGATACTAAACACCGAGTGCTCTTGCGAGGAGTCTGGAAGAGGCAGGCCGGCTCCCCACCTTCTTCCGCAGCCCTAGGTCTCCTGGCATCAGCCAATGTCAAACGGCTCTGAGCAAAGTCGGCTGTGACTTCTTGGACCAAAAAAGCACGACGGTGTTTAAACGACTTAAGACCCACCTACTCATTTTACTTTGCAAAATATTAACATGAGACATCGATACCGTATCTTGTTCATAAAACAAACTTCCGGAACGAGAGCCCTCCACGAGGAGGCCAGGTCACGACCCGTTTTCCAAATCTTTACAGGGGCCGGGGATTCTCACGCCAAGACCGCCACAAAATGGTTTAGAAAAGCCATAGAAGAGTCAAAATAAAAAATATCTCATCTGTGGGCAGGCCGGGGGCGTTCCCCGGGCGCGGGCGTGCGTAGGGGTGCGGGGCGCAGGGGGGGCGCGGGGGGCGCGGCCGCCGTCAGTTCCGCAGCAGCAGCATCCGCTCGGCGCACGCCTGCCCCACCAGCCGCGCGTACTGCAGCACCGCCGCCTCCTCGGCCGCCGCCTTGTGCTGCCTCTTGTAGACGCCGTAGGGCAGGATGGCTTTCTTGTGGAACACCTGCAGCCGGTCGGGCTCCTTGCTGCGACCTTCGTCCACTGCAAGGTCAAAGAAGACGCATTAAACCAAGTCATGGTCACGCTACTGTCGCCCCCGAAAGGAACGATAATTCCCGCCGTACGAATGAGGGAGGAAGACGCGTCCTTCAGGATGTCCGAGCGGGACGGCGGGGACGGACACCCGCTGGCAGGAAGACGCCCTCCCCCGGGGGAGCGGGAACGTCAGAGGAGAGCTGTGCGCAGTTAAAACCCGGGCCTTCAACCCGTTGTTTTCTCTGACGGTCGGGTTTGCCACCGTCCTTCCTGGGTCCGAACTGCACGGACTCTGCGTCTCTCCCAGGCCGATGTCCTGAGGTTCCCCGCGCTGCAGCCAAGCTTTCCGTGACTCGGAGGCCTGGGCGAACTGCAGCGGGGCAGGTCCTGGCCCTGGGGCATGAAGGGTCTGGGGGCGGAGGGCAGAGCTCACAGCCCTGGGGAGCGGGACAGGGCAGGGGCGGCTGGTGGCTGTGGCTCCCGGTTCTTCTTCTTTTTCAGATAAGCAAAGCCCTGGCTTCTACAGGACACACCGGTCACCTGGAGGAAAACCTGTGTCCAGCTTCCCCTGCAGTTGGGTCCGGCCCCCTGACCAAGCTCTGGCCCACGGGACACAAGCGGAAGTGTTCTGTGGAAGTTTCCAGGCATCTTTTAAGAGAACAGCTGGTGTGTGCCCTTCAACCCTTCTTCCCTCATTGTGCGGCCTGCATCATGGAAGTCATGGCAGAAGCCCTGACCCCTCTTCTGTCTCTGTCTCTCTTGAGCTTGAGATTAGAAGATTTCCCTTAGGTCAGCAAAAACAAAAGCCAGAAGGAACCCGGGTACCTGAGGACTCCGTGTAACACTCTAGTCCTGGTCTGCCTATGTAAAGAATTTCATAGAAAAATGAAACGATCTTGTTTAAGCCAACGGACTTTAGATTTTTTTTTTTTTTTTAATTTTTAAAAGATTTTATTTGACAGGTGGAAATCACAAGTAGGCAGAGAAGCAGGCAGGGAGAGGAGGAAGCAGGCTCCCTGCTTAGCAGAGAGCCCAATGCAGGGGCCTGATCCCAGGACCCTGGGATCATGACCTGAGCCGAATTAGAGACTTTAACCCACTGAGCCACCCAGGTGCCTCTGACCTTAGATTTCTACTACTGGCAGCTGCTCCTAATTCTAACTAATACACGGAACAACTTTACTATCAATTAAAATGTACCATGTCTTTTATCACTGACTCAGCCAGGTCACTTGTAAGAATCATCCTATAGCTGCGGTTCTCAACCCTGACCACATACTGGAATCATCCAAGGAACCTTTAAGAAATACCAAAAAAGTCCTGGATCCCTCCTCCAGACTATCCTGATTTAGAAACTGGTCTGAATAAAACCTGAGCATCGGTATTTTCTTAAGCCTTTTAAAGTGGGTTGAGTTGGGACACCTGGGTGGCTCAGTCGGTTGAGCGCCCAGCTCTTGGTTTTGAAATCTCAGGGTCATGAAATCGAGCCCCTGCCCCCCTGGCGCTCGACACGGGTCTTCTTGAGATTTTTTTCCACCTCCCTGTCCCTCCCCCTCTGTTCCTCCCCACACTCGCGCGCGTGCTCTCTCTCTCTCTCTAAAACAAATGAATAGATAAAATCTTAAGAAAATAATTTAAAAAATAAGGTGGGTTGAGAACAGAGAAACACACACGTCAGTATTTATATGCGAGCATAAGCGGGTTTAGAGCCACACTCAGCGGTACCGAGGACCTGGAAACAACGCACGGGTTCACCAACGGAGAACTGGCCAGATGTGTTAAGGTACAGGCATGTGATAAAATGCTACACAGCGATCAAAAAGACAAAGGAAGACAGATTGTTAAGTGGAAAAAAAAAACGGAGGCACAAGGTAAATTACTGTTCTTTAGAAGCCCAGTATGTGCACACAACAGATCAGAGCGAATCCACATCAACCTTTGTACAGTTACTTCTCTCCATTCCCTTTGCCTGGAAAGACCCTTTCTTTCCCCCAGAAAAAACCCGGCTCACCCTCCTGCTTCCTCAGATGACGTCAGCGGTTGGCTCCTCAGAGGGTCTTCCCGGACTCGCTATAAACCAGCGCCCTGGCTCCCCTTGAGCTCCTTAACTGCCTTCATTGCACTGACTACCACGTGACATACGTAGTTATTGCGTGTTTCCTTTTCCACTAGAAAGTCCTATGTGAATACAAATTAAATGAAGCATTGTGACTGTTTTGCCCACTAATACTTCCTCGGTGTCCAGTACAACGCCTGATGGCAGGTGCTCCATACATACTCGCTAGACGAATGAACGAGTCTACCTTGGGAGGCAGGAACATGACGGGAGACTTTCACACTGTGGGAAACACACACGCATACACATACTCTCCTCATTTCTTGGATTTTCTATAATTGGCATAAGGCTTTTATAATTTTAAACAGTTGTTTTTAAGGTTGATTTAGGCATTTAAAAAAATTAATTTGGGTTGGGGCGCTTGGGTGGCTCAGTTGTTGGGCATCTGCCTTCGGCTCGGGTCATGATCCCAGGGTCCTGGGATCGAGTCCTGCATGGGGCTCCCTGCTTGGCGGAAAGCCTGCTTCTCCATCTCCCACTCCCCCTGCTTGTGTTCCCTCTCTCCCTGTGTCTTCTATCGATTAAATAAATAAAATCTTAAAAAAAAATTAATTTGGGTCTTCTGAAACTGGAAAGTGGAAATGTTAGTTTCCTTTTTAACAAAAGGATTCTTTTAGAAGATTTCTCAGGATCTTTCAGCTATAAACTTCTTCAAGTCAAATAAAAGTCATCATAGTTTCACAATAGAGTTGCTATAAATTCAACATTTTATTGGGCATCTCACAGAAGGCTCTATGTTTTTAAACATTTGAACTGAATTACATCCCTTTTTATTGTGAAATTGAAGCAACAGTTAAATGTTTATTCTTCCTCAACTGAAGCTGTTTCTTCTACTGGGTATTCATTAATTAGTCTGGATTAATCATCCAACATCAGTTTCAGAAGAGACAGAAGTCTAACTACGCTTCCGATATCTAAAACACAAAGAGACATCACATTTCTGGACTCAGCATAGGCCAGCTGATCTCAATCATCAGAAAGTGATAAAACGAGTTAGGGCATTCCAAAATTATACTCTACATCTATTCAGAAATTTGTTAGAGGGAGATGCAAGCTCATCATGTACTATTATCCCAAAAGAAGTTCTCCATTGTCAGAGAACACCACATGGGCCCACTGAGAACCCTACGTGGGAAGGCGCGCAGGTATGAAGGAAAGGGGACACCAAGGATGCCAGCCAGAGGGTCTTCATATCCTCAGAACCAAGTGCTGGTGTAGTTTTAGATTGTCACGTTACCCGGGATACATTCGGGGGAGATCAAGGTGAAGGGGGACAGAATCTGGAGAGGCAGGGATCCAACCTTTCACTACTTGATTTATCTCCAGCGCCATGCCTGGGCCTGTCTGCCCTCCCTGCTTCTACTGCTTGGCTCTGCGCTGCAGGAGGCTGGACCTGGGGGTGCGGGGAGACGGAGCCAGGGTTTCTCCCCCAAACCTGGCTTCTTTCTTTCTTGGCTCTGCTTTTCGGCAGCAGCTCCAGCTATGCTTGAAGTGGTTAAGGTTCCAGCTTCTAGTGGTAGCCCTGGGGTGGTGCAGGGGTGGCCCAGAAGAGGCAGTGGCTTCCAGCTGTCACTCATCTCTGGGTCACTCTGTGCCTTGCCCAGCTCTCAGCAGCACCACTCTCTGTTATCACCGATTCCCTGCATTAAATGTTCACTGTTGTAAGTACCGGAAGTGGTTTTGGTGCTCGGGTTGAACATACCGACTTCAAAATTTGTGTGTTCAACAAATTACTTTGTCCAGCTGAAGCAGGAAACCCACATACTTTAACACAATGAAATACTTTGTGTTTGCTAGGTTTCCACACCCCTTATTAGGATAAGTGACAACGGAAAAGGGCAATGTCCTGGTTCCTGATGTCAGCTCTGGGAATTTTTATGTCCATATACTGCAACACAAACAACTAACTCCATCACCTGGGTATAAATGCAGCAGAAAAAAGGTAGGCTCGAGTACATTTAGAGCCTCATACAAATAGAAAACTGGTAAAGGTCACTGAGAGCAGCCAAGGAGCAAGAACACTGGTAAAACTGTACAATATCTTCTAAATCTAAAGCCTTTGAATTTTTTAAATTGGAATTTTAAAGTATGTCTGCTGAGAGACAGCAGCAGAAAAATGTTCCCCTTTAGCCCCGAAGGCTGACCTCCAGCCTGCAGAGCTCTGATAAGGATCGAATACGTGCCGGTCACTACATTCTTAAAGGGTCTCATGACTGCCTGTACATCTCACCGATAGTTAACATCCAGCTGAATGATAAGCACTGGAGAAACGCTGCAGAAGTAGTTTATGAGTAGAAATTCACAGGGATTTATAATCTCATACTCCCTGCACAGACCCTCCACCTTGAGCACTAAGCACGTAACCAGCAGCTTCCTACAGCAAACACACACCTCTTCCTGCCGGGCCCCGTCCCAGTGCCTTTAGAGCAAATACAAATTCACTTTTCTTTGCCAAAGGTCTCGATCTGGAAATGTGTCCTCTTCCCCATTCTTGGCCTCAACCCGATCTGCATACAATCGCTGTAAATTACAACATCTCCTGCAATCCATTTTTTTTTCCCCACTATTTCCTTTCTACTCCCTTTCACAAAAGCTTAAGACTGCCTTCGGACAGAAACAAACAAAACTCTGTAGTCTCTGTTTACCCTCCAGCTAGTTCATTCCACTTTTCTCTCCTTCTTTAAAGGATATTTACTTAATGGCCACTTCCTCGCCTCTCACTCACTGAACAATCTATTGCCATGTGTGTCTTGCTCCATCAAGCCCACTCTGCTCACTAAGGTCAAAGGTCTCACTGCTCTTGAATATAATGAACACATTTCAGCTTTCATCTCCCTCAGCAGAGTGTAAACTTAGAGGAGCACGTCCTCTTCCCTGAAATCCACTCCAGCCTTTCTGACAACACTCGCTCCAGGTTTTCTCTTTCCACCAGGCCAGTTCTTCACCAGACCGTCAGATGCTGGGAGATAGACAGTGTTCTGTTCTAGGTCATCCCTCTTCCCCGCTATACTTTCTTCCTAGGAAACTTCACCCACGTGCATGGATTCAGTTACCATCATTAATCCGACCTCCAAATCCTCAGGTTAGAGCTGAAATCCTACTCTTGAGCCTCAGGAAGACACGGTAACACCACGTGCAGCTAAGGTTAGGAGGCTATGGTCTACAACTTGTCTTTTGCCAGGCAAACTCACATGGTCTTAGAGCAATTCTTTTAGGATTGTGTCCTGCAGAAATATTAGTAAGTGTGCAAAAAGATGCATATTTAAGAGTATGCTGTGGCATTATTTGTAATAGCAAAATACGTAAAACTTAAATGTCCATCAATGAGGGTAATGATTACCAATAATACATATCACTGTATATAGCCTTTAAGAAAGTACAGGTAATCACTTATACCATATGGTCCAATAAATATGCTTCTCAGTATTTCCCCAAAGGAGCTGAAAACTTTTTTTTCTTCAGTTTTGGGGTTTTTTTTTAAAGATTTTTTATTTATTTATTTGACAGAGATCACAAGTAGGCAGAGAGAGAGGCAGAGAGAGAGGAAGGGAAGCAGGCTCTCTGCCGAGCAGAAAGCCCGATGCGGGGCTCGATCCCAGGACTCTGGGATCATGACCTGAGCCGAAGGCAGAGGCTTAACCCACTGAGCCACCCAGGCACCCCTTCAGTTTTTTTTTTAAGATTTTTTTTTTTTTAATAATTTCTGCACCCAATGTGGGGCTCAAACTTACAATGCCAAGATCAAGAGTCCCATGGTCTATCACCTGGGCCCGCCTGGAGCCCCAAGGAGCTGAAAACTTATGTCCACACAAAAACCCGCAAACAGATGTTTAAAGCAGTTTTACTTGTAACTGCCAAAATACAGAAGCAAGAGAAATGTTCTGCAATGGGTGAACGAATAAACAGTAGTACTATCATTCAGTGATGAAAAGAAATGAATTTGCAGGCCGTGAAAAGACATGGAGGACCTTAAAATGCATGTGACAGTGTAAGAAGCCAATCTGACAAAGCTATGTGCTACCGTAGGGTTCCAAGTCTATGACATTCTGGAAAGGGCGAAACTGCGGAGGCAGGATAAACAGGAGTGGTTGCCAGGGTTTATGGCAGGGAAGGGGGATGAGTGAATGGAACACAGAGGGTGTTTAGGGCAACGAGACCACTCTATAGGACACACGTCACTATATGTTTGTCAAAACTCATACAACGTACAACACAAAGAGTAAACCCTAATGTAAACTGTGGACTTCAGCTGATCATAATGGATCAATACTGGCTTATCAATTGTATCCAAAGTATCCTATAATGCAAGATGTTAATAATATGGCAAATGGGAGGTGGGAGTAGGAGGGCAGATGGAAATTCTTTGTACTTTCTGCTCAATTTTTCTGTATACCAAAAACTGCTCCAAAAAGGTCTATTTAAAAAAAAAGAATGAGAAAAATGTAAGATACTGACAAGAGGGGAAGCTGGGTATGGGGTATGGGAGAAGGCTTTACATTATCTCTGCAATTTTTCTGTAAAGCTACAACTCTTCTAAAAAAGTTTTTATTTCTTTTTCAAAGATTTTATATATTTATTTGACAGACAGAGATCACAAGTAGACATAGAGAGAGGGTAGGGGAAGCAGGCTCCCCGCTGAGCAGAGGACTGATGTGGGGCTCGATCCCAGGACCCTGAGATCATGACCTGAGCCGAAGGCAGAGGCCCAACCCACTGGGCCACCCAGGCACCCAAAAAGTTTATTTTTAAAAAGAATGAGGAAGTCTATTATACAATAATAAAGATTTTTCAAGATAACCTAATGTTAATGTAAAAAACAAGCCACAGGATATTTTTAGAATGATTTAATTTATATGTATAAATTGTATGTTAAACAAATGATATAATTAAAAATTGGAATTAAAAAACATACGCACAGAAAGAACCCGAGGCCTTCCCACCAAACTTCAGCAGCGCTTACCTCCGCAGAGCCAGGCATGTGGGCGTGTGTGAGCAAGCTCCCTTGCGCTGGGATGCGTTGTGGGATTTTCACTTTCCGCATCATATGTTTAATAATCACAAGCGTATCACCCAATCATGTTTCTGGTAAAAAAAAATTCTTAAACCAAAAGAAGCCACCCAGAGCTCAAGTGCTGGTGAATAAATAAATACGAAGCATCCAGCCCAGGATGGGTGCTCAGAGCAGCAGCACGACTGCCACCGCTGATCTCAGTAAAGGCTGTGCCGCTCTTCTCAGCACCCAGAATGCCCACTTCGGTCACGAAGCCTCTGTTTAAAGAGAGTGCTCACGTCTGCGCGGCCTTTACCGTGTGACGCTGGGGGCCAGAGCTGGGTGTGGGGAACGCCTGCCTGCAGAGCTCCTGGAAATGGGAGGGAGCTTCTGAGTCAGCTGACTGGGGCTGCACATGGGGCAGGGCCCCCCCAAGGCAGTGCTGGTCCCAGGCCGGGACCTGCCTCCGTGCGAAGTCGCCCCTGGGGGCTCATCTAAACTTCCGTGTGAATGAATGGCCCCAGAGGCAGAAGAAAGCACTGCCAGCCTTCCAAAGAAACCAGGTATTACAGACAGTGAGCTAAATTCTACTGCGCTGGCTCTCCATTTTGATGGCATCTTAGAGTCCTGTGCGAGGTTTTAGGGAACTCTGATGCTCAGCATACACTGTGGGGCCCAGAGATAACGGTACAGAAATACCCCATCATGCAGTCAGACAAAGAGGGGATCTTTAAAACACACCAGTAGGTGAATCTAAGGATATGTTAACAATTTCTTGAAATTGTCTTTAAAAATAGTGCTCTAGGACAGAGAATTGGCAACCCCCCCCCAAAAAAATCCAACCCCCAAACCAAAAACCAAGGCTACAGCGGGGAATTCCTATGTTACTATCTTCATGTGGCCATTTTTCATTTCTGCTCCCATTAAAGCTTCAGAGTGGAGAGGGTGGACCTCAGGGGTGCCTGAATGGCGCAAATAAGAACCTACAAGATAACCCGCTTGTCTTTTTATATCTGATAGAATAATGTTTTGATCCACTAGTTTTGTGTTAGAAGTCAGCAGACTTCCATTTAATTTTATTTGTAACTTGATAAAGTGACTCAGTGAAGACTAAAAAAAAAACAATATATTAACATAGATGAGAGAAAAAGAGACATCGATAATTCCTTAAGAATCAGTTTACAGACTGTCAAAACCTGAGGAGGGGCGCCTGGGTGGCTCAGTGGGTTAAGCCTCTGCCTTCGGCTCAGGTCATGATCCCAGGGTCCTGGGATCGAGCCCCGCATCAGGCTCTCCGCTCAGTGGGGAGCCTGCCTCTCCCTCTCCCTGCCTCTCTGCCTATTTGTGATCTCTGTCTGTCAAATAAATAAAATCTTTAAAAAAAAAAGACAAAACAAACAAAAAACGTGAGGAGTAAGGTAAGGGTCAGTGGTATCATCTCTGTAAGTGCTTTGTTACGGTTCAGTTTTATGCTTTTGAAAGTTTTCTTTTCTGGATTTTTAAACCTAAAACTGGTTGTTATAATCTCTCTGAAAGTTCATAACGGCAAGTTAACATTAGTGATACAAATAAGCCTTTTACAAAACTTGGATTAGATTTTATCAGGTCTGATATTACCAGGTAGTAAATTAACTTCAGATTTTCTCAATTACTCTGCTACATTAACTAGCGGCGGTGTGTTTAATATTCTTCCCAGTACAGCTGGAAACGCACAGCTAAAATAACAGTGATAGTTTACACATTCCTAACTAGCAAAAAATAGTTCTGGGACTTTTTTTTTCTTTTAAATTAAGACAGGAGGGCTTCCACTTCCAGAAGATAATCTCTGCCTAGTTCTCCCCCCTGTCCCATAGAACAGAAAACCCTGCACATTATACAACAAACATAAGAAGACAGTGAAACGAAAGAAGAGGCAACCCAGTGGGGACGCTGAGATCTGAGGCACGATAAGGTGGTGAGCATCCTGGGCTTTCCTTTTGCCTCAGGTTTTCCAGAGGGGATACTGGAAAGCTAGCAACTCCAAAAAGCCAGTGCACTGAGACAAAACAAACAAACAAAAAGTAATAAGAAAAACCTCCCTTTAACCAGAGGTCCAGGAAAGTGGCAGCCTAGCAAGAAAGGAAACTTTCTGCCAATAATCTCAAAAAAACATAAACTGCCACAACTCACCCAATATGAAAGATAATGTAAATAGCTCTAAAGCCAGTGAAGAAATTGAGTTTGTAATTAATTTTGAAAAAGAAATCTCTAGGCCCCAATGGTTTCACTGGAGAATTCTACCAAACATTTAAATAAGAATGAGCACCAATTCTACACAAAATCTTTCAGAAAATAAAAGAGAAGGAACCTAAATCAGAGCAAAAGAAAACTGCAAAGCAGTGCCCATTAGGAATATAGATGCAGAAATCCTTGACAAGGTGTTGGCAAACATGGATCCAGCGGCTGCACGTACTCCCAGGATGCAAGGCTGAGTCAGTATTTGAAAGCCAATCAATATACCTCCCATTTTAACAGTTTAGAGAAAACATCTACATACTCACATCAACTGATGCGAAAATATACCTCAAGGGTTCAACACCCAACCAGGCATGATAAAAACTCCCAGAAAACTAGGACTGCACAGGGATTTCCTTAACTTGATAAAGAATGAACGCTTCCCCCCTAACGTTAGAAATAAGGTGGCGCGCCTGGGTGGCTCAGAGGGTTAAGCCTCTGCCTTTGGCTCAGGTCATGATCTCAGGGTCCTGGGATTGAGCCCTGCATTGGGCTCTTTGCTCAGCTGGGAGCCTGCTTCCCCCACCCCCACCCCGCCTGCCTCTCTGCCTACTTGTGATCTCTCTCTGTCAAATAAATAAATAAATTCTTTAAAAGAAAGAAAGAGAAGGCAAAAACTCGTACCATCACCAGTTTTACTCAAAATAGTGCTGGAAGTCCTAGCTAATGCAATAGGAACAGAATTGAAAACAGGAACTGAAATGCATGCAGATAGGAAAAGAAGAAATAAAACTGTCCCTATTTGCATATGACATAACAGTGTCTGTAGAGAATCTCGAGGGTGCTATAAAGCAATCCTCCTAGAATTGTAAATGAGCCCAGCAAAATCACAAGGTAAAAGATCAACATACAACAATGAAATGAACTGTAAGTCACACACCTTGTAAGGGATCAATATCCCAGATATAAAGAACTCCTAAAACTCAACAACAAAAGAACCCAAATAAGTTGACTCAAAAACAGGCAAAAGACATGAATAGACATTTCTCCAAAGATGACATACAGGTGGCCAATGATCATATGAAAAGATGCTCAACATCACTCGTCATTAGGGAAATGCAAATTGAAACCACAATAAAATACCATGTCCCACGCATTAAGATGGTCATTGTCAAAAACCCAGAAAACAGCAAGTGTCGGCAAGGATGTGGAGAAACTGGAATGCCTGCACCACTGCTGGTGGGGATGTAAAAGTGTGCCCTCTGGGAAAAACAGTATCAGTCGTTCCTCAAAAAAGTTAGAATTATTATATAATCCAGAACTCCATTTCTGGACATAGACCTCAAAAAATAGAAAGCAGGCTTTCAAAGAGATATCTGGAGGATACCCATGTTCATTGCAGCATTATTTAAACAGCCACAAGGTGGAAACAACCCAGGCGTCCGTGATGGTTGAATGGGTAAACAAAATATGGTCTCCCCGTACAATGGATATCATTCAACCTTAAAAAGAAATGAAGTTCTAACGCTACAACATGAATGAACCCTGAAGGCATGAATGAACCCAAAAGGACAAATAATGTATGATGCTACTCCTCTATGAAGGACTTAATCGTCAAATTCATAAAGACGGCAATTAGACTTGTGAGCTGAGAAAGGAATGGGAGCTATTGTTTAATAGATACAGAGTTTAGTTATGGGGCCATGAAAAAAGTTCTGAAGACGGATGGTGGTGATGGCTGCACAACAATGTGAATGTACTTAATGCACTGAATCACACTTTTTAAGTTCATGGATTGGAAGACTTTTGAGAAAAAT
Source organism: Lontra canadensis (assembly GCF_010015895.1). Lineage (NCBI taxonomy): Eukaryota > Metazoa > Chordata > Mammalia > Carnivora > Mustelidae > Lontra > Lontra canadensis. The sequence goes on along the minus strand of NW_022631073.1, from coordinate 9,572,807 downwards.
ATTAATTCTCTCCAAGCTGACACACAGATTTAACACAGCTCCTAACAAAATCTTCATAAGTATTTTTACGGATATAGGCAAGATTATTCTAAAATTTATACAGAAAGGCTGGGAGAGCTGAAACAACTCTGAAAAAGAATGAAGTTGGAGAAGAATCATTCTACCCAACTTCAAGGCTTGCTTCATAGTTCCAGCAATCAAGACTGTGTAGTATTTACAAGGGTGGACACACAGATCTGTGGAACAGGACAGAGGATCCGGAAACAGCACCGCACAAGTCCGGCCAACTGATTTTGACAAAAATGCCAAAGCAATTCGGTGGGGAAGAGCCTTTGTAACCAGCAGTTTGGGAGCAATTGGATATCCATAGGCAAAAAACTAAATCTTGATCTAAACTTTCCATCTTAAACAAAGGTTAACTCATGAATCATATGTTACATGTAAAAGTATAAAACTAACAGAATATCTCTGGTACCTAGGGCTTATTGAAGAGTTCTTAGGACATCAAAAGCATGATTCATAAAAGAAAAAGAAAAAAAATGATAAACTGGACAGCATCAAAATTAAAAACTTTTGCTTTGTGAAAACCAACAAAGGACAAAAAGACAAGTTACTGAGAACCTGTATTTAAAAAACATAAAGGTGGGCACCTGGCGGTCTCAGTTGGAAGAGCACGCGACTCTTTTTTTTTTAAAGATTTTATTTATTTATTTGACAGATCACAAGTAGGCAGAGAAGCGGGTGTGGGGTGGGGTGGGGTGGGAAGCAGGCTCCCCGCTGAGCAGAAAGCCTGAGGCAGGACTAGATCCCAGGACCCCAATCATGACCTGAGCTGAAGGCAGAGTCTTTAACCCTTTGAGTCACCCAGGCGCCCTGTGCATGCGACTCCTGATCTTGAGTGAATCTGAGCCCCACATTAGGTGTAGAAATTCCTCAAATAAATTTTAAAAACTTTACAAAAATAAAGTATATAAACAATTCTCGTAATGCAGCCATATAAAAACAAATAAGACATGGGGTGCATTTCACTGAAGGGAATATGCAGATGGCAAGTAAGCACATGAAAGGATGATCAACAGCTATTGGGGAAACACAAATTAAGACCATAGTTGGATACTGCTATCCACCTATCAGAACAGCTAAAACAAAAACAGTAACAAAACCAATGCTGGCAAGAATGTGAAGAAATATTGTCTTAAATACATGTTGGTGGTAATAGAAAATAATACAGCCATTCTGGAAAACAGTTTGGCAGCTTCGTAAGAAATTAAACATATATTTAACCCTACAACCTAGCAATTATACTCTTGGTCATTTATCCCAGAGAGATAAAAAATAAGTTTACATGAAAACCTGTGTAACAGATGTTTACAGCAGGTTTTTTGAGTGAGAGTCCTAAAATGGAAACTAACCAGATGTCCTTCAACAGGTAAATAATTAAACAAGCTATGGTACAACCACGGTCCATACCATGGACTACTTCTCAGCAGTAAGAAGGAATGGATTATTAATACATGAAGAAAGAGAGAGACACATACACGTATACTCCACCCGCCAACACCAACCCCTCACACATATAAAGAAGGAAAGAGGGAACTCACAAAGGAAATTTAGTAAAACATCTAGAACATCTTATGGGACCATGTCTTTGTAATTTAGTTATTTTAGCATAAAAATCCCTAGTAATCTGAGATTAGTGGTCAAAGGTAGTATATTTCAGGATTTTACTTATCTTCATAAGCAAAAACAAACTATAGCATTTTATGTACAAATTTAAAATATTTTCAGATTTTATTATATATTGTATCCTTTAAAATTATCTATCTGCTTTTGAAACTTAAGCTCAATTACTTTCTTCTACTTCTGGTTCAAAGTTCACACAATGCTATAAACCAAATACATTGATCAATAAAGCCAAAGTTCAATAAGTCTGATCTGACTTAATAAAGCAATAACTCATTGTGTTGACTTTTAATAATTTATTATTCAAGATGAGTAGGGGATTTATATGATTATTTCCTTAACTGAAAAAAATGACGGTATCAGGATCTTTCATTACATACTGCAATTAAGAGCAATCTCAAAATGAGACTTTACACATTCACTGTTTTAAAGAAACTTGAATGAATTAATGAACAGATGTCTAAAACTTCTTAACCATAAAAAACTCAAGTCTAGGCGCCTGGGTGGCACAGTCAGTTAAGCATCTGGCTCTTGGTTCAGGCTCAGGTCATGACATCATGGTGGTGGGATTGAGCCCCGTGTTGGCTTTGTGCTCAGGGTGGCATCTGCTTGAGATTCTCTCTCTGGCTTCCTCTGTCCCTCCTACTTACGCTCTAAATAAATAAATAAATCTTACAACAAACAAACACAACTCAAGTCTCAGAGCTAACCAGGATATCTGTAAGAATGACACTTGCCTCACTGAAGCTCGCAAAAAAATTTAAATAAAGAAACATGTAATACTAGCAAATGAAACTGAGGCTGTCAGAGAAAAATAAAGCAATCAGAACAAAACGTCAAATTAGGTCCCTCAAAAATCCTCATAAAGGGCTCAGATAAGTGAAGGCCATCTCTCTCCACTGTTAAGTAGTGATTATTATTTTTTAAATTTTATTTATTTATTTGAGAGAGAGTGCGCACAAGTTGTAGGGAGGGGCAGAGACAAAGGGAGGAAGCAGGCTACCCACTGAGTAGGGAGCTCGACGCAGGGCTCAATCCCAGGGTCCTGGGATCACAACCTGAGGACCTGAGCGGAAGGCAGACACTTAATTGACTGAGCCACCCAGATGCCCCTGATTTTTCTGAATATCAAGATAAAGACAATCTGCGGGTCTCGAACCATGCTTAATGCAAACAGAGGCACTGTTTACCTAGGAAGAAAGGCCAGAAGAAGCTCTGCTTCTGGCCCCAGATTCACCAGCCATGAACAACCCAGCTATCCTACAATCCTAAAGCTTTTTCATACTCAAAACACACTTTAGATTTTTTTAAAAAAGATTTTATTTATTTATTTGACAAAGATCACAAGTAGGCAGAGAGGCAGGCAGGGAGAGAGGAGGAAGCAGGCTCCCTGCCAAGCAGAGAGCCCAATGTGGGGCTCGATCCCAGGACCCTGGGACCATGACCTGAGCCAAAGCCAGAGGCTTTAACCCACTGAGCCACCCAGGTGCCCCTAGATTTTATTTTTAATCCCAAACAATGGTGGGAATGCAAAGGCCAGTGAACGGAGTTAATGGCCATAATCAAAGTTTCCAAGATCTTTTATGCAAATTAGAGAAAATCTACTTTTTTTTTTTTAAATCCTCACCCCATCCATCCCTGGGATCTAAGCCTGCAAGGTCTGATGGAAGCCAAAGTGGTGAGAAGAAAGTGAAACTCTTACATCCTTTTTTAAAAATGCAAAGATTTGCATTTCTGTGGATACTGCATATCCATTTCTAATAATTTTTTAAAATGTTCTCACAATTCAGAGACTAAAATGGAATGAGCAATAAATTCAATACTTAAGAAAAATTAGCAATGAGGAAAATGCATGCAGCATTTTTTTCTACTTTGGCCAACTTTGCCTGGAAAAATGCAATTTAAAACCTCAGCGATTTTGTCCCTGTAAGCCAGCTTACTGTCAACTGAGTTTTTCCTTTTCTTATAACCACTTAAAAACGGAGCTTTCCTCCACCCAGCTTCACCGAGATAAACCTGACAAGTATTAGGATCGTGCACATGTAGTGTGTACATTGTGGTATCTGGATACACGTACACACTGTGAAATGATTATCACCGTCAAGCTAATTAACACATCTATCAAAAGTGATTTTTCATGCAGAAAAAGCCTTTTATAGGAAGAGCATTCTGGTTGCGTTCTGCCATTTTCTCTGTGGGTAGCCTAACCAACCTGATGGTAAACTCCCCAAGGTTGGGAAGCAAGTCTTGTACTTCTCGGCTGGGGGCCCAGGTACCACATTCCCGAGATGCTGGGGATGCGGAGACCCACGCGGCGCAGTGCAGAGCGGGCATCCCGTCAGTGTCTGCGGTTCCTGGGGCTCATCTTTCTCCCACTCTAATTAATAGACAAGCAACAGAAGACAGATCTTCAGAGCAACTACCCCGCTTTCATCCACTTTCTTGTTAATTAGTACCTCATGTTTATTACTCAGTGTCTGAATTCTCCAATTAAATCATTCTTGGATTGTTTTGTTTCTAAATGTGTAATAAATATTGAAATTAATCAGGTCACAAAAGCTTTAAATTGTGTTCTGTGCTAATCCATTTTTAGAACAAGAATGGTATCTGGCATCTTCATAAAATTCCCATTAATTAACCACAGTAAATTGTACAGAAATGATGTTAACTGCAAACAACCCATCAAACATGCCCTAGGTTTATCTGGAATGAAACGCTGTGTCTCATGCTTCATATCCTAATCTAGTCTATGTCTGCTTCTCCAGAGAGACTAAGAATTCTAGAAACAAAGAAACTGTGTGGGGAGTACCCATGCTCCAGACCTTTTATGAACTGGCAGAACTGAACTGATGATTTGTACAGAGAGAGGAGTCTGGGCCCGAACCCGACAGTGAGCCACAGCCAAAGTGAACGGCGTAAGCAGCATTTAAGGATACTTCTGAGTCAGCCACGAGCTACGAGTTGCTTTGCTACTGCTCAAAGGCCCCGATGGTCACTGGTCCCTAATCCAGTGAGCATAACCTATACCTGAGTGTTTGATTCTACTGTCTTTGGATACTAGATCAGAACCCGCAATCCACTTTCGGAAAGCAAACTCCCTTTCCCGAGGTGATCAACGAAGGCATGAAACCAAATCAGTTTTGCTGTCTGTTGCTCAGAGGAAGAAATGTTTTCTTTGACCCTCGGAGAGCCACGCAGGTTCGCTGTTTTTGCTTTAATCTCACTACATCCTTCCACCCATCTTGTGCTAGCGGGCTGGGGGACTCGTCTGTGCACTTCCAGAGCTTCTGCTGTGCTCTCACTGGGTCACATTTGCTTATGATGAAATCCATTTGTTACTTGCTGACTCAGATCTCCCCAAGTGACTTAATGCTCTTGGTTCTCATGTTCTTCACAGTGCACTGAAAAGCTCCACTTTGAAGTAAAATGTTTTAAGAATGAAAATGTGTGCACTATAATAACAACATTAAAACTCCTTTCTTGTCATTAAATAAATTAACCAGCAACCAAATGAGTTAAGGCAAAATTTCACCATCGATACATAGAACCTCTGAACAACAGAAAAATTCTCTTTTGTTCAGGCCACATTTCAGACTCTCTCCTGTGTTCTTCATCAGCTCTGACGGGTCTGACACAGAAACTGAGTTTTTGTCTTCCTGTTGCTCAGCCACAAGATTTATTCACAAGCCCCCAAACTTGAGACTTTCTAAATTCCAGTTTTTTTAAAGTTTAAAATAAATCTCTAAGAAATCTTCCTGTATCCCCACTACTTCTTTTTCTCCTCCTCCTCTTCCTTTTTTTATTTTTTATTTTTTTTAGATTTTTATTTATTTATTTGACAGAGAGAGAGAAACAGCAAGAGAGGGAACACAAGCAGGGGGAGAGGGAGAAGCAGGCTTTCCGACGAGCAGAGAGCTCGATCCCAGGACCCCGGGATCATGACCCGAGCAGAAGGCAGATACTCAACAACTGAGCTACCCAGACACCCCCAATTACTTTTTTTCTAAGACCTGAAATTGTTATAGAACTTTTGAGGGCAACAACACAAGATGACAGAATCAGAGGCCTTTTATAGAACAGTGTTGCTCGGTCCTTTGAATCCAAACATGTTTCTGTTACATATTTTTTAAAAATCTCAACTATTCCTTTAATGTATTTTGAAAAACAAAATAAATAAGTATGGTGACTAAAAATGAATAAAGCAGTGTTACAAAGCACTGTATTTTTAGTCCATACACACTCCTTCTCTTGAGAACAAATTTGTTTTAAAAAAATACAAGCTGATACTTAAATAAGTCTGAACTGCATGGGTCCACATATACACAGATTTTTTCTTTTTGATAAATACAGTACACAACTGTGAATGTATTTTCTATTCCTTATGATTTTCTTAATATTTTTTCTAGCTGACTTTGTTGTAAGAATAGACTGTACAATACATATATAACAGAACAATTATGTGCTGTTTATGTTATTGGTATGGCCAATGGTAGGCTCTTACTAGCTAAGTTTTGGGGGAGTCTGAAGTTAACGCTGATTTTCAACTGCATGGGGGGCGGGTAGGTACTCATAATTCCTGTTGTTTGAGGGTTCAGAAGTGTGCAGTTAAGAAAAGAATGGCGACAGTTTGTAGTGAAAGCCAGGTCTATGGTTCTAAAATTACCTCTAGCACCACTGGCAAACCAGAAAGTGCTCATAAACTGAAAGATCCCTTCTGATTTTCCTTGCTTTCTTCAATGCAGTTTGAGTGCTTCAAGAACAAGTTCGAAACGCCGGGAGGGTGTGGGTGGCTCAGGTGGTTAAGCATCTGACTCCTGATTTCAGCTTAGCTCATGATCTCAGGGTTATGAGATCGAGCCCTATATTGGGCTCTGCATTGGGCACGGAGCCTGCTTGTGATTTTCCCTCTCCCTGTCCCTTGCCTTTCTCTCTCTTTCTAAAAGGAAGGAAGGAAGGAAGGAAGGAAGGAAGGAAGGAAGGAAGGAAGGAAGGGAGGGAGGAAGAAAAAAGTCTCCTATTCAAAACTCCTCATTTTTAAAATGACAATGTAACACAATAACTGATTAGCCGCATTGCGGAAGAGCCTTGGTTTTGTCAAGATTCGCAGTGATGGATTTAACAACAGGGTGTTTTTCAAAAGACATTAAGAAATAGAGTTCAATTTATAATCACTTTTCTGAAAACAGTATTGTATTTTATAGAACAAGGATCACTCAAATTTCGTGAACTAGCTCAAATCCACTATTTACACTGAGTCAGTACATCACAGCACCTAATCCCTCCTGCTCCCCATACCCTCTAATTTCGTCAACTTGAAAGGAAGGTTTTCTGGTTTAATTCCCAGTTTTGAGGCACTACCTGGCATCACTTTAAGATGCGTATCAAAGCTCCCACGTGGACAATAATTCACTTCAGGCTGCTAAGGCCTATACAGACAGCAGGTGGAAAAAATGCCGAGGAGAAGTTCAAATCGTACTAGTGTCGTCCCCGAGCCCTCCCAGGCGCCTGCAGAGCGGGCGTCCATCAACAGCTGCTACACTTATAACTGACTCTTCGAAGAGACAGATCTTCTTTATGAAGGGACTTAACTCAGATCTGAATGTGAAATGAGAACCGAGATCCTGACGCCAAGGCTTAGACCACCGCAGTAACTGCTGTTGTCTGCTCAAAGAAACAATCGATGCGATTTAACATTAAGTAAGCAATAAAGAAATTAAAAGAGGAAAACACAAATGGCATTTATTTAAGTTTTCTCTAGCACACTCAACTCATGTTTACTTAAAGTAAAATACTTTTTAGGGATGCCTGGGTGGCTCAGTCAGTTAAACAACCGACTCTTGGTTTTTGCTCAGGTCCTGATCTCGTGGGTTGTGAGATCAAGCCTCATGTCGGGCTCTGAGCTCAGTGGGAGTCTGATTGGATATTCTCTCCCTCTGCCCCTTCCCACACTCACACTTACTCTCTCTCTCAAATAAATAAAATCTTAAAAAACACACATATGAAATAAAATCTTTAAAAACACACATATATATAAAATATGTGTTTAAAAACACATATATATGTGTGTTTTACATATATGTTTTTAAAGATTTTATTTATTTGAGAGATATAGAGAGAGATCACAAGTAGGCAGAGAGGCAGGCAGAGTTGGGGGGAAAGCAGGCTCCCCACTGACAAGAGAGCCCGATGCAGGGCTCGATCCTAGGACCTTGAGATCATGACCTGAGCTGAAGGCAGAGGCTTAACCCACTGAACCACCCAGGTGCCTCTAAAAATATATATTTTTTAAAAGGCATCTTTGAGGGGGCACCTAGATGGTTTGGTCAGTTAAGTGTCCAACTCTTGATTTTGGCTCAGGTCATGATCTCAGGGTCACGAGATCAAGTCCCACACTGAGCTCCGTGCTCAGTGGGGAGTCTGCTTGAGATACTCTCTCTCCCTCTCCTCCCCATATGTATGCTCTCTCTCTCAAATAAATAAATCATAAATACATAAATAAGTAAGTAAATACATGGCATTTTTGCATAATAAAATCAATGGACATAGTATTTCAGTCCAGGGTTTGTCAGGGGACATAAGCCTATATGGTCACTTCTTTCTCCAAAGGCAGACACATCTGGAGAATCCAGATGCTTGGTAGACAAAGATAGTTACATTACAAGCAAAACAAAAGTGAGGAGTTATTTTAAAAATTAGGCATGCAATTATTGTAGAGTTTGCTAAAATACATGATAAACAATGAGATTATTTATGACACCACATAATACAATTTGGTTTCATTTTGGACAGTTTTCAGTTAATTATCTAGCTAGGAACATAATCTTTGGCATACCTAACCAGTAAAATTACAAATTTAGGCTGTAGTAAAATATAAAAAGGTCAGAATCTTGACCAAGACAGTAGACCACTTATAAGAACAGAAAGATCTGTGCTAACTCTGTCTGTATCTGCAGCAGCAGAAGAGAGAAAAAGAACCAGTTTGTCACTTTGCCGATAAACAAGTGACTTCTCTTACACAGGGCCCATATATACATGTGGATACACAGAATAAAACACAAAATGAAAACCGTGTGCAAAACTGCTGTCTTGGTTATCAGTATCACTGGAATTAAGAAACAGAGAGAGGCCTGTCAGCCACAGACCAGTTCAAACTTGTACTAGTTTTTCCTGCCTGTAGCCTAGTTCTCACCTATACTTTCCTCATGCTTTTGATGATTGCGCCCATTATTTCAATCAGGCAAGTTTCATCAGACAGGCTCAAAATATCCATCTAGACCCCCCACACGAAGCTGTCTAGGGTAATAACTGGTCATTCAGGGCAGTAATGTGGCTGTGGTGGGCATGTTCCCTGGTCTGACCTCAGTGTTCAGGGACCCACCACACACCGATAACACCCACTGGTCACGGTCGCAAAGGACTCTCGATAACCACAACAGTGTGATGTCTACAGAGTAATTTAAAGAAGTCTTCCCAACGACAGATATACTCTAAGATGCCTGCCCATCCCAGCCCCTTTCTAATACTCATCAGTTGTTAGCCTCATGAATATGGATTTAGAACAATAGGGTCAGTGTGGGGCTGAAATAAGCATTTAGCACAATGCACGGACCAACAAATACTCATCACAGCACTCGCTGCTACCATGGCTCCGTCTCCCAGATCAGGAGTGGAGCACAGCTGGAGCAAGAATCCAGGGCTTCTCCCCTCCCTCCTCGTCTCTCGGTTGTAGAACAAATAAAAAAATACTGGAGTGTATCACATGAGCAAAGAGGAGCACTGTTCAGCACTTTTGTTTCAGCTCTGTGTTTGTGAGAAATGTGCAAATGGGTACAGTCACGGAGGAAAATCCATTTCTTATGGTGGACCACATCCAAGAGTTCGGAAAACACTTCCCTAAACTACTTGGCCTCACCTGAAACTACAGTTTGAATCTTCTGGTGTCAACAGTGGGAACAGGGAAGGTGGGTGAAAAGAACACAGTGTAGCCGTGTAGTGAAATCCAGCAGGATTACAGCAAATGCTACAACGTCAATACGGCAAATGCTATAATGTCAATACGGTGCATAGTAGTTGGTGCTTCAGAACCACATAGCTTACATTTATGGAATGCGTTCTAGTTGTTGTTTTTTTTTTTTTTTTTTTTTAAGATTTTCAATTACTTGACAGAGAGAGAGATCACAAATAGGCAGAGAGGCAGGCAGAGAGAGAGAGGGGAGGAAGCAGGCTCCTTGCAGAGCAGAGAGCCCGACACGGGGCTCAATCCCAGGACCCTGGGATCATGACCTGAGCCAAAGGCAGAGGCTTTAACCCACTGAGCCACCCAGGCGCCCCTGCGTTCTAGTTTTTAAGCAGTGTGATCCTCACAACAAATCTTAAAACATTTGGAGGTCACAAAACATACCTTCTCTGAGTGTTGAGTTTTAGAAGATCTTTATATATACTGGACACTAAGCCTTTATTGGATATGTCATTTGCAAATATCTTCTCCCATTCTGTAGATTGCCTGTGAGTTTTGCTGATTGTTTCCCTTGCTTACAGAAGCTTTTATTTTGATAAAATCGATACTTATATTTACTTTTGTCTTCCTTGCCTTGGGAGGCATCTAGAAAGAAGCTGCTATGGCCAATGTCAAAGAAGTTATTGCCTCTGTTCTCTTCTAGGATTTTTATGGTTTCAGGTCTCACATTTATGTCTTTAATCCATTTTGAAATTATCTTTGTGTATGTTGGCGGGAAGGCAAACTAGTGCAGCCACTCTGGAAAACAGTACAGAGGCCCCTCAAAAACAGAACTAAAAATGGTTCCTTAAAAATAGAACTACTACTCTATGATCAAGCAATTGCACTACTCCGTATTTATCCAAAGAAAACAAAAATACTAATTCAAAGGGATACATGCACCCCAATGTTTATAGCAGTATGATCTACAATAGCTGAACTGTGGAAACAGCCCAAGTGTCCATCAACTGATGAGTGGATAAAGAAAACTCTGTGTGTGTGTGTGTGTGTGTGTGTGTGTGTGTGTGTTTTACTCAGCCATTTTTAGTATATGTGCTGCCGAAGCAAGCACACGTGTTTTACTCAGCCATAAAAAAGAACGCAATCTTGTTATTTGCAATGACACGGATGGAGTTAGAGGGTATCATGCTAACCAAGTAAGTCTGAGGAAGACAAATACTATACGACTTCACTCGTATGTGGAATTTTAGAAACAAAATAAACAAGTAAAGGGAAAAAAAAAGAGAGGCAAACGAAGAAAAAGATTCTTAACTATAGAGAACAACTGATGATTACCAGAGGGGGGGTGGGTGGGGGGAGATGGGTGAAAACAGGTGATTAAAGAGGGCACTTGTGATGGGCACTGGGTGATGGGAAGTGCTGAATCACACTGTTTACCTGAAACTAATATAACACTGTATGTTAACATTGGGAATTTAAATAAAAACTTAAAAAAATAAATAAAAAACCCGTACTAGGATTCTTAACTTTATGTAGTCTGAATTTCCCACTTCACAGATATGAAACAGAGGCTGAGAACTTGTGACCTGCCTGAAGTCACAAAACTAATGTGTGACAAAACCAGAACCTTTGTCTTAATATCTCTACTTTAAATATGTTACTTGGCATTCACACTCCAGTTGCCTCCTCTTCTATGGTAGTAATGGTTAAGTATTAAATACAAAGTTAATAGACTGATTTTGGAAGTTGTTCATGAAAAATCAGAAAATGCTATCAAAGATACTAAAAATTCAACTGAATATTGTATTACTCAACTCTTAATTTGAATGATCCTAAGAACACGACAATGTAGTCAGTTTGTTGGTCAATATGACAATACCATCAGTTCAAAGATCTTTAGAGCTAGTTAGGAATCAATGACATATTTTTTTTAAAAAGATTTTATTTATTTGAAAGAGAGAGACAGAGAGAGAGCATGAGAGGGGGGAGGGTCAGAGGGAGAAGCAGATTCCCTGCTGAGCAGGGAGCCCAATGCGGGACTCAATCCTGGGACTCCAGGATCATGACCTGAGCCAAAGGCAGTTGCTTAACCAACTAAGCCACCCAGGCGCCCCCAAATCAATGACATATCTTAAGACCTAAATGCAATGCACACGACAATCAAGATATAATCTTTGGGGCTTAAGCAATGCAAACTGCAATGAGCAGACAAGAAATTTGCTAAGGAAACACTTGGTCATGGGCTATGTGTCCATTTCTTTGGGATACGGTGTCCCTGAAATGGCACTATATAGCTCTGGTGTGTCTTACAACCTGGAAAAACTGAATTAAGAAGGAAAATGTTTGAGAATAAATACTATGGTACTAATAATGGTGTTGAGGAATCTGAGCATATTTGCTATTTTTGGTACTTATAATATTTGATTGACCCGGGTCCATTAGAATAATAAACAGATTGCTCTCATGATCTCATCTGTCACCTTGACAAACATTCAATCTTCAGTCCATGAATGTGGCAAATCTCTCCATTTTTTAGGTCTCTGAAGAATGTTTTGTAGTTCCCAGACTTGCAGGAGTCTTGATAAATATATATATATATATATATATATATATATATATATATATATCTATCTAAGTAATGAATATCTTTTATGCTACTGTAGATTTTTTTAAAAAAATTCATTTTCTAATTGTTTGCTGCTAGTAGGTTAAAAATTCAATTGATTTTTGTATATTAGCCTCACATCCTGCTATCTTGCTAAAATTTACTTACTAGTTCTAGTAGTTGATTAGCATACTTCTGAAAATTTTCGACGTAAACAATACTTTTTGTCTCCAACAGGAAATGCATAGTTAAATAACTGATTAAGACTTGTTACTTCCAAACTAAGTAAAAATTTAGGTTCATCACCTCTATAAATGTATTACATTTATATGGAATTTTATTTTAGTCTTTTTTTTTTTTTTTTAAGATTTATTTGAGGGGCACCTGGGTGGCTCAGTGGGTTAAAGCCTCTGCCTTTGGCTCAGGTCATGATCCCAGAGTCCTGGGATCAAGCCCCTCATTGGGCTCTCTGCTCAGCAAGGAGTCTGCTTCCTCCTCTTTCTCTGCCTGCTTCTCCGCCTACTTGTGATCTCTGTCAAATAAATAAATAAAATCTTTAAAAAAAAAAAAAGATTTTATTTATTTGAGAGAATGAGAGACAGTATGAGTAGTGGGGAGGGACAGAGGGAGAGGGAAAAGCAGGCTCCCCACTGAGCATGGAGCCCGATGTGGGACTTGACCTCAGGACCCTGGGATCATGACCTAAGCTGAAGGCAGATGCTTAACGGCTGAGCCACCCAGGCACCCCCATTTATATGAGTATTTTAACAGACAACTGAATTATAGGGAAACAGATTACATTACATTTATAAAAGAAGTTTTAAAATGTTGAAAGAGATTTAGTCAGCATTTTATAAATACAATCAAACATTATTCAAAAGCCCCTTAAAAAAACGATTGCTAAAATGTACAAAACTTGCACACTGAAAACAAGATTTATAATCTGAGTTTAAATGTCTAAAGAAGGAACAGATGTTATTTTAATAAACTATCACTGTAATGAACAATAAGTTCTGAAATTAAAGTGAACCTTGGCATTGTCTTTCTTGCAAACAAAAATCATGCTCACAGGCACCTAAAACTTACTCTTCAACAGCTGATACCATTATACCCACAAACTTGAAAACCTACTACATAAATCTTTAAAAGCTGAGATAAACCAGTCTTCAAAAATTCCAAGTGGTCATTTATTAGTGGGTTATGAATCAATGTAGTGGGTCAGGACAGCCTTTTTTTTTTTTTTTTTATAAAATAGCAAAGCAAATGGAATATATCACATCTAATGAGGATAAACCTTATTTCATGAAACTTTGGTTTCAACTGCATATCTATACGGACAGACACAACACTTGCACACAGGCACATGTACAAGGGCTGTGCGCTAGGTGGAGATACAAATTGTATTTTTCCTATGGGTTGTAGTTAAAACTGTGAAAAAAACAAAGACAGTTGTCCTCAACATCACTATCTACACAATATGAGATTTTTCTAAAAAACGGTACACTCTCTATTCTCTGTCACTTACAGATGCCCGGGAGGCACTCCCCGCCGCCCCGTGTTTACATTACTGGGGGCTATAGCAGCCTGAGAATTATCTGGTAAATGAAAAGGGGCTTCATTCAAGGACATCAGCGCTCCTATATCTAATGGCACCAAGGAATGGAAATCTCTGGCAGGTCCGTCTCTGCTGCACCACCATGTGGTACTGGCCGCGGCTGTCGTCCTGGTTGCGTCAGTCTTCCTCAGTAAGCCTACCTTCATTCTACTTCAGCTCCCCAAACCCCAGGCCACAGCCTGACATGCCTCTGGAACTATAAAACCAGACACTCCTTCTTCTCTGGATGCCATTTCGTATCCTTGATGGGTTCAGTGAGCCCGTCACCCGGTTTTCAGAGACGACCAGTCCTGTGACCCCTTCTATGACGTTTTGCTCCATTTGTCCTAGCTTTGGTTCCTTTCTAACTGACTTCAGATGCTATTACCATATTTCAACCATTTCCCTGACAACAGCTTTAAATTCTTGCCCTTTCACGGCAACGAACAGCCTGACGAGACGACTGTCTGCCTTCTCCAGGCTAGAGATTCTCCATCTACACAATCACCCTCGCTGATTTTTTAAGTTTTATTTAAGTAATCTCTACCCCCCAATACAGGACTCGAACTCATGACCCTGAGATCAAGAGGCACATGCTCTTCTGACAGAGCCAGCCCGGCCCCCGCACCCTCGCCGATTTGGACGAGGACTGGCAACTCACTCTGTCTCCTGTTCTTCTTGTCCTGCCACCACCCCTGTCACTAGTACCTATTTTGAATGGAAAACAAAAGGCATCAGAAGAGAAAGCTTTCAACCTGCTGCCACCACACCGATCCAATCACCCTCACCGCACTGAGCCTTTCCTCACTCTCTCCTACAACAGACGAAGGGTCCTTACTCTCTAAGGCTCATCTTCCCATCTGTGTGCTTGGCTCTTCTTGTGCTTCATGCCAGAGACCTGGACATACCGGTTTCCAGCCCCTTCTGTCACTGTTACACCTCCCCTGCCCGAACTCCTCCAGTCTCTCTCAGTTCTGAAGGCCTTCGGTCTTCAGATTTACCTTTCTGACGAGCGTCTTCAAAATTCAGATTACGTCACCTTCTTCACTTGAACCTCGTTGTTTGTTTTTCAAGATTTTACTTGAGAGAGAGTGGGGGGTGGTGACAGGAGCAGGGGAGGGAGAGAGGCCGAGGGAGAAGCAGGGAGCTCAGTGTGGGGCCTGGTCTCAGGACCCGAGCCGGAGGCAGAGGCCTAAGCAGGCGCCCCCTCTCAGCTTCCAAGCCCCGACGCGGCTGCTTCCCCGCCGGGCTGAGACCGTTCTTGCCGAGCGGCTCCAAAGGTGCTTCTCAAGCCCTGTCAGCAGAATCAGACGCTGCTACTGCCCCCTCTTCTTGAACACGCTTCTTGTGACTTCCAGGACTCTACACTCTCTTGGCTTCTCCTGACGTCTCTGGCCTCTAGTGTGGATCCTCATCTATTCGGTCGCTCCATGGTGGCTGCCTCGGGGTTCTCGCCTCAGACCACTGCTCTTCACTGCAAGCAGCCGCACGCACTCGTCAGGCTCCTTCGCACGTTCTAACGCCGCCTTCCCAGGCCCTTCATCAGCGTCAGGTCTGTGTCCAACTGTCTCCCCGACACCTCTGTTCATGTCTCCAAACACCCTCAACCCAACGTGTCCAGGCTGAGCTCACCGTCCCTCTCCTCCCCCGGATCTGCTGCTCCTTCCGTGTTCCTCCGGTCAGAAATGAAGAGTCAGCCTTAATTCTGTTCCTGTCGGGCTTGACCACTCTCTTCCCTCACCCTCACCATATACAATTAACCGGCCAGTTCTGTGTGCCCCGCCTCCTGAATACCCTAGCATGTGTTCACTCCTGTCCCAGTCCCAGCTGTCACCACCCTGGTCCAGGCCACCATCATCCTTTGCTTAGAGGACCCCACACAAACCCTCCAGATCAGTGTCCCCACCTCCAGTCTTAATTGAGTCCTGGTCGTTCTCCGCATGTACAATAGAAATGACAGAACTGCTGATGTTACTCTGGTGCTTAAAAACCTTCCCTGGCCTTCCAGTATGTTGAAGAGAAATCTTGAAGTCCTTATAATGATAGAGCAACGCTCTTCACCAGCCAGCTGCCTCTCTCCCACCAAGCCCAGCACCCCCGGCCAAACTCTCGCTGTGCTCCCTGCACCGCAGCGCCCCCTCCCCGACCCGGGCCTTCTAAATAAGCCCTTCTCTCTTCTGGAAGCTCTTGCGTGTCCCCGCCCTTTAAAAATTCCAACAGATCACTTCATCCAAGAAGCACTCCCTGCCCTCCCGTGTCCAAAACCGGACTGAGGATCCCCTGACGGGAACTAACTGCTTTTATCTCCCCCAGTATGCCACTTACACGCTTCACTGAGCCTGCCGGGGACCTGTCGGCGTCCTCTGCTGAGCTCTCGGGCGGCTGGGAGGACTAATTTACATCATCCTCATGAAGCATAATACTGGGCTGGATAAACATGTGTTGAATGAATGATTTTATGAATTCTTCCCACTTCTGATTCTAATTCTTGGCTGGCTCCTCCAAGTATTTCAAATTAGACTAGACCTTTTTTTTGTTTTTTTAATCCACTACTTTCTCCTGTTTGTGGTCCTTACTCTGCGTGTCCCAATGCCACGGACATGGTCAGCTGACACTAGGGATATGCCGTCTCAATACTTCTTCTACATCAGACACTGCCTGGGCATTGCCTCTCATCCCCCGGGCCTCGTCTCTGACTCATGCCATGACTAACGTGCACAGTTCTGTGAAGGGGAGTTGGGCAAGGTCTGTCTTGCTTCCCGCCTTTCCGATGTAGCAGCCTGATCTCCACTCGGACATGTGCAAATGCACAGCGAAGAGACATTAACACCCAGTGAGACCATCATCAGCCAGGGGACCGAGAAAGCCAGGGGACATAGGTCTTCCTGAGGTCCTTCAGGCAGCCAATTCTGAGACATCCCTGAGGGTTTCTCAAGGGGCTGCAGTGCAGTCATGTTAGTGCTGATCCGCACCGTGAGCACCCACCATTCTGTTATCTCTCCCTCTTCCCTTCACTAGTTCACTGTCTCTGGTCTCCACTCCTGCTCCCCGGAACGCAAGCCCATGTTTCAGGATCTGCTTCTGGAGGGAAAGCAGGCTAAATAACTCTTCAGCATCACAATTTTTACTCTTGTTTTCTTATTTTGATAGGGGTTGGTAAAACAGGTAGCTTTACTTCTTTCCCGGTTGTCAACATGTCCTTCCTATTTTCAGACAAATTTCACTTTGTTATCATTGAACACTCCACAGCACGAACAAGTTAAGTCTCCCATCAATGATGTCCATTTCAAATGAATGGCAGCTAGGAAAATACATTTCTTACAAGAACAGGAATTCAACCCCAGTTTCCATGTTTATATCAAAAACATTTTGCTAGCATCACATAAAAGAACACTTATAAAATAAACAGACCTTCTCATACCTTCACTTTATAGCTTGCTTATTTTTCTGCTCAGAGACTGAATCTTAACAGACACAAAAGAGAATCTAAACAGTTTAAAAATACCTTTCAGACAAAGGCAGAGACTTCATTCTTATATTGAAGCTGGGTGTGAATGACATAAGAAACTTTGGATTATTATGTTTGTCTTTGGGTCACTTCCTCCAACAGCTAGTAGACACAGTATTATGACTAGCAAATGATGCAAGTTCTGAAATATACCACCAAAATATAGCACCGAGTACCCTTCAACAATTTTTTTCAATTAAGCTAATGATTCATGCTCTGTTACTACAGAGGCACAAGTTAAACCAAGAATACTTACTGATAATTTGCAAGGTTGAAAAATGTTCAGTTAATTGCACATTACTTGGGGCTGATGATAAGCTTGACTGACATCCTGGGATATGATCTTTTGCCCTTTCTTTACTTATTTAATCTTTAATCATTCCATCATTTGTCAGAGATCATTTATTGGCTAAGCAAAGTTTATAAATTCTCTTTTAGCAAAGTTTTTGAATTTTTAAAATTTGTTTAAAACCAGAACGCACAGAAATCATCAATGCTTAAGGAATTTCAGTGCTTTTGGGGTAGTAATAAATTTTTACTTTCATTACAATAAAGTATCCTTGTGAAGGGGTTATGTGTCTTCTCAAAATTTTCTAAGGTACCTGGGTCAGAGTATTAAAAGAATTCTACTATTATCATGCATCAGCGATAGTAATATTATTTTTATAAAAAAGCATGTGAAATCCATGCCTCCCAGCTCTGATATGTTAAGTATATTCTCCATTTATAATATATGTAATGCCTAGAATTAAGATGCCACAAAGCTCCCTAACAAATAAAAACAAGTCTCTCTCTATCTTTTTAAAAAAGATTTTATTATTTATTTGAGAGAGAACAAGTAAGAGAGAGAATGAGAGGGGAGAAGGTAAAGGGGAGAAGCAGACTCTCCGCAGAGCTGGGAGCCCGATGTAGGACTCTATCCCGGGACTCTGGGATCGTGACCCGAGCCAAAGGCCTCACCAACTGAGCCACCCAGGCGCCCCTCTCTCTCTTTTTTTAAAAATAGATTTTATTTATGTATGATGGAGAGTGATAGCGAGAGAGGAAACACAAGCACGGGGGAGCTGGAGAGGGAGAAGCAGCTTCCTACTGAGCATGGAGCCGGATGCAAGGCTCGATCCCAAGATGCTGGGATCATGACCTGAGTTGAAGGCAGACACTTAAAGACTGAGCCAGCCACCCAGGTGTCCCTAAAAACAAGTCTCTTAAATACTCTATAGATTGCCAGGTGACCCACACCTCCTCTGTGTTAAGATTCACATTTTTACACATTCTGATATTTCTGAAACCCAGATGCATCTTACAACTGATGGAGTCATAGTCTAATTGGCAACATTTCTCCTATCTTAGTAGTACATCAAATAAAGGGCTGAAATTGATGACAGCTCACGTTGTTCAACAGGACATCATCGTTCATCCAGCACTTAGACAACAGTACGGGCTTTAATTTTATTCTTTAACTGACACTTTGGACAACCTCTTCACTATATAAAAAATGTCAGTTTTTTACTCAAACAAACAAACAGAACAGCACTGGAAGACACCACACAGTAGAGCGAGGCTAAATGAGCATTTTATAGACATGCTCTCAAGCATCATGATTGTGTCCAGCTTGCTAGATGGAATGATTTCAAAATGATTGTTATTTATTATAGAATTAATTAAATTAAAAACTGGGTGATTACAAAAGGGAATTATTTCCTTAAAAAATTTATCTATTCAATCAGAAAAGAGAAAGGGATCAGAGAAATATTTCTTAAATAACTAAATGGAAACCTCAAGTCTACTTCAAACTTCTTCAGAACTACTTCAGTCTGCCTCTGGCCAGGACTCTGGCAACTTTCAGTCATTGGCTCACTGTTCATGCATGCCTTTTCGGGCAAAGACTGGCTGGTAAAAATTTGTAAAGCACTGTTCTTAAAATTTCTCTCATGCAAGACTGGCTTGAAGACACTAAAAAAAAAAAAAATGGGAACAGTGGTTGCAAATGTTGAATTTACTTTAGTAATAAGTCTGTTGCACATTTTCAGTAGAAAATGCAAATACTAAAATGTTACAATACTTTAGTGATATGCACAAATACCATAGGAAAGCCTTGTTTTCTTGCTCCTTACTGTCCTCATTAAAAAACCATGTCAACTAGGGAAACCTAGTTTCTAATTTTTAAAACAGGAGTCTTATTAGTGTTACACTGACACCTGGATAAGAAAGGGTATCTTTGAAAAATAGGTTAAGTGGGAAAAGACAGAAATAACATGATGAAGTAATATTTTCACACGGATAGAGTGCATTTTGAGCTAATTTTTTTGAAAGATGTAAGGTCTGTGTCTAGATTTAGATTTTTTTTGAATTTGGTTGTCAGTTGTTACAGCATCATTTGTTGTAAAGACTGTCCTGGGTGGCTTAGTCCATTAAGTGTTTGCCTTTGGCTCAGGTCATGATCCCGGGGTCCTGGGATCAAGTCCCACATCAGGCTCTTTGCTCAGCCAGGAGCCTGTTTCTCCCTCCGCCTGTCACTTCCCCTGCTTGTGCTCTCTTTCTCTCTCTGACAAATTAATAAAATCTTAAAAAACAAAACAAAAGACTATAACTTTTTATACTTTCCACATCAAAACACATTCTCCAGATTCACCAAATATAAAAGCCAAATTTCCAAAGACATTGGTTCTCACTCTACCTGGCTACACATCCCAGGACCATATTTACTAGCAACAAAGAATATATGTTTACTAAGTATCCAACAATCAGTATCAAAGTATGTAGGTCAACCCCAAAGCCAGCTTAATTCTATACCTATAATAATTAAAGTCACTGTCCATTTAGTTGTAAGTTCGCGCTGCAGCACACTTTTAGGGCCCCTCGGGAGATCTGGTGATTCTGCTTTGTCATTACGTAGTATTTCCCAGTGATCGGGAGACATGGAGGCCAAGGCAGGCCCTTTCGAGAGACCATGACCAGTGTTCAGGAAGAGATACCAGGCTCGGAGAAACCAGGCAAGCAAAAACAGGTCAGAGCTCTTTCTCAACCTGATTATTTCACACACGGTCAGAGTGGGACTTGCTTTCTCCATGAGCATATGTGACAGAGACCCCAAAGGACAAAAAAGTGCTAGGGAACCATGTCAGCAAGAAAGAAGAATGGAGTAAAGAGACAATTGAAACGACATAAAATAACAGACTGGAGCCCTGGAACTTTGGGGCTCAAACCAGAAGAAAGCTCCTTACACCTGGGTTTTCACTAACTGGCTGGGAAGTGTTCAAGTGTCCTAGAAATTCTCTAACCTGGGGAAATGCATAAAGCAGTAAGACAAAATTAGGTGCCATTATTTTTACAGCAAATTTAAATTCAATACCCTTACTAATATTGTGACTTAGATTAAGAAATTTCTTACAAACATTTCACATTATGTATAGAAAAGAGGGAGAGAAATCTAGACTAATCTGTGGTAAAATGACTTTACCACTGCAATTATCAGTAGAGACAGAAATAAAGACCATTCTAATTAGCTCCTTAAAATCAATACTAAAATCAGTACTTATAAAAAAGAGAGAGCAATATTTGGGTCAAGATTATTTTAAATCTCTGATTATAAACAAGTATTCACTGGTATTTTTCCCAATAAATGATATCTGAGGGGGTCAGTGACAAAATATTCCCTCCTGTCCTAAGGATCAACTGAGGTCACCCAGGAGGCACCACGGGATGGCACTTGGGAAGTAACATACACTCGGTGACGTTGTCCCTGGTTACAAATTTGGAAGCAAAAGGATTTTACTACCAACAATAAATAACACAACACCTGTATAACATTAAGAGTCAAATCAAATCATAATTTATCACGGTTCTAAAACGAACTCCAAAACATCTGGTTTACTCTGTCAGCGACGCTTATAGATATCCATGTTGGACACAGCCTACCACCCAACCCCTGGCATTTGTCTGCTGAACCCCAAATCCGTGGTCAGGGAGTTTTCTACCTTCCTAAAAGGAGGAAGCAACACACAGCATTCAGTAAAAACAAGAAAAGTGTGAAGGAGGATTCCTGCTGTTTTTTAAAAAATGTACACCAATGCATAGAGGAAAAAAAAAATCAGATGGAAAGCATAAAAACACTGACGTGATTACTGCCGTATAGAGAGATGATAGGGTCATTTCAATTTCTTCTTACCAGTGGTTTTATGCACTTGGATAAACCTACTACTGCTGTTCACAGTAAACATGTTTAAAAGATAATTTAAAACAAGAAAAGCAAAATGTGTGATGAAAAATTTTTAAAATTCTATACAAATCCAACTACTAATTTGATAAGCAATCTAACAGATTTTTACTCAAAAATCAGGTGAGAAACTTCTAAAATCCTTTCTTTAGAGCCAGCAGAGGTCCTGAATTCAAAAACAAAAGACCGATTCATGAACAAAGGGATTTCTTTAGTTTTTCAAGTGGCTTCTGTTTGTCAGCTTCCTCCCAATACATTAAAGCAGTAAACAACAGGTTTTTACCACTCTGCAGACTTCCTAGTTAAGAAAATAACCATATAACCCAAACCTCCAAAATGTGGTGGGTGGGGGAGGGGGAGGTTGAGGGCAAGGAGGAATAGCATTTCCAGAGGCTAACAATTCGGGAGAGAGGGAAATGTAATTTTTCTTACAAGTGGCCCCAATGCACCTTGTAGCCAAGCTTTGTTTTACAGGGACCCGCGGTGATCGGCTGTGCCTTCTGCAGAGCAATTTAACTCCTGAACAGCTGGGAGAAGAAACAAGATTTAGGGGGCCGGACAGGGGGCGTGGGGGGGAGCACCATACCGACCCGCAATGGTGTCCATATTAAGCTCTGTATTTTGTCTGAGTCAGAGTTTGGGTCACATAAGAGTAAAACTGGCCTGAGAAAAGAGAACAGTTTCTCACAGATTGGCGTTTAAATCTCAAATGACTGTGTTTCACAGCATGCCCAATACACTCCAGCATGTAACTGCATTTTAATTTCCTAAAACCACAGGACAGAAGTCTGATTTCAAATAGCGTCTGGACTGTGATATTCAATACTGACAGGGCTGTATGGTGTTCTCTGGAAAGGTGCAAAGATTCAGCATATGGAAAAGGATCTTCCTTTTGTTTGAAGCACTATTCTGGGAGAAATTTCCTCCTCTGACTTTTGTAAATGAATTCTAAACAATGACTATTAAGAGCTAAAGCTTGTGCCTTAAGAAAGGTAATTTAACAGACTACAGGAGGAAGGCATCCTACATACTCTCCACTCCTCACGGGCTCACACCATTGGAACCGACTTCAAATTTTTCTGTGAAATGCTCATTTGTGCTAACTTTGGAAAATGAACTTAGAACCTATTAACACAAATGAATCTTTACTTGAATATCCATTCGGTGCGTGGAAAGTATTCAGCTACCTTTTCAACTTTACAGAGCAGGGAGAGCCTGTGATGGCCTTAATTTCCAGGCATTATATAAAAGAAGGAAACTTTAAAACAGATGAAAAAGGAAAGAAAAAGGGGAAGGTGAAACTGTGTCTTAAGTTTGGAAGTCGGAAACCAGTTCATGATATTACTTAGTTGGAAGGAACTTACACATTTTTGTATGTGAACGTGAAATAATGCAATGAAGATGGTTAGCAGTTTTCACCATAAGGGAACGGCTCTGAGCCACCCTTGAGAAAATTTGTTAAAAAGGAAAAAAATCTTTTTTGAAGGGACAGTGAATTAAGTATACGCTTTCCTCTAAACTACTTATTATTACTGCTTTTCCCTTTGAGCTTGACTCAAATACTAATTGACAAATGCAATAGGTCTGTTTTTAAGCAATACATCTGTTTGATGAGTCTGGTGTAATTTTACTTAGAAAGAAAGGATAAAGTTCTGATTAACAACTGAAGGTATAAGAACTGTAAAGCCATGGTTGTTCTATGATCCTAAATACCTCGGGAACCTGGGGGTGATCCTAGGGGTCTGGCCTATGAGTTAGACATCTTCATCAGATTCTAAGCTATCACCATGAGTAAGAAGTGCCCCCTCTTGATTTTGTAACAGCTTTTCAAAGGAGAGACCAAAATACAATGGGACATGAACCAATTTTTTTTTAATAAGAAAAAACCTGATTTGTCAGGGGGGAAAGGCACACCCTAGAACAGAAGAAATTACTGCATTTCTTTTCTTGTCCCTTTTGTCTTCCTATTTGATTTTCCCATTTATTCCCTTCCCCCCTGGGCTTTTTCACTTCTCTTTTCTGATTTTTTCCCCCAAGTTGAGGCCATAAATGACTAGATAAAAAATATTTTATTCTTCATTGTGCATCAGGCAATCTCCTCTGGTGGGTTGGGAGGAGTCAGAACCCAGGAAGCACACAGGGGAGCACCCAGGCACTTCAGCCTGAGGAAAAACACGCATGGGGACTTGATGCAACCCACAACGAGAACGTCACAGCTCTCCCGTGCTGAACAAAGTTGTAGTAGAACACAGGGAGGATGAGGAGGGCCGTGTAGAGGGGACTGCTGTCAACTGAGGGGGGTTTGGACAAAAGGGAGGTGAGCAGAACTGCACATTTTCTTGGAGCCAGGAAATGGACTAAATAAAGGCAGATGCAGACGAAAGTCTATGGTACAGTGTAGGGGACACAGTGTGCTAATTTGCCCAGCAACCACCAACTCAGCAATAATACGGGGCTATTCTCAGCATGTTTGTCTTACTTTAATCCTCATTATAGCTCAGTAAGGTAGGTTCTATTATCTTAATATTGAAGGTAATGAAATTGCCTAAGCGCATACAATTTACAGGCTGCTGATGAACCAGGAAGCAAATGCAGGCAGTCTGACTCCTGGGCTATACTTCCAGTGTCTGTGTCTACTACCAGTGCACAGAGCGTCCAAATGCGGAATACCAAGGAGATCAAACATGGCTAGGGCTCTACAGTGCTGGAGGTGGGAGAAGGGACAGGAAAGGAGAAGCACCGGAGATGTATGAAGAAAGTCAACAAAGTATTACACACACACACACACACACACACACACACACACACACGAAGAGTAAGAAAGCATTTTTACAAAACCCATCCCAGCCTGTTGGCCCTTAGGAAACCCTTCCACAACTTTATGCAATCCAACTGGTCAGTATTTCTACGTTCTTTGCCCTAGCTAAACAATCTAGTGACTAATTTCTATGCACTGTGATAGCTGTAAAGAGAAATAAATGGAAAGTGGGGTCAGCCCTCAAAGCATATAAGAACTAGTAACAGAAGAAGATAGGTAGTGAGGAGCAGACGCACAGGTTTCCACATTTATCTCCAAAAGTGAGAGTGTTGTATGTGTGCACATGTGTTAGCTCCCCGTCATACACACACACACACACACACACACACACACACACACTCATGCACATTCTACAATAGATAAAAAGCTCCCCGGACCCTATGAAGAGCCAAAGCCATACACATGGAACCTAAAAACATTGCCAACAATTTCCGGCGAGCTCTGCTCTGAACGTACCTGCTTCTGGGTCCTGGTTGAAACGGCAGTACTTGGAATTCTCAAGCAACGACAGGCACTGCTCAATGGGCACCCAAACATACGTCTCAGGACACAACAAATCAGAAGGTCTATACTGACCCTAAAGGAAAGTGAAGGAAAAAAAACCCACAGGCATTACAAACACAGTAACTTCCTGGTTACAAGGCTCCCCAGTTCCAGGAAAGGTTTTAATCACCAGTTTAAACAAAGTCAACCAGAAACAGCTTTCTTGTAAATACTAAGTGACTCTCCAAACTGCTTTCCTGACTCAAGAATGCACATTGGATTCAAAAGCTTCTCCAAAAGGAATGCATCACTATTTGTGACGCGTGTATTGATCTGGAAGATTCAAGTTTCTACTTTCTTTTTCAAGAAATTTTAATATATGATTCTTGCTTAGCTGACTGCAGAGAATACCCAGTTTTGAAATCAAAGTGAAAGGTCTTTTCACATATGACAGCATTACAATTTACATCTGGAGCAAACTCTTTTCTGAAATGGAATTTCAGGATGTTTTCATTTGTAGACTCAGTTGATAATACTCATTCCATGTTAATGTATTTAAAAGTACTGTTTTGTCAAGAAACTTACATGAACAATCTAAACTATTATATGTAAACAAAGAGAAGTTTAAAAAACATTACAGAAATTTTAGGGAAACTTCTATCATAATAATCCTCTCAAGTTTCTTCCAAAACACCATTTTAGCAGAAATGACTTATACATTTATAACCCAATTATATACCCCAAATCTAAAACAAAGACTATACACTAGATGCTGAAGAAAAAAAAATCATTTGCCTATAAGTAATGTAGTAGATAATCAACAGGGGATGGTACAAATTATGTGAAATCACTCAGTGAAAATTTTAGAAGTATCAAAGTTAATTAAAATTCCAAATATCTCTTCTCTAAAATTCTGAAATTCAAAATTCATTACAGAGGTTAAAAATCCAGTAGTGTTTTCCAACTCTGTTTCGTATAACCTGTAGTAAGAAATATACTTATATGACAACCCAGCAAACACATATGCAAATACAGAACTAGAAACAAACCTTTTACTATAAAATGTTTACCCATCTTATGTAATCTTTTATTTCCTATCTTACTCTACCTCCTTTTTTAATGATGCTCTTGAACCATAAATACTGCTTTTACAAACAGCTAGTGGGTCACAGCCTCAGAGTTTGAAAAACATGATGGGGCACAAGCCCTTTACAAAGAATACGGCCGTTACAGACCCACTACTGTTACAGACCTTTTTATCAGAAAGGTACTTTGTCACCTGCCTGCTATGTGCACGTCACACTATAGGAAGCCTCACTCACTCACATACACCCTCCCAAGCTCTCGAAGCATCCAGAAGTTCACAAGTGAACGGGGAAGAGCATACACGAAGAAAGTATATGCAAATCAGCTCCTGCTGGAGAGGCTGGGAGAGAGGTCAAGGGGGATGCGGAGTTTTACTGGGGATTTAACAGATGACTGGAGTTAAGTCTAGGGCAGGATGAAAAGGAATGAGAACAATCTAGATGAAGGGAACAGGGTAAAGGAGGACGCACAGTGGGGCCTGGTATGAGATCACCCCAAGGAACAGGAAATAGCAGGGCACTGCAGAAATGGAAAGGAGGTTGGGAGAGATTCTGTGAGGCCACAACATTCGTGTTTCGGTCTATATTCTAGATGAAATGGGAATGCTTGCTGGCTAAGAGAGAAAGCGTGACAAGAGGGAGGAGACTAGAACTCAGGTGCCTGACCCTGACCTTCCCACACTGTTCACGGCATTGTTGATGCCTCGAGGCCCCGAGCAGGATAGGCCATCCGTAAGGGGAAGCTCCAGGGGGTCCACATACTCATCCAACATGAAAAATACTGACAGGATTCTTTAGAGATGAGCTAATAATTAAGTGGGTACAATAATGCCTGATAGTCAATGATATCTATCTTACCAAAAGCAATGTCATTCTCTCCATTAATTCAGAAATTGTTTTATTGATGGAAAGCAGCAGCATGATGTGATGCTGACCTTGTTAACAAAGTTGAAAAACTAGCAGTCTCAAGCAATGGGTCTAAATCTTCTTTATTTTCATTTTGGGTCAGAGACCATTTTGAAATCTGCTGAGGGAAAAAGGCTGAACATAAAAGCTAAAGATATAAAACTTCTACAAGAAAAAAAGGAGTAAATTTTCTTCACCTTGGAGTACACAAAGATTTCTTAGTGCACAAAAACACATTAACCATAACAACAACAACAACAAAACAATAAAAACAACTGATGAGCTGATTTCATGAAAATTATATACTGTATTCAAAAAATTATTAAGAGAATAAATAGGCGGGTGCCTGGGTGGCTCAGTTGGTTAAGAGACTCCCTTCGGCTCAGGTCATGATCCTGGAGTCCTGGGATCGAGTCCCACATTAGGCTCTCTGCTCAGCAGGAAGTCTGCTTCTCCCTCTGGCCCTCCCCTTCTCGTGCTCTCTCTCTCTCTCATTTTCTCTCAAATAAATAAAAAATGTCAAAAAAAATAAATAGGCAAGCCAAAGACTACGAGAGAACATTAACAAAACATATATTGGAAAACAGATGTGTATCCAAAACACATTAAAAAAACTTAACAACTCAAGAATAAAAGAAACCCATTTCTTAAAAAAAAGGCACCAAATACAGATGAATGCCTAATAAGCATCTGAAAATAAATTCAACATCAGTTATCAGAAATGCCAATTAAAACCATAACACATCACTGCACACCCACCAGAACAGCTAACATTAAAAAGACTGAATAACAAGTTCTGGCAAGGAGCTGGACTATGTACGACACGGATACAGTGGGTTTACAATGGTATAACCACTTGGGAAAATATATTCTTGGACATTTATCGTTTGTGAATATGTTTAGGATAAATTCCTTGAATTGGAATTGATGCGTGTAAGGGTTTTTATGTTTTACAGCACAAAACTATTTTCCATAGAAGTTGTGCCATTTTACATTCCCATTAGCAACATATGGACACAAGTGTTCATTACCCCACTTACTTCGTTAGCAACAGAGCGTACAATTGAAACTTTCAATCTCTGCCAATCCGAGAAATGGCAATTCACTGTGGTTTTAATTTGCATCACAAAGCTTTCCATACGTTTAAAGCAATTTGTATTTCCTTTCCCATAATGTTGGCCCACTATTGTTAGATTTCTGGTCTTACTATTTGAAAAACTCTTTATACATTAAGGAAATTCATCCTTAGTTTGCAAAATATGTTTTACTTCCCTGGTTTATAGGTCTTTTGACTATGCCATTTCCTTTCACCAGGTGGAAATCTGGCAAGTGGTCAAATTCATCATCTTTAAAAATGGTGTCTGAGTTTTCCAATATAATTTTAAAAAGTCACTATCACTCAAATATTATAAAAACATCCACTTTTTTCCTAGTACTTTTATGGTTTCATAATTTTACATTTACATTTATGCTCCATCTAGAATTTATTTTGGAATAAGGTATAAGAAAAGGATCTAACCTAATTTCTTTCAGATGTTTACCAAGTGGCTTCAATATCATTTTAGGACTGTGGTTTCCCACTGATTTAAATGTCTTTCTGATAACTTACAAATTTCCATATACATTTAGATCTCTTTCAGCGCCTCCCATTTATTTTGATATACTCACCCGTCTACTCACGTGCCAGTGCCACACGGTTTTAACTGTTGAAGCTTGATAATCTATTTTAATATCTAGCAGATCTAACCCCCCCCCCCATGCTCTTCATTTACAGTATTTTCTGGCTCTTCCTGCTTAATTTTTCTAAAATTCTATACATAGGGGGTACCTGGCTGGCTCAGTCAGTGTGCAACTCTTGATCACAGGGTTCTGAGTTTGAGCCCCACGATGGGTGTAGACATAACTTACATAAAATCTTTAAAAATAAATAAATAAATAAATAAAATTCAGTACTTAATATAAAAATGTTACCATTATGAACAATGAAACAGTAATAAAAATGTTATGGTGTGTTTTGTCTACTGTGATGGCAGGACATAAAAGCAGAGAATCCCAAGAATGTTAGTAAAAAGAAAATATATGTATCATCTTAAGTTTAAAAAAAAAAAAACATACAAATGACACCATTTTCTAACTTAAGATAGAACTGAGTGATGACTGGCTAAGATGCACAGATCCTTATTGGGGGGCAGGGTAGGGCGAGGCGGTCAGGCATCATCTTAGACGTCTTTAAAGATTAAAACAGACAAATTCCCTGCAGCTATGCAAATTCATCCACAGACACCTGAACCCAGTGCCTGGATTTAACAATGACATTGACATTAAAAAATACTCAGTCACGGAACAGGAAAAGAACCCTCACTATGTGACAGACACTAGATGCTTGGAATAAAACGATGAACAAATGAGTGCACACCTCTAGATAACTCACCATCTACCGGCAGTGACAGACCTGGACAAAGATGAAATGAACATAAGAACGTAGAAAGGGGACACTTGGATGGCTCAGTCAGGTAAGCATCTGACTCCTTATTTCAGCTCAGGTCATGATCTCAGGGTCACGACATTAAGCCCCACACTGGGCTCATGCACTGGGCGTGGAGCCTACTTGAGATTCTCTCTCCCTTCAACACACCTCCTCCCTCCCTCACCCTCAATACCTCTCTTTAAAAAAAAAAAAAGAATACAGCAAGTGTAATTGTATACAGTGGTTCGAAGTTCTTAAATTTTCACAACATTCTTTTTAGGTCATACTTGTTCGTAGTGGGCCAGAGATTTTTTCTTTCTTTCTTTCTTTTTTCCCCCAAAGATTTTATTTATTTATTTGACAGAGAGAGACCACAAGTAGGCAGAGAGGCAGGCAGAGAGAGAGGGGGAGGCAGGCTCACGGCTGAGCAGAGAGCCCGATGCGGGGCTCGATCCCCAGACCCCGAGATCATGACCCGAGCCGAAGACAGAGACTTTAACCCACTGAGCCACCCAGGCACCCCGAGAGATTTTCTTTATAACTCCTTAAGTACACTTCATTTATTTCACTGAAAAGTCACAAATGTATACACTTTAACCTCTGCTCATCATCTAAAATCAAGTTCCAAAGACCAGCTTAAGACGTTATTTTTCTCTTGGGGTGCCTGGGTGGCTCAGATGGTTAAGCCTTCTGCTCAGGTCATGATCTCAGGGTCCTGGGATCGAGTCCCACATTGGGCTCCCAGGTCAGTGAGGAGTCTCCCTCACCTCTCCCCTAGCTAGTGCTGTGTCTCTCATCTCTCTCTCAAATGAATAAAACAAAACCAAAAAAAAACCATTATTTTTCACCAAACTACAGGCTTATCTCAGTGCTTCATATCAAATATTCTCTCATGCCACCAAAGAATACAAAGGGTTTTATGAAATAAATCACTCTGAAATGTTATGTTTTCTAACATTCTAACGTTAACATTAGCTGGTTGAGTGTTAAGAGACCAAAGTGCTTACAGCTCAATTTAAAGTTGCCACCACACAAATGAAAAACACAGGGGCTTGAAATCTACCCTGCCTTTGCAGCCAATGTAAGAAAATGAGAAATGTCTGTGTTAAGAATGTAATTACTTAAGGATTTGGACATACTTTCCCATAGCCAGAAGAAAAAAATATTTAATCAACTTCTAAGTACATTCATTCATACTGGAACAATGAGGTAAAAGCAGATTATTTCTTTCCTAGGGTGCTGACTCTTTGTAAATAAGAAAATCAGAGTTACCATAAATTTCTCAAGTACTCAAAATTCTGAAAATGTAATTGGTCTGACAGGGCTTATCTCACAATTTTTTTGAGCCTTTTTGCAACTGGATGTACAATTTTAGATGAGCTCCAGGTCTCCACACACCATCT
Organism: Lontra canadensis; assembly: GCF_010015895.1. Classification (NCBI taxonomy): domain Eukaryota; kingdom Metazoa; phylum Chordata; class Mammalia; order Carnivora; family Mustelidae; genus Lontra; species Lontra canadensis. The sequence continues at coordinate 9,542,082 of NW_022631073.1, read as the reverse complement.
CAAAACCACCACCCAACAAGGACAGCACCCCATGAAATGTTACTAAGCAAAGGCACCAGTTTCAAGAGGGGGGCTCCGGCAGAGGATGACGCAGTTCAAGATTAAGAAGGCTGGGAAAGGTAAAAGCAATCTTGTAAAAAGCTTAAAATTAGAAGAGGGAATAACTATTCCTCATTATTAATTACATGTTTCTGGGGAGGGATAACCATTCCATTCAAAGTCATGAAAGGGAGATAAGTTCAGCCACCTCTGTGGTAGGTTCTGTAGCTGTTTACAAACTGTTTTGGACTGGAAAACAAGAGCAAAAACAAAAAAACAAAGTGCCTCTATGTTTTCAGTCGTCAAGGAAGAGGGAGGTTCTGTTCAGAGTGCTCAGTTCGATGATTTTATTCCTTGATTTCATTTTGTTTGAGGAAAACCACTTAGACTACTTGTAAAACCCAAATTATACTTACACTCCCCACAAAAAAAGGGAGAAGAAATTAAAAAATAGTCATATTTCTGTCAACTTTACTAGGTTGTCACAGGCTGAAATTCAAGGAAATTCCAAAGTTAAATCTAAAACAGGAAGGGAAAACAACTACCTAAATACATTTCCTGCTCTATTTCTATTAAAAATAACTGCTTCTTCCAGAAAAGGAGATCATACAATTTTGGCTTTTGGTCAATGGAATGAAGAGGAATTCCTTTCACTTGCATGCTTCAGACCATAATCTGAAGAACATTATCATACTGATCTACTTTTCTACCCTATAAAAGAATCACAAAATAAACTAGATGGAGATTAGCTTAGTTTAGCAAAATATATTAATCAAACTTCAACCTAAAAATTACATTCCTCTTGATAACCAGAGGTTAAAAATACTGTGCTTTCCTTTCTTACCAAATAAAAGTGACACAGGTATATAAAGTGCATATAAACAGGGGTGAGCATCTGGAAATCCTTGATTTCACAATCATTAACAATTTCAGAAAAGATACTTTGAAATAGATCAACATTCTTTACTTTCAATGAAAACACAGCCAACAATACTAAAAATCTTTCCCTTAAGGTACAACTAGTTAGAAATCTGGATCTTTGAAGGCAAAAGCAACATTAAGTAGATGGAGGAAGGGCAAAAAATGGTTCTAGCAAGGCCCCCCAAATCTATCTTTTTTTGTAAATTTTTTTTTGTGACACAAATGACGCACCATAAAATTCACCTTTTTAAAGTATACATTTCCATTGTGTTTAGTATATTTTACAAGGTTACCCAATCAACACGATTACCTAAAGTCCATAACATTTTTATCACTCTATCACTCTAAAAAAAAAAAAAAAAAAAAAAAGCCCTGTACCCATTAGCAGTCACTTCCCATGCCCTCTCCCCCCAACCCCCTGGCAACCATTACATCTCCTGGCAATCCACTTTAAAATGGAGTATTTGTTTACATTGCCACGCTTCCTATTAGAGGCCAAGTAAAACCCAAAGCCACAACACAGCCTGCAAGGCCCTAGTGACGTGGCCCATGTTACTTTTTTGGCTTGTCCTCCAGGACTTTTTCCCTCCTCCCTCCTTCCACCCTGGCCACGCTGGCTGCACGATTGCTCCTAGAACACCACATCAAGCCTGCTCGTGCCTCAGGGCTTCTGTCTTCTCTTCTGGCCTTACAGATATTCCTGGGACTCTAAGTTTCCGTGCAAATGTCACCTCAATGAAGCCCCCACTATCCCCTCTACTATTTTTCTTCCAAAGGACGTGCCACCTTCTAACCCTTCTGTTAATTTACTTATATATGAGATTTATAGGAAACTCCTTGCTAGAGCACAGGGTCAGGAGTTTTAGTCTGATGTGTTCACTGACATATCCCAAACCCGCTCAGTAACCACCTGCTGGAGGAAATGTGAATGCAGGACACTGGGCCCACGCCTCTGCCACCTCCCTGTCTAGACACAGCGGAGGTCACTTTCATACACTCGTCCAGCACGTTACACGGCACGCAGGGAGCGACCAGTGTTTGCCGAACTCGTACTGATGATGCAGGCCCACCACATTTTCTCTGCATAGAGACCGTGCCCGACCTTCAGGAATGCTGGGAATTATCACTGAAGACTCGCAGTATGTGATCGTGCCAGGATCCGAAAGAGTTACTGCAATTAAAAAGGAGGCTCTCATATGCAAGGTTAGAAACTACTAGTTCATGTCAACACAGTTTTTTCCCCTCAAAACTGAAAATTTTTCTTTCCTTATTTCATGGCGTATACTTTCTTTTAAAGAAATGCACAGTTCTTCACATTAAGTTTCACTTTAGGAAAGGAGAGGGAAACATGACTTGAGAAAAGGCAGTGTCACTCTGGTGAGGGTAAGAACAAGGACAACGAGCTCCCCTGGCATTTAAGAACGCTCTTCGTGGGGTGCTTCGGTGGCTCAGTTGGTTAAGCATCTCACTGTGGCTCAGGTCATGATCCTGAGGTCCCTGGATCGAGTCCTACCTCGGGCTCCCTACTCAACAGGGAGCTGCTTGTCCCTCTGCCTCTTCGCCCTCCCCCTGCTGTGCTTTCTCTCAAGTAAATAAATAAATCTTTAAAAAAAAACAAACCATAGTCTTCATGATGATTCGCTACCTCATAGGAGCTCAGTCTCAGAATAAATGACAAAAGTAATGAAAACAGTCACTCTTTCTACCGTGTGGATGAAAGAGTAAGATCATGTAATGGTAGTGATCTAATGTAATGTTTCTTGAAATGAATTCAACGTAGACACCTGATTCCCATTCTCTTCCTATACCTAGGTTTTAGAATATTTGTAATTTTTAAAAGGATTTTCAAAATAAGTTCTAAAAACCTTAAAAATCACAACTCAGTTCAACATGCACAGACTCTGCTCATCATCAAGGATGAAAGGATGGGAAGAGGCTCGTGGTGCCTTCGTGATAGGTTGGAGAAAGGGAGGCCGCGTACGCCAGTAACTTTCATAGCCAGAGTCAATGCAGGGGCACAGGCACAAGGTCCTGTGGAAGCACAAAAGGGCTCTAACATGGATGTGATATCCAGAGGAACAAGTTGCTGGTCAAACACAAGGAAGAGACAACCAGCTCAGAAGAGGTCCCTTCCACGGCGTGTCCAAGTCTGAGGAGCACGTTTCCACGTTTGGAGAAAAAGTTAGGCAGTTACCAAAAGCACAAACAGATCCAAGACCTATATGGCCGACTCCCTCCTGAGCTCCCAAATACATGTCCATCATTATTTTACCAAATAGGAAATGAAATGGAAAATGACCGTTTCAGCTCCACGGATTAGCATGTGGTCCTACGTCTGTGGTTTGTGACACTTCAAAAATAAATGTCTCTTCAGCTTTATATTCAAAAGGTTAGGTTAAAGACTAACTCTGTCTTTTCTCCAAACAAATGCCAATTTCCATAAATTCAAATTTATTACCAGCATTTATCTTTCTTTTTGATTTAGAATGACATATTCAAAGTAACTTTCAAGTTCATGAATGGACCCCACTGTAACTTGGTATTATCTGGAGAAATATTATGAAACTGACAATTTCAAAATTACATTCTGGGTTTCTTTCATGTTATTACATCTTCTTAGATTCCTACAGAAGCATTTCTTACAAATGAATATACAACTGATCAAAAATAAAAGCTTATTACTAGCCACCCCTTTCTAAATAAATGCACAGTATTAAAAAGTCTATTCTTTGATTATAGCAAATCCAGGAGTACGCGATTTTACTAAAGGGCTCCAACATCATTTAAAAGCCTTTTTTTTTTTTTTTTGGCCCTTATAAAATGACATATATGAACTCATATGCATTCAGGACTACAAATGTTTACAAATCTGACATGTAAGAATTCCCTTTGAGTATTGCATTTGTCTTTGTATGAGTTTAAACAACATGCAAGTAAGAAGTTATTTCTTTAATTAACGTTAAAGGATTTAAGACTTACTTTTCTCAGAAAAAAAAAAAAAATCAGAGAAAAGTAAAGAAATGCTTTCATATGATATTCACCCAAGTTAGCATTCTTGGCTTTTAATTGGAAACATCTGGGGATGGGCTTGGCAGATTGCAATAAAATTGAAGTTACCAATTCACACCCTGCCATTTTGAGGGTATTTTGTTTTTACAGTTTTCAAATTAAAACCAAACGGACTTTCCTTTGAACTCTGGTCCTGAAGCAAAGATCTCTGTGAGATTTCACTCTCAAGAATACTTTATAAATATTTTGAAAAATATGACGGATTTCGCGCGTATTTGAGGAGAGGATAAACCAGCAGAGTTTATTTTTAAAGTTCAAGTTAAATTAAAATGTAAGAACACTAAAAAGGCAATATTATTTAAATACACATACAAACACACACACAAAGCCCCAGCAGCACTGAACCAAGATTCACCAGACATTTAAATCTTTTTATCAGGCAAAGTTGATATCAGTATCCTACTTTTCTATGATAAATCTACTGATTTTACTAAAACCAATTGCTTAAAGAGAAGTTCTAATACTACATAAACAAAAATAGTTCGAAATAATCCATTAGAGTGGGCTGTACCTCCAGAGAAAGCAAGAAAGAACAAGGGCTTATTAAATCCAGTCTTTTCCCTGAAAGACAACACCAATGCAATCCCGTCCACAAAGTACTACAGCAGACCCCTTGCTCCCTGATTTCATTACATAAACAGAGATTGACTTTATCAGTCCCCAAGAGAGTGCTTGAGAGGTAACTCTAGCTGCTCTGTTTTCAGAAACTGTGTTTGGATTGTGCCACACTCAGTTGGCGAGGTGAGCAGAGACCAGGGAAGACAAAGGGCCTAAACATCTGAATCCATTTGTGTTCCCCAAATTCTGAAAGCCAACAGATGTACTCCATGTGCTGCTAGGCTAAGCTTTGAAAATTTAAAAATACATATTTTTTTCCACTGACAAACAGAAAGTGATGGTATTCTGTGTTTCTTTAATTAAAATCCAAGGGTTCCAAGGGTTTGCAAAGGCTCTGGGACTTACTTTAAAGCTTCCTTAAGTCTGGGCTATTTATTTTACTATTAGCAAATAATAGAGAATAAAGATTCTAATTCAGTTTTAATCATAATCTTTGCTTTTATTTTGGAAACCCTGGGTTAATCTTTTTTCTTCTAGAAAATACAAAGAAAGCTTGTGAAGAAAAGATTCAGGGAGTCAACTTACAGCCCAAATTTAATTTCAAACTGAAGGGTCATAAGTTGAAAAGGATGAAGGAAAAAAGAGAATGAAAGACGAAGACAAAGAAAATAAGACAGAAATGAAAAAGTAAAACCCAAAGCTGCTTTAATTTCTGTTAAAGATTAGATATTCATATCAATATTTATGTGTGTGTGTATATTAAATCTGGCCTTCCCCATACTAGGAAGAAGTATCAGGTTAGGTGTTTGCTTTGTCAGGCTTAAGGCTCTTGTGGGAGAAGCAGTAGGGACCATCACTGGCTCTGCTCCTGCCCAAGATGGAGCCATCCTCACTTGGGGGCAATGGGGGACTCCAACTTCTGCACTGACTCCATCCATCCTCCTAGTGCCAACAGAGTAAGAACCGACTGTGTCAATGCTCCACTTAAAACCCCTCACTGGCTCTCCAATATCTATAGTAAAGCAGGATAATCCCTTCTTAAAGTAAAACAAAACAAAACAAAACAGACCTTTATAAGATACTCCTGTGAGTTTAGTTAGAGCTGATGAGAAATTACATAAGATCAAAAGCAGTACAAATTCATAAATGCTTTTAAATGAGTTTGGATTTTACTAAAGACAACAGAAGCTATGTGTTTGCACACTCACCATACTGTACTCATGTGTTTATTAGTCTGCGTGCACTATGCGTACAGACTCAGTCTGCTTGCTCCCTGGTGCGGACAGATCACGCACCCTGAGTGCAGGGCCCAAGGCCTACTATCAGCCTCCTCTCTACCCCAGGTGCACTCACATCTAGGCACCAGGCTGAGGACTCCCTTGGTCTAAATGCCTCCTGTGGCCCTAAATGCTGCCTCTTTGTCTCCCAAGGTCTCCTCGGACTCTGTTTCCCTCATCACCAGCTACTCTCATCTTCAAGCAGAATCATCCCCCGCACTTTCTTTCCCGTAAGTCAGTGGGTAATTATTAAATGCCTACTGTCTGCAAGGCTCTATGCTAAGGTCCTGGGAACACCATGGTGACAATTACTTTACAGTTTCAGTTCTCAGTTCTCAGGGACCTTCCAGTCTAGAAAGGGAGGTGGCTTTAAGAAAATAATCATACAGAATTTATATATCATTACAAAATGTGGCAAATACTATGAAGAAAAAAACATCAGACAGTATAAAGGGAGGCCTAATTTATTTTTTTTAACATTTTTTTTTTAAAGACTTTGACAGAGAGAGAGAGATCACAAGTAAGCAGAGCAGAAGGCAGAAAGAGAGAGGGAAGCAGGCTCCCTGTGGAGCAGAGAGCCCAATGCGGGGCTCTATCTCAGGACCCTAAGAACATGACCTGAGCCAAAAGGCAGAGGCTTAACCCACTGAGCCATCCGGGGGCCCCCGGGAGGCCTAATTTAGATTGGGAGATTCAGGGTTGGTATCTTCAGTGGTAATCTGGGTTTCTACAGAAGTCTTTTTTAGAAGTTAATACAATCTATTAGAGTTGTCTGTTGACAGGCTGCTTCTCTCTTACTACTGCAATCCCCCATACCTCCTTCCCCAATCTCAACTTGGGAATTTCCAGACAGCTGGGAGTACATTTCTTTGCATTCCTTGTGCCTAGACAGAATTCCTAATATGAAATGAGTTTTCAATAAATACTCACTGAATATTTATCCAATTAAATTGAATGTGTCAAATTGTATTTCTTAAAAATAGATAATTTTATTATTTTTTAAAGATATTATTTATTTGAGAAAGAGAGAGAGGGAGAACACAAGCAGGGGGAGGGGCCGAGGGAGAAGGAAAGGGAGAAGCAGACTCCCTGATGAGCAGGGAGACTGACTCAGGGCTTGATCCCAGGACCCAGGGATCATGACCTGAGCCGAAGTCAGACACAAGCGACTGAGCCACCGAGGCGCCCCAATCAGATAATTTTAAAACTAGAAGGGCTGTAGACCTCCCTAGTTAGTATCTAGATTCATTTTAATATTTAAAAAGGGAAGGGGGACAGAAAAGCTAAGTGATTTAAGGCCAATTACTGGTAAAGCCAAGATCAGAAGCTCAATCTCAGTATTTTCTGTTAAAATTTCCAAGCTAAAGTATGAACACCTGAAGTGTGTCAGCAACATCCTATGTTACCATTTATGAAAATGTGCCTAATCAGAATGATTTAGCATCTGGACCCATTAGAAATATATAACTGGCTTTACTTTTCAACATTAAGTTGATACGCTGAGTCAAACAGACGCTAAAAGCAGTTCATGACAAACACATAGCTTTAATAAAGTCAGTAAACTGTATCTGATTGATCATGTCTCTGACTGAAGCTATTATTTTTTTCCAGTAAACATTTTTCAATGCCTGAAAACCTTAATCGTAAAAGTCTGTTTAATTACACCCCTGAGGGAAATAAGAAGTTAGCTATAACCTCATATTTATCCCAAGGGTGTGATCTTTGGTAATCATTCCTTTTTTTCTGCCTGATGGAAAATACATCACAAATGACTTAAATGCTCCTAGTTTAAGGATAACCTTTCCCCTCTCAACTGTAGCAGTAGGAGTCCTGGTAGAATTTACATCCTATCCCCTTGGAAGTCATCAGTATTCTGCGGCTCTCCAAGGCAGTACTTGGTGGAAGGTTCACATCACGGCTATGTGAAGGGCCCACACTTCAGCTAGTTCAAAACATACCTGGTCGGTATGTCTTCCTTTTCTAAATGGTCAGCTCTGTAATTATGATGAACACAGCCACTTTTAACTTAACCAGTTTTTCACAGGGTGAGCAAATGAAGTCTAGTCACAGAATTTTAGATAAGTTACTGTGAATAATTTCTTCTGTTACAAACACCAAATAATCTCTGGCCACGACCTGAGAACCCTAAGTTCTTCAATTCTTCTAAGACTTTCAGCCTAAAATATCATTTTGGTTCAAACTGACCATATTGTTAGAATAAAATTTAGAATGATAGAACTCTCCGGGAGCATAGTAATCATCGATGTTCCTGTGAATGTTACACTTTTATCCATTTTTTAGCCCATTATCCATTTTTTAGCCCATTACAAAACCATATATGCACCAAACACAAAAAATCTTGATGATGTGATAAGAATTTTTCACATTTTTACATACCTTCTGAACTGTTATTTAGAAATCAATTTTAAAATATATGCATATAAAGTGAAAAGTGTTCAATAGTTAAACCATTAAAATTCTTCTTCAATGACATCTCTCACTTTATACAAAAAATATATTCTCTTAAAATTTTAAGGAGCTAATCATCACCTTTCTATCAATAACAGTTTGGTGAAATCAAAACAGCATAATTATCTTGTCAGTTTACCATGTCCGAACTCTCTGGAAATAGTATAAATAAAATTAAACCTGAAATCTACAACTTCCAGATGTGGGAAAGTATAGTTTTGACAAGTTACTATTAGGCAGAGCCTGAAATTATGCTATCTGTATGGTTTTGAGCCTGCAAGTGTGGAGCACTGAGGAGTCTGGACGCTATGAATTTACAGACGGGCTGTCAGCTTCTGGTGATGCGGTATCTGGGTAATACAACGTGGGACACAGCACAGACTCTAGCAATGATTCTTCTGTATCTTTACGAGCTCCCAGGTCTAAAGATATTTAATGTGTTTCAATACACTGCAGTTATCCTTTCTGTTGCTCAAATTGTCCATATTTTGGCCAGTGGGAGTCCATATCAGTTGGCCCCTGAGAGCTTCTGATAAAATCTTCGTGGTTAACAATGACATTTGCTAACTTCATTTCATCCTCACACAGACCGTTCACTAAAGGAGTTTTTATGATCCTCACACTTCACTTTGTGTTTTTGAGCTACAGATTTGAAAAGCTATCCCTGAATAAATTAAGCTTTCATCCAATTATTTAACTTCAGTCTTGGGGTACAGTACAGTCTCTAAGCCTCTGAGCCTCCTTCCCGTAGTAACAATATGAAGCATTTACAAGATGACTGCAAAGAACCACACAAGACAGAATTAAATGTAAGTTTTCCAACGTAATTTTAATAAAATATCCTTAACTGAAATTCATAGGAAAGTTTTCTAAAATCTAAAATAAATGCACTGGGAACAAAAAGGAAACTAATTATATTTTCAGACCAAATTTGATTAAAAGAACTAAACAAATAAATGTTTAATTTTTTCTTTCTATAACCAGAAGTCACTAATTTTTTGTAAAGATTGTACCTACATATATAATTAATGTTTCTACTACTGAAAATCGTAATAATAACCTAATACTATGAGCTGGGCACTACACCAACTACCCTACATGTACTACCTCATTAATCCTCACAACCAACCCATAAGGAATAGCGATTAGTATTCCCATTTTACAGAGAGACACACTGAGGCTTAGTCTGTACTTATAACAAGGCATGAAGCCAAGATGTCTGTGGAGACTTAATCTTAACTCTGCTTTCTCCTGATGA